>NW_006921857.1:3503041-3526373 GCF_000298275.1 Orycteropus afer afer | reverse complement strand
AGTTGTAGGCAGCACAACAGAATCCTGATCCACAGAAGAATGTCTCTCTTCCCAGGATGTCCTTGGATATACTGGAAGCAGGCCACACCCCTAGGGAAACTTCCTTTCAACAGATTGGCCACTCAGAACATAGTCATCTGATCCAATCATGAGAACAACCACACCACAATAGCTCAAACCACACAGAATTGTGGTCCAGCCAAGTTGACACACAGCTCCAACTATCACAGATAACACACGTGCTGAGTATTTTACTATTCTTTTTCAGAAGGAAACTTGAATCAGATTATACTGGGATGAAATTATGAAATATCCAGAGTGAGTAGTGTGATATTTAACTCTCTTGAGAATAAGATTAAATCTAGTGGTAAAATGCTCCCTTAGCTGAGAAGTATAACTTTTTGCTAATAAATCAATATGCAATGTTGAAGATGGCAGTTAATGCTTTAATCAAACACACAGTGTATAAAACTGTTTTAATCCACTCCTAATTGCATATTTGCTAATACTTTAACCTAGGTCTCAGTTTTTTGTGTTTGGTGGAAAATTTAATTCAAATGGGAACCAAGCAATTGTTTTGATGAATTTCTGTTTAAGAGGCTTATAGGACTAAGGGAAATGGATATTAGAAAATAAATTCCCATGCACCAAAATAAACAGAGGTATCTGCTAACCAGAAGGCTAGGGGTTCAAACCCGCCAGCTACTCCTTTGGAAGGAAGATTAGGCAATCTACTTCTGTGTAGGGATACCACCTCGGAAACCCAAGGAGGGGTTGCTATGAGTAGGATCTGACTCACAGCAGTGAGTTTGCTTTAAAAAAAAAAAAAAAAAAATCAAAACAATGCTGGCTATAATAAAACACAAAACTTTCTTGGGGGTTCATGCACATAAAACAAAATAAATTAACTCACTGCCATCAAGTTGATTCAACTCATAGTGACCCTTCCTTAAGCTTCCAAGAGAGTATCTCCACAAAAGTAGATTGCTCAGTCTTCCTTCCAAGGAGTGGTTGGGTGGATTAGAACAGCCAGCTCTCTGGTTAGTAGTCAAATGCCTTAGGCACTAGCCATCAGAGCTCCCCATAGACACATTCAAATGTTATTTCGTTTGTTGAGTTTTCCTAGCACCTACATCACTAGTTTGTTTTACCTGAAAAATCGTTTGCTTTCCCAGACACTAGATCATTCTCTCTCAAGCCACAGCTGCCTCTGATTTAGGTGACTTACTCAAGGTTACTGAGCATGAGGAGTAGAATAGAGAGTCAAAGGCTTTTGAGTTCCAGTTTATTGCTTACCCACTGAACCTCACAGAGGAAAATATAGAAAATGTGCAGATCTATTTATTTGCATATTTTCTTTGCCTGTAACTGTGCACTTATGAAGTGATAAAGGTTTCACCCACTATCTGAAAGTAGAGCATTCCTATAGGAAATCTTTCATAAGCCAGAATGGCGTAAAGGAGCAATTACCATTAATTTATGGGGGAAACATTTTTGATAATTGCTAGACCCAAAAATTAATGTACCAAATCGTACCAGATAACACATAAAATCTAAACTGCATTAACTTATAGTGAAACCAAGAATGATATAATAAATACATAGCTGATACAAAGTAGAAATAATGTTCTTACAGGTTAGTTCTTAGAGGAGGAGCTTGGTGACACCATTGTTGTTGCTTGGGGTGCATGCTGCCTCTTTAATGTTGTTGTTGTTGTTAGGTGCCATCGAGTCATTTCCAACTCATAGCGACCCCATGAACAGCAGAACGAGACACCGTCCGAACCCACGCCAGCTCCATGATTCCTGCTATACTTGAGCCCATCATCGCAGCCACCATGTCAATCCATCTTGTTGAAGGCCTTCCCCTCTTTTGTCGACCCTCTCCACCTTACCAAGCATGACATCCTTTTCATTGAATGCTAGTTTAGCTTTTCACCTTTCTTGTGTGAAAGCAAAACTTCTCTTCATATTTCTTCTGGTTAGCAAAAACAGATGCTAAGGTAGGTCCATAAAAGCAAAATTGCATAAAGAAAACTTTCGAAAAATAGGGGATACCTGCACTTGTACTAATGCCATGGTCCATTCACTTCAAAGCACTTAAAAAGAATTTAACTCCCCCTAGGCAATTCATGTTTTCGAATTATTCTGGGATTATTTAACTTGACAGAAAAAGACCTGTAGATCTGATAGTGCAAAATGAAGCAAGAAAATAATTTGAAAGTGAGAACAATAATAATAAAAGATACTAGACATTGTATATATTTTGATGGAAGTGAGTCATGGAAACTCTCCAGACTGCCCTAAGAAATTCACGTTTATATCTTCAGTCCTAAATCTTTATATCTTTATATCTTCGATCATAAGTCATACACCTTTTTCCATCTAATATTCCTTATATATTTGCTTTCTAGAGTACCTGTTGTGACTCTCTTTGCCTCCTGCACCAAGAACAACACCAGTCTACAGTTTACATGTACCAGTCAGGGTTCAGGAGCTCTGGTGGTGTAGTGCCTAAGGTATTTGACTGCTAACCAGAAGGATGGCTGGTGGTTCAAACCCACCAGCCACTCCTTGGAAGGAAGATTGGGGAATCTACTTCTGTAGTGATATACCGCCTGGAAAACCCAAGGAGGGGTCACTGAGTCGAAATCCACTCAACAGCAGTGAATTTGGTTTTGGTTTGGTAATCAGGGTTCATTCAATGAGGAAAATAGAAGCTACTATAAGTTTATGAAATGAAGGAATTTAATTCAGACTGTACAGGTTATAGAAGAGATGAATGTCAGGCAGGATAGTGAAACAAATAAGAGACCAGAAACAGCACAAAGTACCACCTCTAGAGCTAAAGGAACAAGGAAAGGAACTGGTGGTGTTTCTACATGAGGAATTGCCCAGCAACTGTCCAGAAGAAGATGGCACCATACAGCAGTCCAGTCAATTCTGGAAGTGCCACAGGAGACAAAGTGGGGGAAGAGGGTGCTATGACTTTTCCCTGAAGTCAGATAGATAGATAGATAGATAAATAGATAGATAAACTTATCAATTTCAATTGTTCATTTTATATAGAGGGAAATGGAAACCTCATGAGAGAATATGACTTGCCTACTCCAAGTTACTTCCATTTACCACACTCCCAGTTGCAGGTATTTGTATTTTAAAAATTAGGTGGGCTATACTTTTACCTGTCCATTACCCCCCCCCCCAAAAAAAAAAACCCTCACTGCCATTAAGTTGTTTCCAACTAAGTGACTGCTCCTTGGGTTTCCAAAGCAGCATCTCTAGGGAAGTAGATTGTCCAATCTTCCTTCCAAGGAGTAGCTGGTGGATCTGAACCGCCAGCCTTCTGGTTAGCAGTTAAATGCCTTAAGCACTTGATACTACCAGCGTTCCCATGGAACAGGTATTGCTCACCATTTTCAGCCTCTCAGCTTTCTTGGGAAACTGCTATCCCAGTTGTAGTACATGCTGCCCCCTGATGGGGATCTTTATAATTGTGTGAATCTGAAGAAACAGGCCTCACCCCATTAATCCTAACACCAGAGTCCACTTGAGATATATGTGTCCCTATAATTGTAAAAAAATCCATATTACCTCTAAAAACTTTTTCTCATGATTTCAGCACGTCTTCCACTACTGAAGATGCATTCTATCTACAAAAAAATCAATGTAGAAAGTAATTCAGTCTTGAAAGGGTTAAAGCTTGCAGCCAAAAACCCAAAGCCTAGATTAGAATCTCCTAAACCATTAGTTACAGAAGATTTTGGAGTAAACGTGGTAGTTGGAGGTATAAGATGGGAAACATAATCCCATTTGTCTCTTTAGAACCAGAGATTTTGCCCAGATCATTTTATTATTATTATTATTATTATTATTATTATTCTCTTTTATGACTTAATTTCACTTTTTGTTTTCAGCTTGGCAGAATGTGGTCACAGGATGCCTGTAACTTCTTCCAGTCTACCTCCCCCTGCAGAGTTCTCAAAGCTTTAAATCACAAAGAGGGAAACTGTTGAAACTATTTCTCTCAATAGAGTTATATATATATATATATCTATATACATATATATATACATACACACATATATATACTACTTTTGCTTTGGCAAAATGCATTTATTCAAGCACAGTCTTGTCTGCACTCTAGAAAATGTGATACCATTTTGCACTGAATTCTTAAATGCAAAAAAAAAAAAATTGGCTGATTAACAAGCATAACTTCTTGTGATTCAGTTCCAATAATCTTGGCGAATTGTTACACTATAAACCTAGAAAATTAGCATTGCCAGATAAACAGTCTGATTATATCTGGCGTGATAAAATTTTTGCAGTAAGAAAATGTACAGTTTCTTAAGACCTCTGACCCAAAGCCATTCTCAGACCTTTTCAAAAATTTTCAGTATTTATTACTGGAGATTCACTATGACATAAACAGAAAGGTTTGAAGCCTTGTTTATAGGTAGCCCATGGCTCTAAATTAGCAAGTTCCCTCTTAAATGATCAGCCTCTGAGTTCTGGGTGCTAATGAGTGAAGGTTAGCCAGAGGGAACATTGTAAATCATTCTCAGTGGGGAAAAAGATAAGCATTAAAAAAAAATCTCAATAATTTTAGAAGTCAAATTGCATTTTAATCAATGCCTCTAGAATAAGCTGAGAAGTCCTACTGACGTTCCCAGCTGTAAGAGTAGAAGTCTGGTTTCACATTTGCATGATTTTGAAGGTCAAATGCCTGCTATCCAAGTCTTACTGATCCATATGGACTAGAAATGCCACAATATGCAATCATCATGAAGGCAGATTGTCTCCTGTAAATCTGTCCTTTCTGTAACACATTCAAAATGTACCGTATTGGCTGGATTATAAATCCTTTTAGGAAATGTGAGCACATTTGTAGAAGCAGCTTCATGTTGATGGATGATGGCATTGGTGTTCAGAGAACCCTTAAAATAATTTAACATATGTATAAATCTGGATTCCCACGTGTCTGGATTTCCCAGGCCAGGTATACATGTATCTCAAAATACTGTTTCAGAAATATGTAAAACCACCTTTGCATTGCTCCCCATATTTTCTGCAGATATTTTATATTATTCTGGACCCTAACTTTATTTGCCAAGTGAAAACTCACATAAACAAACCTTTAAGTTTGGGAATATGTTTATCTCTAGATTTTTCCTCTATATATTTTATATTTCCATAAAATAATCAACATCCATAGCATGTTCAAAATATCATACTTTAATTATTTAAATATGTATATTTTCATAAATACAACCTTTGATTAAGAGGACAATTGAATTTGATGATGATTCCAAACATTACAGCTTGTAGTGTGGAAAATTAATAGGATTTTTGTATTCCTATTTTTGTGGATCTTCTGTTATGCACTAGACATTATTGAACTTGAAAACTTGCACTATTATCTAAGAATCTTCTCTCAGTTTATTTACAAAAAAATTAAAATATCTTTCCTTTTTTCTTAACAGTCCTTTACCCTTTATAGCATTATGAAAGTAGCATTTTCCATACTCACAAAAAGGTAAATTAGATCCACTCCATGGACATTCAGCAGTTACTTTAAATAAAATAAAATAAAATAGAAGAAGAAGGAGAAAGAATGTTGAGTTCTACGGCAATTGTTTGAAAACATTACAGAATATCAGGATTAGGAGGGGTTGTCCTCTGTTTTGATTACCTATTGTCTCTCTGACAGGAATATACCACAAATGAGATGGCTTTAACAAACAGGAGTTTATTCTCTCACAGTTTGGAGGCTTTAAGCCTGCGTTCAAAGTGCCAGGCTATAGGGGCTGGGTGAAAGCCCCTCAACCTTGGGCTTCAGCTCTGCCTCCTGCTCCTGGTCCACTAAAGCTTGAGGCTTTTCTTCACTTGGACAGCTGCTGGATGCTGAGACTGACAAACCTAACGTTGACAAGTAAAAAGGCACAGTCCCAATGCTACCAAACAACATGGCAGGCCACTAATTCAAATCCAGAAGTCCCAAGATTGACAGGGCATGGCAGGCTGCTAAACTACCACTTAAGTACATGGAGGGTTCAAGTGTACCAAAAAGTTGGAGACCTTCCTCAAAGCTGCTACTGGAAGCAACCCCCATCCCTAAAGCAGCTACTCAGCTGTTCCAGTAGATTCCACCATGGAATTGATTGCCAGTCTCACCATGGGGAATAACTACATCCAGCTGCCCAGCTGTTCAACCAGGCCCAGCCAAATTGACAACAACCTTAACTACCAAAACCTTAACTATCTAATAAATTTCTTATTCAGTAAACAGGGAAACTGAGGCCCAAAATGGTGAGTGTGTGGCTGCTTTGGAACTAAGACTATAACATGAGTTTTTAACTCTTAGAGTGTATGTGTGTGTGTGTTTCCTACCACTTTGAAATCCCTTTCATCTAGTATATGAGTAAATGAGAAGCTGAATAGATGGTTCACAATTTTTTGTTTGCTTATTCTTTTTGTTTGTTTGTTTTATCCAACTGATGTCTTAGTTACAGGCTCTAATTGGTTTACTTATGGCATTTTATAAAAACTAAGATATTCAATCATTCATTCACTCATTGCACAAACATTTCCTAGGCGGTAAATATGTGACAGGCACTCTGATATGAAAGAATTTGCAATCTAGTTATATGACCCAGTAAGGGAGCAATATAAGAACAGAAGAACAAACGGTTTCCTGATATAATCTTTGTACATTTTTCTTCAAGAATCTTAAAATCAAATGTAAGATCTGGAGCCAGACTACCTGGTCTTGATCTCAGTTCTGCTAATTTCTAGTCAATTGTTTTCAGAAAAATAAATAAATCCATCTGCCTTTGTGTCCTAATATATAAAGTTATAGTAGCTGTGTAATGGTTAAGAACTTGGAGGCTAACTGAAAGGTCAGTGATTGGAATCCACCAGTGGCTCTATGGGAGAAATGACTTGGCAGTCTGCCCTCATAAATATTGAAGCATAGGAAACACTTGGGAGCTCTGGTGGCATAGTGCCTGGGCATTTGACTGCCAACCAGAAGGCTGGCAGTTCAAACCCACCAGCCGCTCCTCAGAAGAAGGACTGGGCAATCTACTTCCATAGAGATACTGCCTTGGAAACCCAAGGAGGGATCACTATGAGTTAATTGACTAGACAGCTATGGGACTGTTCTCTTCTATCTGCTAGGCTAGGGTCACTGTGAGTTGGAATCAACTCCATGGCACCTATCATCTTATAAAGTTTCTGTGATGATTAACCATGTTAATGTTGTTTGTTGTTGTTATGTGCCATCGAGTCAGGCCCAACTCATGGCGACCCCTTCTTGGGTTTCTGAGGTAGTATCACTACAGAAGTAGATTGCCCAATCTTCCTTCTGAGGGTTAACATAATATGGAACATAATATACAAAACATTCTAATACATTAGAAATGCTCAATGGACACTAACAAAACAAAATACAAAAACAAACCTTTACAAACCAGTTGCCTTTGTGTCAGTTCTGACTCATGGTGAGTAGAACTCTACTACACAAGGTTTTCAATGACTGATTTTCTTTTGGAAGTAACTCTGGTGGCATAGTGGTTAAAGCATTCAGCTGCTCACCAAAAGATCAGTGGTTCAAATGTACCAGCCATTGCTCTGTAGGAAAAGATGAGGCAGTCTGCTTTTTAAAAGATTTAGAGCCTTGGAAACTCTATCAGCCTGTTCTGCTCTATCCTATAAGGCCACTATCAATTGTAATTGACACAATGACAATGAGAAATGGGATTTTTTGGAAGTAGATGTCCAGACCTTTCTCCTGAGGCACTTCTAGGTGATTGGAGTCTCCAAACTTCTGGTTACCAGTTCAGCCTGTAATCTTTTGCACCACTTAATGACTCCTCAATGAATGCTAGACAGTATTGTTATTACTACCAATTGCCATTGGTAACTAAAATACTCTCCACTGATAATATCATGGACAACTATAGTCTAAATTCCATTTCTTGTTACTTTGTTGTTGTTAAGTGCCATCAAATTGGTTCTGACTCATACTGACCCTGTGTACAACAGAATAAAACAATGACCAGTCCTGCATCAATCTCACAATGTTTGTTATGCTTGAACCCATTGTAGCAGCACTGTGTCAATCCATCTTGCTGAAGGTCTTCTCCTTTTATTCTGACCCTCCACTATACCAAGTTTGATACTCTACTCCAGGGAGTACTCCAGTCTCTTCTGACCACTTGACCAAAGTAGGTGAGACGAAGTTTGACCATTCTTGCCTCTAAGAAGCATTCTGGCTGTACTTCTTCTAGGATAGATTTTTTAGTTGTTCTTACTTTAATCCCTTCTAATTCCCTACTCCCCCTCTTTCATTCCCCACTGAGCGTCTAATTTTAAAGATATATTTTAATGGCTATTTCTGCAAACAGAACATTTAGCAGTTTGGTGAAGAAATCAGGGCAGTTTGAGATGTCACACTCTAACTAGTTACACTGCACAAAGCCTAACAGTTTGCTTTCTGTTTTTAAAGAAGCGTTTCATTTAGCCATACTTGTGGCGGCACATGTAATTGAAAAGAGGCATATGGAGACCAGCATGCAAAGCCTAACAAACACTTCAGAGTGGCTTAAAAACTATGCTAATCAGTTTGGGAAACCATGTTTTAATTAAAAAAAAAAAAAAAAAAAGCTTCTCCTCAAACCTAAGGTGACTTTTAAGAAAAGTAGTCATTGTTGATATTCTTGAGTACTGGTTTGTTTCCTTCTGCCTTGGCAAACCTAGTAAATAAAAAGGAATTTATATAAAAATGAAGAAGCGAGAAAACCCACGACCTGTAGTTTCATGGAGTAGAAAAGAATTCTTAATGGAGGTAAATCAGAACCCCAGACCTACCATCAGAGACAAAGTATAGACTGTCTCCCCTATAGGACATTGAGAAACAACTTGGGTTCACAATACTCCTCCCTCAACGAGGAGGTGCTGAGCATTACCTGAAAACAAGGAAGACATCAGATGAACAGACCTTTATAACAGAATGTGCATCTGCCAAGACAAAAATACACGACAAGCTTCTGGTGCTGGCACGCTGACAGTATGAGCAAGCTGTCTTAGTAGTGATTTTGCAAATCATTTGAGTTTAAATTCTATATAGGCCATAGGGCCCCTGGAGCAGCTTTTTCTATATTTGGCCTCCTCACTTAGCTATGTTTGGAATAAATAGGCTATGGGTAAAAATCATGCCCTTTAAACATTTTGCATACTCAGATTGGTTCTGCATATATATTATACATGAACTGAGTGATTGATGCAAGTCTATGCATACACACACATACACACTTTGTAAATGTATTTTTAAGTTGTTTTCCTGTGTGACTTTTTCTATCTTTTTTTTTTTTTTTTAAGTTCAGCTCCCTGGCATTTAATAACCCACAAGCTGCTGTTTCTTTTCCCAAAGAAGTTCAGCTTGATGGAGGGGCCAAGAAAAATTGGCCCAACTGATGATTGCAATCTCCAAAGAAAATATGCTTTTTATCAGAGACCACATGTCACCAACACCAATTAAAGTAAAACTGGGAGATTTCACCAGATACCAGCCTGGAGATGAAAAAATGATGAGCCAGGTAAAGAAAGGAAAAGTAAGTTCCAGTTGGAATTGCTGGGATGGTGCATTTGAAGTGAAATGGAAGACTTTAAGATAGAAAATGTAGCTATTCATTCCAGACTGAGTAATTAGGTAACCATCCAGATAAGAAATTGTACAAAAGCAGTGCCAAGTGCTTTGAGTCACGTGGATCAAGAGGAAATCTTGACTCTCTGATTGCCTGAGTCACTTTCACATTTCTAAGCCTTCGTTTCCTCATTTTTAAATCAGGATCCAACAAATGTTGTTTGGATTAAAAGACAATAATGTGTATTAAAGTACCTGTTACATAATATTCATTTCATAAATACGTAGAGAGAAAGGGGGAAAATAATTTATTAATTTGTGGGCAAATAAGGAAATCTTGTTCTTTTTTCTAGTGTTATGAGCAACCATTTAGCACATTCATGTAAGAAACATCAAAGTATTGTGTTCATTATTTTAGTATCTTTCAAAAGATGACAAGGAGTATGGTAATAATGTTGAAGGGTGGTCATACAGTGTTGTTCCTGACATCGATCAATAATATTTTCAAAAGAGCATCTGATTGCATTCTATCAAAACTTGTTTCCATTACCTTGGAAGATGGCATGATACCAAGGTAAAAACACTGATTTTGAAATGACTCTCTCTAGGTTTACATCATTCCTTAAAAAAAAAAAAAAGCTCATGCCACCTCGAAAGATTATTGTAAAGGTCAAATTGAGAGGAACCATGAAAAATTACTTATACACATCATAAAGTCAAGATTATTTCTTTTCTTCTTTTCTCTTTAGTAAGTTGAGTAGTTTTTATGTTTTCAAGAACTACTGAGAGTTTGTTAGATAGATGAACTTAATCGTTAGGCCTAAAAAGTGGACATAAAGAGAAATTTGGAGATGGAGACCTGGAAATATTTTTGTGCTTTCAAAAGTTTCAACTGATTTTTTTCAGAGACATTCTTTGAACTTGATGAAAATAATTATTTTAAAAGTTGTAAAATGTAGGATGTAGTAATTGTGATAATTAACACAAGGTACCGAACACATATTTTTACTAATAAAATACACTTTTTGTAAGCCTACCACTCCACACTTTTACAGCTTTCCAAACTTCATAGTAATTGGAACAGATACTTGTATTGTACCCATTCATTTGTCTGAAGATTTTATTCTACTAATTCTGAAGGTCTGGAAGTTTTTTTTTGTTTTGTTTTTGTTTTTTCCTTTTTCCTAGAATGAAAGATTCGCTGGTGTTTGTGTGAAGTAAGAGACCAACAATCTCTTAAATAAAATGTGCCTTTTTCTCTTCAGATATATTTTTTTAAGCTAATGGTGGCATAGTGCCTAAGATATTTGACTGCTAACCACAAGGCTGGTGGTTCATACCCACCAGCCACTCCTTGAAACAAAGATTGAGCAATCTACTTCCCTAGTGATACACCTCAGAAACCCAAGAGGGGTCGCTATGAGTCAGATTCGACTCCACGGCAATGAGTTTGGTTTGGTTTTTAGAATGAGTTACGAGTTTTAAGGAACAGATAGGAAAGTTACAAGCACACTAACTTGTTAAATCTTGAAGCAGTGTGAATGTCAGTGAAGGAAATGGGTTTTCATTGTGTCATTCCATCTCCTCATATTTAGATCCAATCATAAAACTATGTCCATTTTTCCATTTTCCTTGATATTTTACTTTCCCATCTCTGAAAATGAATTCAGACTTACAAGTTCAGAGTACTAAATATAGTAGTACATTCCTATTTTATGGACCATTCATGATGTTTCATTCCTCTTCCCACATAGCTATAGTTTTTTTTAATTGAATTATGACATTCTCAGGAAACAGTTCAGCCTAGCATAAAGGGTAAGAGGAGAAATTGCCTGAGCTGAGTCTTGAATGATTGGAAGAATTTGGCTCATGGAGGAGGATGGGCATTACAGACAAAACATGGGCAAAGATAAGGAGCTAAGATGTATTTAGTTCACACAAAGAACAATATATATTTCTCTATTAATAGAGCAGGAGTCCATGGCTGGCACAAAGGGTTAATGTACTTGGCAGATAACTGAAAGGTTAGAGGTTTGAGTCCATCTAGAAGCACCTTGGAAGAAAGACTTGGTAATCTACTTCTGAAAAAATTAGCCCTGGAAAACCCTATGAGCGTAGTTCTACTCTGACATACATGCGGTCACTACAAGTTGGAATCGATTCAATGCCAACTGTGTTATTAGTAAAGCAAGAATGATGTGGCTGGGAATAATGATCCCTGATGTTGGTAAGAGGGAACGGTAGATAAAGCATTAGCTGAAATGGGATGCGGAACTTGAACTTAACTAAAAGAATATGGGAAAGATCAAGTTCAGAGGGAGAAGTAGAATATTCAAGAAAAGGAAAACCAAACCAAACCAAACTCACTGCCATGGAGTTGATTCTGACTCATAACGACCCCCATTGGATTTCTGAGAAGTAGACTGCCCAGTCTTCTTTCTGTGGAATGGCTGACGGATTTGAAACCACCAACCTTCTGGTTAGCAGTCAAATGCCTTAGCCACTATGCCACCAAAGCTCAAGAAAAAGAGTAAATAATAGTGTAAGATTCCTGAAAAGGAAGATTGGATGGAATTGGTAGAACAGGTGGGAGTTTGGCATTATATAGGCAGATGCCAGCAAAGCGTATTAACTATTGGCACCAGTCAGGGATTCCTTGGCATTATATGAGAATGAAATAAAAAGATCTTTAGTATGAAGGGGTTAATTAAATTTTAAGTTGACTATGTCTAATGCCTGAAGAAAAGGTGAGTAGAGACAGGTACAGAAAAAGGGCAGGAAGAATTGAATGGTTTTTAGAAGAGATGTCAGTTGGGACACCTATTCCTGAGACTAGAAGGAAAGATGTAGTTATAAATATGTTAGCAAGAGAAAGGAATAAAATAAAGTTGAAGGCCTTTATTTTTCTCCTCTTGATTCTCCTTCCTCCTAAAATAAGAGTAAGGAGAAAGGTATTTGAGAATTGGCTAGAGTGTTGTGCTAAACGTTTGCATTGCTAGATGAGAGGAAAGAGAGAGAACTGCTCAAGTAAGATGAATGAATTGATCAAGTGGTATTGAAGTTACAAGCTGAGAAGCACATCATGAAATACTGTTGTCACTGAGTCATATAGTTTTGTAATTTTTTTTCCCCTCAATAGAGCTTACCAGTGCTATAGGAATGAATGTGGACAGCAAATGGGCAATTGACACAAGGTTGGGCTTTTGCTGGGGATTTTCTAGCTAAGAGCTCTTTTCTGATCTCTAAAGCTATATCCAACTGCATATGTCCACTTCCATTTCCCACAAATTCAGTGTATCTTCTCCCACATCATGGATTGCCAGGAACAAAAGTGAATTGAATGTTCTTTAACTACTTCCTCTTCTGCATTCCTTAATCAAATCAATCACCAAGTTCTGTGGATTCCACAAGTTTAACATTTATTAGAACCAACACCATTTTCTCTTTTCCTACAGCCACTACTTTGGTAAAACTCTCATAAATTTTTGTTTGAATTATGACAACAGCCTCTAGACTTGTCATCCTTCTCTCTTGCCCTCTCTAAATCATTCTCTAAACTGCCCCAAACCAAACCAAACCCATTGTCATAGGGTCAATTTCAACGCATAGTGACCCTATAGGAAAGAGTAGAACTGGCCCGTAGGGTTTCCAAGGCAATAAATTTTTATGGAAGCAGACTGCCTCATCTTTCATCTGTGTGGTAGTTGGTGGATTTGAACCACCAACATTTTGGTTAGCAGCTGAATGCCTTACACCCTGTTCTGCTAGTGATCCTTAAAGTGCCAACAGAATATGTAAACTATAATCATTTCATGTCAATCCCTTGTTTAAAATCCTTTGAAACTTTCTCAATGATTTAGTTTAAGTTCTGTAGTATAGACACAGAACTCTTCATGATCTGGTCCTTGCCTACCTCTTTTGCCTTTATTCTCAATTCCACCATCTAACCTGCAGTTATATTGAGCTACTTATTATTCTCTAGGAGCTCTGCCACTCCTGGGAAGGAAGATGGGGCAATCTACTTTCATAGTGATACTGCCTCGGAAACCTAAGGAGGGGTCGCTATGAGTAGGGTCTGACTTGAGGGCACTTAACAACAACAACAACAGGAGCTCTGGTAGTATAGTGCCTAAAGCACTTGACTGCTAACCAGAAAGCTGGCGGTTCAAACCCACCACCAACTACTTCTTGGAAGGAAGGTTGGGAAATGTACTTCCGTAGTGATACCACCTCACAAACCCAAGGAGGGGTCACCGTGAGTCGGATCTGACACAATGGCGGTGAGTTAGGTTTTGTCAGTATTATTCCCTGCATACGAGATAGACTATCTTTGTTCTCTGCATATGGCTTCCTCTGCCTAGGATAACCTTCTCTACTTTTTTTTTTTTTTATTATTATTAATTTGTTTCTCTATTTGTACTTCAAGTTCCAGTTAATATGCCACCTTCTGAAAGAAGCACTCTTTGCAACAGCATTCAAAATACTAATCATCTTAAAATTTGTTTTCTAGGCGCCTATTCTCATCACTATCAGTCCTTATCATAATGAATTGTATATACTTATTTATTTGTTTTTACCACAAGGTTGCACAATCTCTGATGGCAGTGACTATGTGTATTAATTTCCTAATGCAGCCATAACAACAAAAATTTATTTTCTCAGAGTTCTGAAGGGGAGAAATCTGAAGCCAACGTGTCAACAGAGTTGATCCCTACTGAAGGCTTTGAGGGAGAATCTGTTCCATGGCCCTCTCCTAGCTTCTGGGGGCTGCCAGCAACTATTGACATTCCTTAGCTTGTGGCTGCATAATTGCAATCTCTGTCTTCATCTTCACACCTTCTTCCCTCTATGTATCTGTGCCTCACATATCCTTCCTTTATCTTATGAAGATATCATTGGATTTTGGACCAATCCTAGCAAGAATATCAAACAAATAGGATTTCTTACACAAAATAAGAAGCAAAATGGCTTATAAATGACTTTGAGTCCTGAGGAGATTCTTGAATCTCTGTCTACTCACCCATTCTGAGAAGATACAATTCTCCAGATTGATGGCAATATTTCTCTAACCCCTAAGCAGAATAACAGGAGGTTAAATATTCTCCTTTTGCTTGTCCTGGCTCCTTGGTTTCTACCATTTCCCTTCAAGTAGCATTATGGAGAAGATGGGAAGAACACAGAAATGTAAATATAGATGATTTTTCATTTAACAGTGTCTCTGGCCAAAATCTTTACAAGAAACAATAAGTCAGCAATACATAGAGGATATTACTTTCTTTTCAAATGTGTATGTTCAAGTTGACACTATTGTACACAAATCATATTCTTCTCCTTTATGACCTCATTCTTATTTATGGCACAAATCTCCCTAACTTTTTCACAGCTTTTGCCCAAAATGGAGTTAACCATATGTGCCTCACCATTATGCACTGTTTTATTTCCATGTGGTTGTTCTCATCAAATTCCATTACTGTTAAAGGAGAATTTTAAAGCCAGAATGACTATAGTCAAAGTCTTAGTAGTGAAGTTATTATTATTTTTTTTTAACAGTTTAACTCAAGGATTGGCCATGTGACTTGTTTGGGATATTAACAAATAGAAAGACAGCAGAGACTCAAAAATGCATACGTTACTTTTGCTTGCATTGGGCTCTTACACCTGTCTCTTTGTAAGAACATAAGAACATTCTAGATTGGCCATTGCCAACTGACTCCAAAATATGTAAGAAAACCCAGCCAAAATCAGTGGAGCTGCCTACACAACCCTCAGCTAATTGTCAACACATGGAGAGCCCTGCTGAACAAGAAAACCCTCCCTTTTGAATAATAATAATTTAGTTACTGTTTGAAGCCATTAAATCACAGGTTATATTGCGGTGTTGTGGCCTACTGAATTAAAGAATTTATACTTTGAGAAAAAGAAATATTTGTCTCTTATTAATTACAAATTTCCTGTAGAATTTAGTATTCCATAGCTATTGCTTGACTCCAAGATGGGTAAATGGACTGTGGTCATGCTTTAGAATAAGATAAATGTATATAAATATTACCACTGTCTATGGTCTCATCTCTGTCTCATTCACTTCAGGATCACAGACTACAATCCATAGCTACATAATGACCTCTTCAGGAGTGTGGACAAGGATTATATTTCTTTATACCTCTACCACCTAAGAGTCTCCATTATATTTGGAATATTGTAGGCACTCAGTCAGTAAGCAAATTAATAAAAAGAAAAATGTATTTTGAAGAGTTATTTTAAAGGTTGAGCACAATAATTACTTATTGAATGAATGAAGGTATGAGAACTAAATGCCACTAAATAGGGAAGCTCCTTGTTTATTACAGTCGCTCCTTAAAATACAATTAAGGTATGGAGAAATTATCCAGTAGATCTAAGTCAATAAAAGAAGTGCATAGGAATAAAGGAGGATAGACAATACTGTTGGAAGCAAGAATGGCCAGACTTCGTCTCACCTATTTTGGTCATATTGTAAGAAGGGACCATTCCCTGGAGAAGGATGTCATGCTTGGTAGGGTGGAGGGTCGACGAAAGAGGGGGAGACCTTCAACGAGATGGATTGACACGGTGACTGCGATGATGGGCTCAAGTATAGCAGGGATTGTGAGGCTGGCGCGGGATCGGGCAGTGTTTCATTCTGCTGTGCATGGGGTCGCTATGAGTCGGAAATGACTCGACGGCACTTAACAACAACAACAACAACAGACAATACTGACGAACAGGGCACTTTTGCAGTGCAAGAATCACAGTAGAGGAAAGAGTTACTGGAAGGAGAAACATTCAATTTTGCTAAAACATCAGTTTCTCCTGGACATGTTAGCATATGATTTATATGTTACAAAGTCTTCAAGAGAGCTGGATATGCAGGCAATGTTTTCAAAGTGAGTGCGCAATAAGTATGACCATGACTTCTCATTTCCTGTAAATGGTACAATATTGCCTTAAAAAGAGATGTATGTAGTTGTGTTTCTTAGTAAAATTTAATTTTGTTTTTAGCATCTTTTAAAAATAAATTTAACATTTGACTTTCTTTTCCCAATTCCAGCTAAAATCAGATTTTAATAATTATGTTTGAGAACAAGTTGTGTTGATAAATTACTATGCGGGTAGTCTGTATTGTAGCAATGATATTTTGTGCTTGGATGGTAATAACTGTCAAAATGCAAGGGGTTAGTGAACAGGACCCATGGAGAATGGCAGGATGACACTCTAAGCAAGACATTCTGCTAATAGGTCTGAGAGCAATTACTGTATGGTTTATGATCACAACACTTAACCCTCTCACTCTCAGGCTGTGGGAAGTATAGCCAGCAAATTGCTTGAGGAAATTTTCATCAATGCATAGTACTTTATCACTAAAGCCTACTTAAGAGACATGTTATGAAGGCTGTCATATATGTCTATGCATCAGAAACATCAACTTGGTCTATAATATAACTTGTGCAGGAAAAGAGAAAACTCAGAAAAGACTGTTGTTGTTAGGTGCCATTGAATCAGCTCCTACTCATACAGACCTTATGTACAACAGAATGAAACACTGCTGGTCTTATTCCATCCTCACAATCCTTGCAATGCTTGAGCCCATCATCACAGCCACTGTAGCAATCCATCTCTTGAGGGACTTCCTCTTTTCTGCTGACCTTCTATGTCAGTAAGCATGATGTCCCTCTCCAGGAACTGGTTCCTTCTGATAACATGAGCAAACTACAAGAGACAAAGTCTGACCATTCTTGCTTCTAAGGAACATTCTGGCTGTACTTCTCCCAGGATAGATTATTTTGTTCTTCTGGTAGTACATGGTACATTAAATATTCTTCACCAACACCACAATTCAAATGCATCAATTCTTCTGTCGTCTTCCTTATTCATTGTCTGGCTTTCACATGCAGAGGAGGTGATGGAAAAAAACATCGCTGGGTCAAGCATATCTTAGTCTTCAAATTGACATCTTTGTTCTTTAATACTTCAAAGAGGTCTTTTGCAGCAGATTTGCCAAATGCAATAAGTTGTCTGATTTCTTGACTGTTGCTGCTGATGCTCCGGCCACTGATAGTGGATACAAGTGAAATGAAATTCCTGAGGACATCAGTCTTTTCTCCATTTATTGTTGCTTAATGGGGTAATCTACTTCTGTAGTGATACTGCCTTGGAAACCCAAGGAGGGGTCGCTATGAGTCAGGTCCAACTCAACGGCACATAACAACAACAACAACAACATTGCTTATGTTGCTTACTGATCCAGTTGGAAGGATTTTTGCTTTCTTTATGTTGAGGTGTGCAGTGGTTACGTTTGTATGTCAATTTGGCTGGGCCTAGTTGGGTGGCTAGGAGCTCTGGTAGTGTAGTGCCTAAGGCACTTGACTGCTAACCAGAAGGCTGAAGGTTCAAACACACCAGCCACTCCTCAGAAGGAAGGTTGGGCAATCTACTTCCATAGTGATACTGCCTCAGAAACCCAAGGAGGGGTCGCTGTGAGTCAGGTCCAACTCGACAGCACATAACAAAAACAACAGTTGGGTGGCTGGGCAGCTGAATGGAGTTATTCCCCATGATGGGATTGGTAATTAACTCCATGGTGGAATCTACTAGAGCAGCTGAGTAGTTGCTTTGGGTATGTGATCTGCTTCCCATATATAAGAAACAGCTTTGGGAATGATCTTTAGCTTATGGCACGCTTGAACCCTTCATGTAGCTGTGTTGTTGTTCAGTAGCCTGCCATGCTCTGCCAACCTTGGGACTTTCAATGGACTTGAAGTAATGGCCTGCCATGTGGTTTGGTAACATTGGGACTGTGCCTTTTAACTTGTTGACCTTGGGTTTGTCAGCCTCAGTAGCTAGCAGCCGCCTGAGTAGAGAAATGCCTCTAGCTTCAGTGGGCCGGGAGCAAGAGGCAGAGCTGCAGCCCAAGGTTGAGGGGCTTTTTCACCCAGGCCCTAGAGACTGGCACTTTGAACTTAGACTTAAAGGTTACAAATTGTAAGAATAAACTCCTGTTTGTTAAAGCCATCCCATTTGTGGTATATATTCTTGTCAGAGTGGTACTAGGTAACCAGAACAAGGTGTAATCCATACTGTACACTGTAATCTTTGATCTTCATCAGTAACTGCTTCAAGTCATCTTCACTTTCAGCAAGCAAGATCGTGTCATCTGCACATTGCAAATTATTAAGGAATCTTCCTCCAACCCTGATGCCACACTCATCTTCATATAGTCCAGCTTCTCAGATTGTTTGCTCAGCATAGAAATGAGTAAGTATGAGCAAAGGATACAACTCTAACACTCACCTTTCCTAATTTTAAAACATTCAGTATCCCCTTGTTCTGTTCGAACAACTGCCTCTTAGTCTATGTACAAGTTCCTCATGAGCACAATTAACTGTGCTGGAATTCCCATTCTTTCCAATATTATCCATAATTTCTTGTGACTAAAGACTAGGGCCTCTGAACTCACCAGCTTTTGAGCCAGCCTATTATGATTATTTGCAATTCTAACTTTGAGTTGATTAAGGTCTCTCTCTCTATTTTTGGTGTGCTAGTGTTGGTGTAGTACTCTGCTTTAAAGAAAGTGCAATCATATACCTCACATTTTTAGAGGATACAATAAACACTCAATAATATTTCATTTATCCATTGTCTTAGTTTCCTAGGGCTGCTGTAATAACATACCACAAAGTAAGTGACTGGAAAGAATAAAAGTATTTTCTCAGAGTTCTGGAAACTGGATCTGCATCAGGGTCTTGGTCATGTTGATTCCTTCTAGGGTCTGAGAGAGGAACTGTTTCATGTAGCCCTTCTTTTCTAGTGTCTTCTGATTATTGCTGGTATTCCTTTGCTGCTTATAGACACATCTGCTTCTGTTGTCACATGGCTTTTGTCTTCCCTCAATACGTTGCTCTCTGCATATATGCTTCCCCCTTTATGAGGCATTATTCATAAAAGATTATTGAACAATATCATTAATATCACAGACAAGTAAAAGATTATTCAAAAATAGTTACAGTAGCATATTGACAGAAAACTGCCAGAAATTTGAGCTGGATTCAAAAGATGTGGAATTAGGGATATCATTGCTGAAGTCAGATTGATCTTTACTGACAGCAAAGAATACTAGAAAGATGTTTATCTGTGTTTTATTGACTATGGGAAAGCATTTGACTGGGAGGATCATAAAAAATTATGGATAACATTGTAAAGAATGGGAATTCCAGAACGCTTAATTGTGCTCATGAAGAACCTGTACATAGACCAAGAGGCAGTTGTTGGAACAGAACAATAGGATACTGAAGGACTTAAATCAGGAAATGTGTGTGGCAGGGTTGCATCTTTTCACCATACTTACTCAATCTGTACACTAAGCAAATAATCTGAGAAGCTGGATTATACGAAAACAAATGCAACATCAGGATTGGAGGAAGACTCATTAACAACCTGTGACATGCAGAAGACACAACCTTGCTGGCTGAAAGTGAAGATGATTTGCAACACTTACTGATGAAGATCAAAGACTACAGTGTGCAGGATGGATTACACTTCAACATAAAGAATGCAAAAATCCTCACAACTGAACCACTGAGCACCATGATGATAAATGTAGAAAAGATAGAAGTTGTCAGGGATTTCATGTTATTGGATCCATCATCAACACCCATGGAAGCAGCAACCAAGAAATCAGATGTTGTATTGCACTAGTTAAATTTGCTCTAGAAGATCTCTTTAAAGTGTTAAGGAACAAAAATGTCACTTTGAAGACTAAAGTGTGCCTAACCCAAGCCATGGTATTTTCAATCACCTCATATTCATGTGAAAGCTGGACAATGAATTAGGGAGACTAAAGAAGAGTTGATGCCTTTAAATTGTGGTGTTGGTTAAGAATACTGAAAACACCATGGGCTGCCAGAAGAATGAACAAGTCTGACCTGGAAGAGTGCAGCCAGAATGCTCCTTAGGAGCTAGAATTGCCAGACTTCATTTCACATACTTTGGTCATGTTACCAGAAGGGACCAGTGACTGAAGAAAAATATCATGCTTGGTAAAGTAGAGGGTCAGAAAAAAAGGGGAAGACCCTTGTGGAAATTAACTTGGCTGGGACTGGTTGAATAGCTGGGCAGCTGGAGGCAATTATTCCCCATGATGAGACTGGCAATCAACTCCATGGTAGAATCTGACGCAAGCAGCTGGGTAGGTGCTTTAGGGATGTGGTATGCTTCTCATATACAAGGAGAAGCTTTGGGATTGGTCTGTAGTTTTTTGGCACCCTTTAACCCTGTATGTAGCTGAGTCTTCATACAGTAGCCTGCCATGTTCTGCTGATCTTGAGACTTTCAATGGACTTGAATTAATGTTCTTCTGTGTGGTTTGGTAACATCAGGACTGTGCCTTTGTACTTGTTGACCTTGGGTTTGTCAGCCTCAGCAGGCAGCAGCTGCCTGAGTGAAGAAAGCCTCCAGCTTCAGTGGTCCGGGAGCCAGTAGCAGATCTGAAGCCAAGGTCAAGGGGCTTTCACCCAGCCCCTAGAGCCTGACACTTTGAACTCGGATTTCTAGCCTCCAAAACGGTAAGAGAGTAAACTCTTATTTGTTAAAGCCATTCCGTTTGTGGTATTTCTATTAGAGCAGCACTTGGTAACCAAAACAACCCTCAATGAGATGGATTGACATAGTGGCTGTATTAATGGGCTCAAGCATAGCCAGGAGTATGAGGATGGTGCAGTACTGAACAATGTTTGTTCTGTTGTACATAGGGTTGCAAGGAGTCCAAGATGCCTCTAGGGAACCTAATGACAACTCAGAAAAGATTATGATTAAGACCTACCCTATCCAGTATAACTTAATTTATAAAACTTATAAGAAAGGCTCTATTTTCCCAAATAAAAACACATTTACAGATACAAGGGTTAGGATTTCAACATTTCTTTTTGAGGGATACAATTCTATCCATAAAACCCATCATTCAACATTCTTTCCAAAATATTCCAAACCTGCTACTATTTCTTTCTCTGTCAGCCAATAAAGTATCCTGGCTTCCCAATTCCATAAATTTCCAAACACCAACTCACGTTCTGTTATTTATTAACCACTCATCTGTTCCTAGGAAAGAGGAGCAAATTATATCTTCAGATTAAACCATAACAAGAAGGGTGGGGGTTCCCAAGGAAATGTGATTATTGAAAAGAATTATCACAGTTTAGAGGTTTGGAGAAAGAGAGTGACAGTATGGTACAGGTTAACGTGATATTAAGTTACTGTACAATTTGGAAATAGTCTGAGTCCATAGAATTCAGACATAATAGGTTTCTAATTCACATAAGAATGCTTTCCAATGATTAACAATTTCAATTTTAAATTAGCATAAAATAACTTCTAACTAGATTATTATGAATAATGAAGGCATTTTCATAAATGAGCCTTGAGATCCTTCCAACAAATATGTTTTTAGGATTAATAAAACTACAGATTTTTTTCTACTAATCAATACAGTAAACTTAGGTGTCTTTTGTACAACATACAAACTAACAATTTTAAAATAAAATTACTAATACCACAAATACTAACTTTTATGTTTAATATCTACTATAGAAAATTATCTGAGGTGTCTACTTAGCTTACAGAACCCCAACCAAAGCTTCCAGGTACAATTGTACAGTTTACAAATCTAGGAAGTACTATTTACTTTTGCAGTCTTTATAGAAAAGGGTATGTATATTTCATATAGATATAGGAGCTCTGGTGGCATAGCGCCTAAGGCATTTGACTGCTAACCAGAAGGATGGTGGTTCAAACCAACCAGCCATTCCTTGGAAGAAAGTTGGGGCAATCCACTTCCACAGTGATACTGCCTCTGAAACCCAAGGAGGGGTCGCTATGAGTCGGGGCCAACTCGATGGCAAATAACAACAACAACAACAACAACATCACCTCTGGAGTCTGTCTGTCTTCTATGCCCATGGATTTCAAGACATACACACAGATTATTTTAATGAGCCCCCTATCCCGTTCAAAATATTAAATTACATTGAGAGGAGAATGTAGTCTTGTGAAATAGGAAATTAAGATATTTGATGACGAATGCTATGATGACAAAGGGTAGGGTGTTGTCAAGGATCATAGGAAAACCGAGCTAAATTTGCAGAATGTGGAAGTTCTCTGAAGGAAGTGACATCTATAGAAATATATGAAAGAAAGAGTTATCCATATGAATAAATGGGGAAGAATTCCAGAAAGATGGAACAAATTTATGAAGGCAATAGATGAGAAAGAGCAGGAGAAGTTAAGGTGGAACGGAAGTAGTCAGGTTGGTGAAAGACGAGACTACAGAATTTAAGAAAGTTCAGATTTTACAAAGATTTCATAAGCAGTCATAAAGAGTTTGTTGATATTGAAAGCAATGGAGAAGGTAAGATAAGGCTGATGAATAAGCAGTTGCCAATTATTCGTGGCTTTGTAGGCTTTCTTGTGTTAATTACTTTTTTTTTTTTTTTATCCAAATATTGTTCTAAAAGCATGGGAATAGCTGAGTACCATTTTAGGGATGAGTAGATAAATAAGATGACTAAATAAATGGAATAATAAAATATAGATGGAATAAGATAATAAATGGGGAGCTCTGGTAGCATAGTGGCTAAGACACTTGCCTCCTAACCAGACAGCTGGCGGTTCAAACCC
>NW_006921857.1:3496950-3502896 GCF_000298275.1 Orycteropus afer afer | reverse complement strand
TATATCAATCCAAGCAAGAATTGAACAGAAGAAATGGGAATGGAAAGAGCGAGATGATAGTATGGTTACAAGAGGCTGGTGGGTTCAAACTACCAACCTTCTGGTAGCAGCCAAATGCTTTAACCACTGCAACACCAGAGCTATTTATTTGATTATGTAATAAATTAGATGTGGAAGAAAGAATCTTAGAGGATAGCTGGCAGTCTGAAATGAATAATTTCATCAAGCAAAACCTGTGTGTGCATTTAAGAAGCATGGTTTTCTCCCTTTTCTTTACTGATTTTATCTTGTGATAGAATGAAAGCAACAACAAATAAACAAACAAAAACAATAAACCAGATCTGTGAAATACTAGTTGAACCAAAAAAAGAAAAAACAAACTCACTGACATTGAGTTGATTCTGACTCAAACCCCTTTGGGTTTCCTGGTAGCGTAGTGCCTAAGGCACTTGACAGCTAACCGGAAGTCTGGCAGTTCAAACCCATCAGCTACTCCTTGGAAGGAAGATGAGGAATCTACTTCCATAGTGATACTGCCTCGGAAACCCAAGGAGGGGTCACTATGAGTCGGGTCCGACTAGACGGCATATAACAATAACAACAACAACAAATCTTTACGGAAGTAGATTGCCCAGTCTCCCTGAAGAGACCTAACATCTACTCTATTTCAGAGCCCCTGAAGAGTCAAATGCAAATACTCAATGGGCAAAGTGATTTTTGGCTTGATATGGGTAGATGTTGACATCATAAAACATCTGTTTGTTTTTAAAACAAGAACATATCAGTATGAATCCTCTCATTTGTTAAATAAATATTTTATGAGTACCTAATATATGCTAGGCACTGGGCTAGACAATGGGGATACATTAGCAAACAAGATATACAAAGTTCCTTCTCTCATGGAGCTTATACTGTACTAGGACAGACAACCATTAAATAAATTATTGTAAAAAATACTTATAATTTTTTAGAAAATACAACAGGGACTTCTGAATAGCCTGGTTGTATGTGAGAAATCTTACTTGACAAAGTAGTATGTGAATTGCATTCTGAAGGATGAATTCGAATGTACTCGTCGAATAGCAGTTGAACATGTGGTTGATATGAGAATCTTAATGGAATGGTGAAGCAAGGCAGAGAAGATCAGTGCAAGGAGTAAGGAACAGAGTGACCAGGGCAAAGAACATAAACCCAATTTTGTTACTTTGTTTTTATTTGAAAAGCATTGAAAAACTGAAGAATTTTAATAAAGAGGGAGACATAATTAAATTTGCTATTGAAAAAATATATAATTCTAACTTCAGTCAGGAGAATAGATTGGAAGAAGGCAAGAATAGTTGCAAAGGATGTTTGGAGACCACTGTGGAAATACAGGAGACATGGTGGTGGTGGCAGTGCCACAAAAGATGGTAGAGTAGATGGATTTAAGAAAAATTTGGAAGGTGACATTGACTTATATTTGTGATTAAAGGGATGTGGTGAGTGAATAGATGGAGGTATCAAGAATATGGTTTTGAGCTTGGGTATCTGGGTGGTTGGTGGTATGATTTACTTGGTGAACCAGGGAAGAAGATTTTTTTTTTTCTGGGGGGGCAAAATATCACTTTTTATAGAAGGTCATAGTAAGAGTCAAGTGGTTCTTGGTGTAATAATTAGGGACCAAAGATTATCCCGGTATAACTGGAAACTACTAGCTGCAGATACAGGAGCAAGATCCAGCCCCAAAAAAGAAGGAACTAATAAGAACTAGGCAGTGCTCCAAGGCTCAGGTCAAGGGCAGGCTCCAAAGAAGAGAATTCTCAATGCAGAAATTAGTCACCATGCAGGTGCTATGATAGAGAGAATCTCATGCCTTGGGTCACCTACTTCCAGATCTCAAGCCTCTGGGTAGTAAAATTAAATTCAGCCCCAATTTGGCTGAGACATTAATATATGCCATACTGTACACAAGTCTGACTATGAATCTAAACCAGCAGAGAGCTCAGGTGATTCCTTCTGGAGAGTATTTTTTACTTTCCTTCCTGAGCCATCTTTCCCTGGGCTTTGAAATGAGTACAAGTTCTTTTCATCTCCTGTAATTATTGGCTGTGAAGCAATATTAAGCAACCTATGTATCAACATATAGATGTGTGCATTAATCTTGAATAGATATTTATGCAGTGTATATTATATGAGCTTAGTTCTTCCTCAAACAACCCAATGTGGTAGGTAATATTATCACCATTTTATACATGAGGAAACTAAGGCACAGAGAAGCCTAACTGTCCCAACAGTCTCTAGCTACTAAGTTTATGTTTTTGAATGTTGTTTTTACCATAACTATTATAATATGTTTGATTTTCTTAATTTAAATATTTAATTAAGTTAAAAAGGCTTGCCAAGCTCTGCTATGTAAGACAGACATGTAAAAAAGACTTTTCTTATTTCCTGTTGATGCAAATGAGCTCCCAGACTAGGCTTCAGATATATTTCATTATCAGTCCCCATATTCTTACAAGGCTTTCTTTGGTAACATAAAATCGCATGTTCTTTTAGATACCTTTCAGAAGAATCCCAAGAATAATCCATACTAAGTACAGTCAGTTTCAGACAGCCTATGCTAGCAACTGATGGTGTCTGGTTAGACAGAGAACACAGACAGCCCTGAAAGAGGAAGAGAAGAGCAAGCTGTTCTCTTGGAGCTTCACTGATAGACTCCATTACCTGCTGTCCCCGCTTTCCTTCAGGAGGAGACAGAGGGCTTTTGCAAATCTTCTGCCAGTTGGTCAAGTCAGATAACAGAATAAGGGAGAAAATATCCTTGCGCTCCCTGTGCTTTGTAGCTCAGTCAGAGCTGCAGTGGAGTTTGCATTTTACACCAACATGTATATCTTGAGTAAATGGTACTTGCTTTAGGGAGACATTGTGAAGTGGTGAGGAGGGCCGGGGTACAAACTACCATCCCTCATAGACAATGTTATCTTTGGGTTGTTATTTGTAATGAAACAAAAAAACAAACCATTGCTGTCAAGTCTATTCCAGCTCATGAAGACCCTCTAGGATAGAGATGAATTGTCAAATGAGGCTTTGAAGGCTGTGAATATTTACGGAAGCAGATCATTAAATTTTTCTGCTGCAGAGTGGTTGCTGGGTTTGAACCACTGACCTTTCAAGAATTTAACCACCGCACCACCAGGACTCCTCCATTTATAATTATGTTTTAAAAAAGAACTTTAGAATAATAGACAATAATAATTTGCTAAAAAATAATTAAAACTTGCTAAAATAATTAAAATTTGCTCAAGGATAAAATGGTAAAAATTAAATAAAACTCAAACTTACTGCTGTCAAGTTGATTACTACTCATAGCCTCCTTGGGTTTTCAAGGTGGTATCTCTATGGAAGTAGATTGCCTAGTCTTCCTTCTGATGAGTGACATAAAGGAGAAAAAAATCAGCCAAAATAAATAAAAATAAATAATAAATAAAACTATATAGATGATATGGAAGGGGGAAAATATTAGACAAAACAACTCTACAGACTAATACAAGTAGCATATAATGTATCATGCAGAGGCCCAGGAGGTATTTGCTCTGCATTCCCCTGCTAATCTCACCTGAACTGGTTCTCTAGGTGTTGACAATGGAGAAATGTGCTCAATGGAAAGTCTCAGGCGAAAGCACTGGGCTCTAGCTCACCTGCATAACCCAAGAGTATATTCAAACCCAAACTTTTGGAGGAGATCTAATTAACACACAGAGCTCCCATAGAGTTATTATGCAATTAAAAATAAATAAATAAATAAAAAACCTCACTGCCTTCGAGTTGATTCCACTCATAGAGACCCCTCCTTGGGTTTCCAAGGTGGTATCTCTATGAAAGTAGATTGCCCAATCTTCCTTCTGAGGAATGGCTGGTGGGTTTGAACTATCAGCCTTCTAGTTAGCGTTATCCAATAATATAGTGAATATGGAGGAAAAAAATCACATAAATATCTGTTGATTTCACTTCCATATGCCTGAGCTTAATTCTGCTACTACTGAAGAAGAGCCTATAGTTTCCTCCTCAATCTTCATTTCCAGAAAGAAGTTTTCAGGTCACAGTGGTCAAAATTAATAATACAGGTAGTCACAGGTTATGAATATGCAACTTAAGGACAATTTGTACTTACCTTCAATGTTATTTTTGTAACATTAAAATATAACATAAGTTTGCCCTAACTTTGAAGAGATTGAACCAGCCCCTTACTAGCAACAAATTCTTCGTCACAATTACCTTCTCTTCCTCAAGTACAACTCTTCAAATCATTGGAAAGCCCTCAAGCCTCTTCTTGCAGTAAAGGAAGAACTAAACACTGTATGCACCTACAAATTTGACTTAAAGACACATTTAGGAACAGATTTTGGTCATAATCTGGGAACTGCCTATACTACTGTTTACATTACTGATAACAACTGTGGCACTCATTGCATGGTAGTTGATTATGGAAGGAGCCCTAGTAGCACAATGGTTAAGCTTTCAGCTGCTAAGTGAAAGATCACCAGTTGAATATAGGGTCCTTTAGGGTGCTATAGGGTTGCTATGTCCTATAGGGTTGCTATGAATCAGACCTGTCTCAATGACTCACAAAAGCAATTGATTATGTATATGTACATTGCATTTTGAACACTTTCTCTCCATCTCTCTCTTTATTTTAAGGCCTTAATTTAGGTGAACAACTGGGTAGGTTGGATTAATGTCCCGATTCTTCACCCATCTTTATATCCACCACCACTTGTCTGTCAGTTTGTCATACTATAGTAGCTTGCATGTTGCTGTGATACTGAAAGCTACACTGCTAGTATTTCAAATAACACTAAGATCACCCTGGTGGACAAGTGTTAGCAGAGCTTCCAGACTAAGAGAGACTAGGAAGAAGGACCTAGCATTTTTTTTTTTTTCCAACTGTACCCTCTCCCACACTAATGTTGTATTTTCTTAAGTGCAAAACGCAATTATTTGTTGTTGTTGTTGTGTGGGTTTGAACTGACAGCCTTCTGGTTAGCAGTCAAATGCCTTAGGCACTATGCTGCCAGAGCTCCCACAATTATTTTATAGCAACAAGTAAAAAAAAAAAAAAAAAATTAGCATACCACAGTTATGAAAACACCTTGCTGGGGGAGGGCATGCATGGTAAATAACATATAACAGACATGTTATTTGTGTAAAAATACAGTACTTTTGGGGAAAAAAGTTAGCCAGTAAAACCTTATGGATAGCAGCAGCATATTGTCTGATATAGTGCTGGAAGAGGAGCCC
Source organism: Orycteropus afer afer (assembly GCF_000298275.1). Taxonomy (NCBI): domain Eukaryota; kingdom Metazoa; phylum Chordata; class Mammalia; order Tubulidentata; family Orycteropodidae; genus Orycteropus; species Orycteropus afer. The sequence continues at coordinate 3,497,619 of NW_006921857.1, read as the reverse complement.
CTCAGGTTAGAAGTTACTCAAAATACAACTGAGAAAGAGTCTCCCTTTCAAAGTAGATTCAACCTTAATGATGTATATTTACTAAAGCTTTCAAGACCTTTTACTGATGTGGCATGACTCAAAATGAGAAGAAACAGCTGCAAATATCCATTAGTAATCAGAACGTGGAATATTAAAAAGTATGAATTGGGGAAAATTGGAAGTTGTCAAAAATGAGATGGAACTCTTCCTAATCTAGGCACTAGTGAATCGAAATGGACTGGTATAGCCATATTGAATCAGATAATTATATGGTTTACTATGCCAGGAATGACAAATTGAAGAGGCAAGGTGTCACATTCACATCAAAAACAACATTTCAAGATCTGTTGAAGTACAACACTGTCAGTGATAAGAAAATACCCATATGGTTACAAACAAAACCAGTTAATATGAGTATAGTTCAAATTTATGCACAAACTACTAATAGAAAATATGAAGAAATTAAAGATTTTTACCAACCTCATCAATATAAAATCGATCAAACACGTAATGAAGATGCATTTATAATTACTGGGCACTCCAATCAGCGAGGCGGGGCAAGATGGCGGACTAGGCAGAAGGATTGCACAGACCCTCTTCAACAAAGAAAAGGGAAACCAATTAACACAGACACAGAAGATAATCTTG
>NW_006921857.1:3477501-3491690 GCF_000298275.1 Orycteropus afer afer | reverse complement strand
TCTTTAGTATAGACTAAATCTAAACATAGAGAAAACAAAAATCCTCACAATTGGATCAATCATCAGTGTTGTGATAAATGGAGAAAACACTGAAGTTTTCAAGGATTTAATTTTACTTGGATCCATAGGTAATACCTATGGAAGCAGCAGTCAAAAAGTCAAACCACATATTGCATTGGACAAATCTGCTACAAAAGACACCTTTAAAGTGTTAGAAATCAAAAGTGTTACTTTGAGGGTTAAGGTGTCCCTGACTCTTCTATTTTAAATTGTCTTATATTTCAATTGTCTTATAATCATGTAAAAGCTAGACAATCAATAAGGAAGACCAAAAAAGAATCAATGCCTTTGAATTATAGTGTTAGTGAAGAATAGTGAATATACCATGGGCTGCAGGAATATTGAACAATTATATCTTGAAAGAAGTACAGTCAGACTGTTCCTTAGAAGGGAGGATGGTAAGACTTCATCTCACGTACTTTGGACATGTGTTCAGGAGGGACTAGTGCCTGGGAGAAGGACATCATGCTAGGAAAAGTAAAGGGTCAGTGAAAAAGAGGATCCTCAATGAATTGGATTGACACAGTGGTTGCAACAGTGCTAAAGTATAGCAACAATTGTGAGGATGGCTTAGCAGTGGGCAGTGTTTTGTTCTGTTGCATACAGTCGCTGTGAATCAGAAACATCTTGAAGGCACCTAGCAACAACAGCAATCATTACAGATGCAAACTGCCACAGCTTTCTTCCAAGGAGAGGCTGGCAAGTTTGAATCACAAGATTCGGTTAGCAGTTGAGTTCCTTAACCACTGAAGCACCAGGGCTCCTTTCTTTGCAGTTACTTCCACTAAAAATTATGAACTGTTTCCTTACCTCCTAACTTGTTTGGCTATGTGACTTGCTTTGACAATTAGAATGTTAATAACATGTCATAAGCTAAGGGAGCTCTGGTAGCATAGTGCCTAAGGCACTTGACTGCTCACCAGAAGGCTGGCGGTTCAAACCCACCAGCCACTCCTCAGAAGGAAGGTTGGGCAATCCTACTTCCGTAGTGATACTGCCTTGGAAACCCAAGGAGGGGTCGCTATGAGTCGGGGCCGACTCGACAGCAAAACAACAACAACAACAACAACAACAGGCTAAGGGAAAGCACTTTCACATTTCTATTTATCCTCTTGTGTCTCTGCCATCACTGTAAAAGTAGTGCATCTGGGATAGCCTGCTAGTCTCAAAAGGAAGGTGATAGGTCCATGAAGTGGATAGTATAGTGAAACATTATACCATCCATTTTGTTTATATGTACCTTGTTACTGTTCTATTGGTCTAGTTGTGAGCACTGGTGGCATGTGCCTAAGGCATTTGGCTACTAACTAGAAGGGTGGCAGTTCAAACCCACCAGCCACTCCTGGGAAGGAAGGTTTGGCAATCTCCTTTCATAATGATACTGCCTCAGAAATCCAAGGAGGGGTCGCTATGAGTCAGATCCAACTTGATGGAAGTGAGTTTGGTTTTGGTTTTTCATATATGTCTAGTTGTTGGCAACTTTTTTAAAGCATCCAGTCCTTTTATCTGATTTAATTTTAAATAACTTCTATAATGATGCCCAAAATTATTATGCTAGCATAGATGATTTACTTAGATTTAACACCAACCTCATCAAAATTGTTTTCAGTGAAAGTTATGTGTTGTTGCTGTTAGGTGCCATCAAGTTGGTTCTGTTTCATAGCATCCCTATGTAGAATAAAACATTGCCAGTCCTTGCCATCCTCATAATCATTGCTATGTTTGAATCCATTGCTATGTTTGAAGCCACTGTATCAATCTTATAATTGAGTATATCCCTCTTTTTCACTGATGCTCTACCTTACCATGCATTATGTCCTTTTTCAGTGACTGATCCCTCCTGATAACATGTCCAAAGCACATGAGAGGAAGTCTCACCATCTTTGCTTTTAAGGAGCATTCTGCCTGTATTTCTTCACTCTTCTGGCAGTCCATAGTATATTTAATATTTTTCACCAGCACCATAATTCAAAGGCATCGATTCTTCTTCAGTCTTCCTTATTCATTGTTTAGCTTTTGCATGCATATGAGATGATTGAAAGTACCATGGCTAAAGTCAGGTATACCTTGTCATTAAAATGACATCTTTGCTTTTTAGCACTTTAAAGGGGTCTTTTGCAGTAGATTTGCCGTATATAGTATGTCGTTTAATTTCTTGACTGCTGCTTCTGTTGGTTTTGCTTGTGCATCCAAGTAAAAGGAAATCCTAAACAACTTAAATAGTTTCTTCATTTATCATAATGTATACTGACCCAGCTGGAAAGTTATGTAGGTCAAGTAAATGTACAGTGTAAGAAAACATATACTTTTAGCTCTTTAACAAAGAGCTAAAATTTGGTAACATACAGATGTGATCTTTTCAGTCTGCTTCTCAAAACCATTTAATGTCTCTCTGCCAGTTTACAGAATAAAATCCAGAATTATCAGTCTAGAAGCTAAGGCCTATATATTTATTTCCAACTTCATCTTTTGTCTTATATAATCTTATGTTGAGCAGCAGAATTAATGGAATTCCATTCTAAAACAACTTTATTTTTATCTTCCACCATTCCTTTAAGCCTATTCATTGAGTATTCTTTCCTGCCCGTAGATCCAAACTTAGACAATCTCATTATCATTTTCTTCCTCTTAGGCTTTTTATTTCTTACACTTCTCTTAAGTTATAAACATAATTTTAATTCAATGACTAAATTTACCAGTTTAGTATACTAATGAAAACTCCAAAATTAATTTAAAATGATTTTTTTTTTTTTTTTTTTTTTCCCCAAGCTGGGTTCTGTGATAAACTACTTACTGCTAGCGGTAGAAAAGAGACACTGCTTTTTAAAAATCCTCCACTTTTTCCTTCATAGCTCTGGTAGCATAGTGGCTAAGGCACTTGACTGCTAACCAGAAGGCTGGCAGTTCAAACCCACCAGCCACTCCTCAGAAGGAAGATGGGGCAATCTACTTCAGTAGTGATACTGCCTCGGCAACCCAAGGAGGGGTCGCTATGAGTTGGGTCCCACTCAACAGCACATAACAACAACAACAAGTCAAATGCTGCTTTTGGTCATGAAAGGACTGAAGGTAGAGGAAGAAAGAGAGGCATGAGGGATGGAAAGAGCCCACATGACCAGTACAAGCATAAGATGACTTCCTGCTCTCTAGGCATGGACCATGTTTACTGCTGACTCTTCTTATTAAGCTTCTGAAAGCAAATTCCTCTATGTAAACAGGGCATGTTCTTCAGTTTTTGGCCCAAGTTGACTCCTTACAACCTTTCAAAGTGAAAGCTTGGGAAAGCGGACTTTTAGGGTATAATCCTTTTAAAGCAACCAACCTATCTTAGATTCTTCCATGGAATTTATAAACCTCTCAATAACTAGAAAAGGAGAGTATTTCTCCACAGATGAACCCAGTACTTTGCTACATAGACTGTCATAGCTTTCCGGGGCCAGAGTCCAGTAATAGTCCATCATACTCCCAAATGCAGGGTACATTATCAAGCTTCCTGAGTGGTTCCATTGAAACCCTTATCACTAAAATTGATTGAGAAAGTAACACAGTGTAGGGAGAGATCTTCCAGAGCAGATCTCTCCAAGGAAATCTTCCTTTCTAATCCTCTGTCTCTCCATTTTTTTAACCCCTTTAGAATTTGATGTGCCAAGAAGTTCAAGTCATAAAACTGATTTTGAGCCAAATCTTTTTAAATTTTTCATATGATCCAGCAGTGTTATTGTATCTTGACCTCAGTCAAAACTTCTAATTTAACAACTGTTTCACATTTCTCATGTAGTCCATAGTTCAATTACATCATTCATGTAGTACTTCAAATTTTTCAATATCTGTTTGCTCTTTTTATTTTATTATTATTCTGTTTATTGTGATTTAGCTGAAAGTTTACAAAGTAAATTGGTTTTCCATTCAACAGTTCATACACATTTTGTTTTGTGGCATTCATTGTAATCCTCACAATGTAACAGCACTCCTTCTGGTGTTTACCATTTTCATTCTTCCTTCTTTCCTATCATTCCTTGCCTCCTTAGGTTTATCGCTGGGCAAATGCTACCATTTTGATTTTGTATGGATGATTGTTCTCATGAGTGGATACCTCCATGGTGATATTGTTCACTTTATAGGCCGATTCTCTCTTTTTTAAATGCTCTTCCATTCGGCCTTTCTGTGCATGTCTAAATCATAACGTTCCCTCAAGGATTCACACACTTTTGTCTTAGGAAAGCTTGCTCTGATCTTCTGGTCAGAATTAATATTTCTTTTTCTATGTTCTTTGGGCATGTTGTACCTTTATCACAGCCTTTATTACAGTCTGGTTTGCGTTGCTGTTCTCAACTATCATAATTCATGGATATTAGGATGAGTAGTTTTCCACACTTCAACATCACTGAAATTGGCATGCATCTCAAAGTCAATGTAATTGCATCTTATAATTATTTAGCAAGGATTTTTTTTTGTTTGTTTTCTTGTTTGTTTGTTTCTTGCAGTACATAAAATGATAATATATCCCACGACTGATGACATCTAAGTAGTTTATGAGCCCCTTGAGATTAGAGATTTTGCCTCATTCTTCTTTATACATTCCCCAGCATAAACTAGGAGCTCAAAATTTGAATTTGAACAAAATGAAACCCTGTTGTATATAGTGCTGGAATACTATCATTTTCTTCAGGGTCCAAAACATTCTCAATTACAATTTCATTCAAATTAAAAGGACTTTTATGAGACATTCATTACTTAAAAAGTAACATTTATTAGTCTATGTGTTATGATGGGAGCTTTAATATCATCAGGAAGAAGTTTAATCTGACTTCATTTTCACTCCATTAAAAACCTTGTAACAATGTTCATAAATTAGATTTCCAGGGTCATAAAAGTGTATGTCAGAGTCCCAATCTACACAATTTTGACCACATTTGGTTATTTAGTATAGTTTTAGATTTGGGAATCTCCACCATTTATTTAGATTAATGTTTTTCATTATTTTAATGAAGGCACACAAACATATAATTTGTATAACTTTGGTCTGTCCTGTTAACAATGACACTAATAAACCAGGGACACGTTGCAGCAATTAGAGTTCATTTCTTTGCTTAAAATGAACGTTCATCATAGACTGCTTTGCTTACATAGAATTATAATTAAGACTATAAATAAAGTCAACTACACTTAGTATTTTAGGATAAAAGAGTCCTAAATGAACAAAATAAGCTCAAAAAGTAGAACCTCAGCATAATATTGATGTTTTAATGCCCTCTTATGTGCAAAATTTAATAAATGAGATTTTAAATTTAGAATCATTCAGGGACACAACATTTACTAAACTCTGAATAGTTATGTTTCTTTATAGGAGTTCATGAAGAGGTTGAGAGGAGAATCAAAACCACAATAAAACGATGATAAATCTGGAGTGAAAGGCAACATTACCAAGTATCAAATATTCCCTTTCCTGGATGCCAGAATAAAAATGTTTAGAATGGAAAAATTATTTCATGCATATGGTGAGTGCCAAGCTTTTCATATGCCAAGTTAGTTTGTAGCTTTCTATCTACTCATTCATTAACTTTGTTCTTCAGCATAGTTGCCCAAGAAATCAAAAGGAATTGTTGGAAAAATAAGATACTATAATGTAATCCATCAAAAGATTGGTTTTAAGAAACAAAATTTTCTCCCTGAGAAATTCATATTCTCTGGTATATAGATTGTTGCTAGTAAAAGGCCTTAACCATGAATAATAATAGCTATGATTCATAATATGTCCACTATGTTAATCATTATTCACACTAACTCTTAAAAATAGGTGCCATTATTCTCATTCTAGATAAGAAAACAGAAATTGAGAGAGAACTAACATATGGTAAAATCATCCCAACACAGAACTGAAACTTTGCTGAAACTCTAGTAATCTAGGATGGAATATTATTCCTAAAATTACTCTTAAGATAACAAAATCTTCAAGTATTAAAAGCATCATTTTTAGATCCAATAGTTGCTCATTTGTCTGGTGTAGTGCCCAAGGCATTTGACTGCTAACCAGAAGGCTGGCAGTTCAAACCCACCAGCCACTCCTCAGAAGAAAGATGGGCCAATCTACTTCCACAGTGATACCCCCTCAGAAACCCAATGAGGGGTCTCTATGAGTTGGATCTTACTTGATGGCAGTGAGTTTGGTATTTTTTGGTTTATAGGCCCTACAAAAGTCATATCCCAGGGACCTCAGGAGTGACAGGATATCCAGGTAAAGGTGTGGGAGGCAAATCTAGGCTCAAAGCCCCCTGGAGCCAGGAAAGGGAGGGAGCAGGAGAGGCAGGGGACCCCAGGAATAGCAGGATATCCACGTAAAGGGGCAGGAAGCAGACTAGGTCCCAGCCCCCAAGAGTCAGGAAAGGGAGTAGGTCTACAGGGACCACAAAGTGTCAGGTTCCAGGTAAGAACTGGGTAAAAGGAGGGCACAGAGGTTTCCAACAGCTAAGGGAGAAAAACTTGTCTGTCAGCTTGTACATTGCTGTGAGGCTTGAGGCTGTGCCACGGGTGTTTCAGATGCCAGCAAAGTTGCACATGGTGCACAAGTTTCAATGCAGCTTACAGACTAAAACAGACTAGGAAGAAGGAGGAGGCCATCCACACCCCAAAAATTGGCCATGGAATACCTTATGAATAGCAGAGTAACACTGTCTGATACATTACTGGTAAACTTTATGAATAGCTTGGAAACATTGTCCAACACAGTGCAGGAAGACAGGCCCCTTGGGTTGGAAAGCACTCAAAATAGGACTGTGAAAGAGCTGCCCCATAAGAGTAGAACCAACCTTAATGATATGGATAAAGTAAGTCTTTCAGGACCTCAATGTGCTGACATGGCATGACTCAAATTGAGGAGAAACAGCTGAAAACATCGATTAATAATCAGAACACAGTATGTACAAAGTATGAATCTAGGAAAATTGTAACTTGTCAAAAATGAAATGGAATGCATAAAGATTGATATCCAAGGCACTAGTGAGCTGAAATGAACTGATTTTGGCCATTTTGAATCAGACAACCATATGATCTACTATGCCAGGAATGACAAATTGAAGGGGAATGGCATAGCATTCATCATCACAATGATGATTCAAGATCTGTTCTGAAGTACAATGCTGTCAGTGATAGCATAATATCCATATGCCTACACAGAAGACCCATTAATACTACTATTATTCAACTTTTTGCATCAACCACCAAAGCCGAAGATGAGAAATTGAAGATTTTTATCAACTTCTGTAGTCTGAAATTGACTGAACATGCAATCAAAATGTGTTGCTTATCACTGGTGATTGGAAAGCAGAAGTTGGAAACAAAGAAGGATCACCAGTAGTTGGAAAATTTGGCCTTGGTGATAGAAATAACATTGGAGATCTCATGATAGAATTTTGCAAGACCAATGACGTATTCATTGCAAATACCTTTTTTCAACAATACAAACAGCAGCTATACACATGGACTTCACCAGCTGGAGTACACAGGAATCATATTGACTACATCTGGGGCAAGAGGAGAAGGAACAGTTCAACATTTTCAGCCAAAACCAGGCCAGGAGCTGATTGTGGAACAGACCATCAACTGCTCATATTAAAGTTCAACTTGAAGTTGAAGACAATTAAAACAAGCCCACAAGAGCCAAATATGACCTTGAATATATCCCTCCTAAATTTAGAGACCATCTAAAGAATAGATTTAATGCATTGAACACCAATGACCATAAAACAGAAAAAATTGTGGGATGACATCAAGAGCATCATCCATGAAGAAAGCAAGAGGTCATTAAATATAAGAGAAAGAAAGAAAAGACCAAAATGGATGTCAGAATAAATTCTGAAACCTGTCCTTGAGAAAAGAGTAGCTAAAGCAAATGGAAGAAATGACAAGATAAAAGAGCTGAATAGAAAATTTCAAAGAGCAGTTTGAGCAGACAAAGCCAATTACTATAATGAAATGTGCAAAAACCTAGAGTTAGAAAACCAAAAGGGAAGAACACACTTGGCATGTCTCAAGCTGAAAGAACTGAGGAAAAATCAAGCTTCAAGTTGCAATATTGAAAGATTCTATGGGAAAAATATTGAATGATGAAGGAAGCAACCAAAGAAGATGGAAGGAATACACAGAGTCATTGTACCAAAAAGAACTGGTTGATCTTCATCCATTTCACGAGGTGGCATATGATCAAGAACCAATGGTAGTGAAGGAAGAAGTTGAAGCTGCACTGAAAGAATCGGTGAAGAACAAGGCTCCAGGAATTGACAGAATATCCACTGAGATGTTTCAACAAATGGATGTCCTGCTGGAGGCACTCACTCAGTTATGCCAAGAGATTTGGAAGACAGCTACCTGGCCAACTGACTGGAAGAGATCCATATTTGTACCCATTCCAAAGAAAGGTGATCCCACAGAATGTGGAAATTATCGAACATTATCATTAATATCGCATGCAAGTAAAATCTTACTGAAGATAATTCAAAAATGGTTGCAGCAGTATATTGACAGAGAACTTCCAGAGGTGCAAGCTGGATTCAGAAGAGGATGTGGAATGAGGGATATCATTGCTGATGTCAGATGTATCTTGTCTCAAAGCAAAGAATACCAGAAAGATGTTTACTTGTGTTTTATTAACTATGCAAAAGCATTTGATTGTGTGGATCATAACAAATTGTGGATAACATCGAGAAGAATGGGAATTCCAGAACACTTGATTGTACTCATGATGAACCTGTCCATATACCAAGAGGCTGTCATTCAAACAGAAAAAGGGAACACTGCTTGGTTTAAAATCAAGAAGGGAGTGCATCATGGTTGTATCCCTTCACCATACCTCTTGAATCTGTATACTGAGCAAATCATCCAAGAAACTGGACAATATGAAGAAGAATGTGGCATCAGAATTGGAGGAAGAATCATTAACAACCTGAGATATGCTGATGACACAAGTTTGCTAGCTGAAAGTGAGGATGACTTGAAGTACTTACTGATGAAGACTGAAGAATACAGTCTTCAGTATGGATTACATCTTAATATAAAGAAAACAAAAGTCCTCACAACTGGACCTATAAGAAGAATTATGATAAATGGAGAAAAGTTTGAAGTTGTCAATGACTTCACATTGCTTGGTTCTACAATTGACACCAACGGAAGCATGGAAGCAGCAGTAAGGACATCAGATGATGGATAGCACTGGGCAAATCGACTGCAAAGGACCTCTTTCAAGTGCTGAAGAACAAAGGGGTGTCCTTGAGGATTAAGATGTGCCTGACACAAACCATGGTATTTTCAATCATCTCATATGTATATGAGAGCTGGACAATGAATAAGGAAGGCTGAAGAAGAATTGATGCTTTTGAGCTGTGGTGTTGGCAAAGAATGCTGAAAGTATCATGGACTGCTAAAAGAACTAACAGGTCTGTCCTGGAGGAAGTGCAGTCAGAATGCTCCTTGGGAATGGCCAGACTTCGTCTCACATACTTTGGTCATGTTGTCATAAGGGATCATTCCCTGGAGAAAGATGTCATGCTTGGTAAGGTGGAGGGTCCACGAAAGAGGGGAAGCCCATCAACGAGATGGATTGACACAGTGGCAGCAGTGAAGGGTTCAAGTATAGCAAGAATCATGGAGTTGGCTCAGGACTGGGCTGTGTGTCATTCTGCTGTGCCTAGGGTCGCTATGAGTCAGAGATGACTTGACAGCACCGAAATCATATTTGGGTTCCAGATATGAAATAATGTCCTACTGATTAGAGTTCTTCAACAATATAATGAAAATAATTAAATAATTCTCAAGCAGGAATAGTACCATGGGCAGAGCTACTGAATTATCTTGGTTTACATAAAATTTTGGACAATTTAGATTTTTTCCAATTTTGGCAATTCTCTGACAGAACTTTATAAAATAGCTGCAACGAAGAAGAAAGAGTAAAGATGGGAATCAGAAGTCTTGAGGTTGAGTCTTGACTTTTTCTATAAGCTTGTCTGGGGCTTAATTCACCTCTATTGGCTTCTGTTTATCCAAATATAAAAGAAAATGGGAATAAATTTACTTACTTCATAGGGATACTGTCAAAATTAACCAAGATACAAAAATAAAGATATTTTATAAATGGCAATGTACTACAATATATGCCTTTTCCTGAGACATATAAGACCTAGTGGGTACAGTAATTCATCTAGGGTATTCTTTAAATTTATTTTAATCAGGAATTTCATCTATCCTCAAGGGAATTAGTTTGCTTTCATTATACAATCTTGAGATTTTTGTATTTCTTTCAACTACTTTTTTCCTCTTTAATACTATTTCAATTAAAAAAAGTCAGCTTTTATTTATTTTTATTTTTTTGTAATGCTATGTTACTGATTTCTTCAAGAATTCAATATGTGCATCCCCTGTCCAGAATGACTCAAATTCCCCTTAAGTGATGACAGTGTGTTGGTTCTTTCAGAAGCCTCTCTCTGGTCCTCCAACTCCCTCATAATTTATAGATAAAGGTAAGTATCTGACCGTTCCTTGTGTCATTTTGACTTATCCCTTCTCTCTCACACATTTACTTTTAGAATTAATTGCCTATTCAATGTCAAAATATACTTTAATGTAATAGTTAATTTTTTCAAAGAACAAAAAGCAACTATAATAATTGCCCTTTGCTTTGAAATAAGTATATTCTCCATATACTTGTAATAATTATAAAAATGCTTATAATTATTTTCTGCTAAACACAGTTTTTAGTGACTGTGTAAAATTGTTTTCTAGACTTACGCTTACTCTATTTCTAATAGTGTAAGGATACCCGTGGGGGGAAAAAGCCTCAGCCTCGTTTCCCGTTCATTTGCATAATGGCTAAGTCTTGAAAGCAAAAAAACTTACTCTGTGTGAGAAACTCAAATACACTAAATAATATGATTCTGTACCTGAAATGTTTATCTCTGGCACAGCAGGGTACAGTCAATGGAAGAAAACAGTGCCAAGACTAGAGGAGAACTGAAAAAACACCACCAACAAGAACACACTAGTATCCATCAAGACAATTCTGACTCATGTCAACACGAGAACACCATGTGTATCAGAGCAGAACTGCCCCATAGAATTTTCAAGGGTGAATTTTGCAGGGGGAATTGCAAGGCCTTTCTCTTGAGGTACTTTTGCATGGACTCTGAACTTCCGAACTTCAGTGCTGGGGCCAAAATGGGGGCCGGAACATAAATCCAGGGATTGGAGGGCAAAAATTCTCCCATGAGTGAAAGGCACACTGGAAAGTGGCCATATTAGAATCTTTTGAATTGAAAGAACAGAAATTTATTGGCCAGTGAAGAATACAGTAAGCAAGTCAGTGAATACAGAGTGATAAGCTTAAAAGCTGGGAGAGGAGCATGTTAAGACAAGTTATCAATTATTAAGTTCTAGCCCCTGGTTCTGATGTTTGATGACAGATGAACTTTCTTATATTCCCTTTTCCAAGACTGCCAGCAACCCCCAAAACAACTTCTGCAGTGGAAGAAAAGCACACTATGATAATAAAAATTATTCATAAATATGTAAAAATCTATTCTTCCAAAACAATGTCATATCTGTTCTGTCTTGGATAAGGGTATACCGTATTGTTTCTCAGATCTGACTTACGCCCTGAGAGCATGCATCTAAGTTTTTGTAAAGGAGCGAATCACAAAATGCGATTTTTTTTTAAGTATGTTATTGTGTTTTAGGAAACTTTACGCAGAAAATTAGGTCCCCATATAACAATAGTTATACTAATTTTTCTGTGAGATAGGTTACATTTTGTTACAATGTGTCAGTGTTCTCATTATTTCCATAGTGTTCTTTTTCCATTAATCTAACTTCCTCCCCTCATTTACTTCTTATCTTTGTTTTAGAGTAAATGTTGACTTTGTTTAGGGTAAATTTTTGTCTCCTTTAGCTGATTATTTAAGGTAGTATAGTGCTCAAAGAATAATATTTTTTATTTAATGAGCCAGTCTATTCTTTAGAAGTTCTCGTGGTGTAGTGCCTAAGGCATTTGACTGTTAACCAGAAGGCTGGTGGTTCAACCCACCAGCCGTTCCTCAGAAGGAAAGTTGGGAAATCTACTTCCACAGTGATGTCACCTTGTAAACCCAAGGAGGGGTCGCTATGAGTTGATCTGACTTGATGGCAGTGCATAGGTAGGTAGGTAGGTAGGTAGGTAATCTACTCTTTGGAAAAAAGGTGACCACAAAGAGTGGCTTCAGTTCCAAGTTCAAAGATTATTATAGGGCAATAGACTCAGGGGTTCCTCTAATCTTCAATTGTCCAGTAAGTCTGATCTTTTCTTTGAAATTTCAATCTTTTTCCTACATTTTTCTCCCTTTCTATTCAGGACCTTCTATTGAGGTCCTGGTCAGAATGGTAGGGAGTGGTGGCTGGGCACCATGTGGTTCTTCTTGCTTCAAGGTAGATGAGGCTGTGGTTCATGTGGGCTATTAGTCCTGTGGACTAGTTTTTTCTGAGTCTTTGGTTTGTTTCATTCTTTTTGTTTTTGTCCCAGATGAGTAGACACCAATAGTTGTATCTCAGGTGGCTGTTTACAAACTTTTAAGATCCTAGATGCTACTCATCAAACTAAACTGTAGACCATTATCTTTTTGAATTATGTTATGTGTAGGTGTGTCTTTATATGTCAAATAACTGAGTTTCCCACAAGACTATGCCTTTACGAAAGTTCCAGCAAGATGGCGGAATAGGCAGAAAGACTGTATAGACTCTCTTCAACAAAGAAAAGGGAAACCAATTAACACAGACACAGAAGATAATCCTGGACCCCAGGGCCTTGAAGAGAAGGATATAGAAGAGGACTAAGCCCCAACTTGCAGAAGAATTTGCATGAAAATATCAAGAAAGGAGACATACGGAGCTGCGGTCTGGCAGCGATCCTGAACAATCCTGATGGCACAGGCAGCTTGGAGATTCCCGGGTGTTGGTAGCACTTAAGAATTAACCTAAAAATCAGCCCTGCTAGCCAGGGACTGCATGGAGGACTGGTCTGGTGGCTGGGGAATAAACGGAGAAGGTAAAGAGAAAGGTGGGCTTAGCTGTGTACTTTTGCTGGTCCGGAGGGTGCCACCATTTTGAAGATCTAAAAACGGCTTGACTATTGTGGATATTTAAAGAGACAGTGCTCTTGCAGATTCCTGGGACTTAAGAACATGTTCTGCTTTCCAGCAACCCCAGAGACACTCCGGAACTGCAAGACTGAAAAGGTACGACATTCCTCTTGTTACTCTTATACCCCACACCCGCTTGGTGAACGGAGGTGGGACCAGCCCCCACTCCCACCTACCTTCTGGGCTCACAGGAACTCCATCACAGTCTGTGTGCTCAGACAGAGCCTGGGTGCCCTGCCCTGTTCTCCACCGATTTTTTTTTCCTCTCTTTTTTTATTTTTATTTTTTGCTTTCTTTTTATGATGATTAGTTTGCTTGTACTTGCCAGTTTTAAAACATCTATTATTATTAATAGTTTTGTCCTTTTTACTATTATTCTTAATCTTCCCCTCCCAGGTCCTAGTTTTCAGCATTTCTTCTTTTCCCTGTTTCTGGTTGAAATGTTTTTTTTTTTTTTTAATTTAAGTTTTTTTTCCCCACTTTTTTCTCATGGTTAACCCCATTCCTTATTTTTCTTTTTGCATTTTCCCCATTTTTTCCCCTCATTATTCTCCTCTACTTTTTTCTCTTAATGCCCTATCTCCAGATATTGCAGGTTCTCTTGTTTTTAGTTCCTCTTTTTCCCTTTTTTGTTACTGTTCCTGTGTTATTACATGGTGTGTTTTCTGTCCATATGCTTTTAGTTTTTTTAAGGTTATTTATTTGTAATTTGTGTCTAATTGAGTGGGAGACAACAACAGTCCCCATAAGACACAACTACACCCACATCTCCTGCAACTTCCTTTACTGAGTGAGAGCCAATACTTCCTTCTCCACCAATGGGCCAATGATAAAAAAACTATCAAGAACAGCAGAAGTCACCCTTGCCTGCTCTTCACAAACAGTTAACAGAGATCTAAATACAACAATGCCACGATGCCTCTGAGACAACAGACCATCACAGTCCACACAAAGAAGCAGGATAAAGTGGTAGAA
>NW_006921857.1:3463869-3474816 GCF_000298275.1 Orycteropus afer afer | reverse complement strand
ATATGTCTTGGAAGTCTCTGCAATTGTACTCACTATGCTTGTGATGTATGTGTAGATATATGAATATCTATGTGGCACACAGAAACATGTATGCCTCCTGGTACACCTATACATACACATGCTTGCACTCACATAAGCCTTTCTAGACACATATATGCTTACATGTATACCTGTCTTAAACTAGGTTCTCTAGAGAAGCAAACTCAGTAAAGCTTAGAGAGAGAGAGAGAGAAAAAAAAAATTTCTCTCAGGAAAATGGCTCATATACTTACAGAGGCTGGCAAGTCCCAAGTTCATGAGTCAATCATCAAGATGGAGGCTTTTCCTGACTCATACAGCTACAAGGGCTGATAAATCCAAGATTGGCAAGCAGTCTAGCAGGTTGTTGACTTAGGTGGATTACGAATCCAAGATCAGCAGGTAAAATGGTGGATTGTTGGCTCTCCGGTTGCAAAGTAACAATTCCAAGTCTGGCTGGCAATGTGGCAGGCCACTGGTTCATTCCAAAAACCAGATAATGACAAACTAGATGCACGATCCAGATCCAACAGAAAGCCTGAAAATATTCCCAAGACATCCATATATATATATTGGAAGCAGGCCATACCTCTAAGGAAAATTCCGTTTCAACTGATTGACTACTCACCATGGAGGGATCTCATCATGGAAACAACCACACTATAGCTGCTCAAACCCCGCAGAATCATGGTCTAGGCAAATTAACACACAACCTTAACTATCAGACTACCTCTGTAACTGCACACATATTATTTGGTTGTAATTGCTGTACCAAAGTTTTATGTTATAGTATCTACTGAAATTGTCCCTTATTCTTACATACATTTTAGTTTGTTCATTTATCTTGGTCACATAGTGGAGACTTCACCCATATTGGGTATTGCCTTTCCCATCATCAAACATAACAAGTGTCTACTATCTAGAAAGTGATTCTCCCTACCTCCCCTATCCCATCCCTGATAACCATTAAAGGTTACTGCTTTCTGTGTGTATACCTATTCTTGACTTTTTATAAAATTGAGACCATACAATATTTGTCCTTTTGTGATTGATTTATTTTACTCAGAACAATGTCTTCCAGATTTAGCCATGTCATGTATTGCTGACTCAACATTATTCTTTACAGTTGCATATGTATGTACCACAATTTGTTTATCCATTCATCCCTTTAAGGGCACTTAAGTTGTTTATACCTTTTGGCTATTATGAATTATGCTTCAATGAACATAGGTGTTTATAAGTTTATTTGTGTCATTGCTCCTGTATTTCTAGGAGTGACATTGCTAGATCACAAAATATTTCTATTTATACATTTTTGAGAAACTTCTACACCATTTTCTACAGTGGTTGTACTATTTTACCATCCTACCTGTAATGTATAAGAGTTTCCAATCTCCCCACAACCTCCCCAGAATTTTTCATTTTCTATTTTTTGATCACTGCCATTTTTGCAGGTATAACATGGAATTTCATTGTAGTTTTGATTTGCATTTCTCTCATGGATAATGATTGTGGGCATCCTTTCATGTGTTTGTTAGCTGGTTGAATGTCCTCTTTGGTGATATCTCTGTTCACATCTTTTTCTCATTTTTTAATTGAATTATTTGTCTTTTTGTTGTGGAACTGTTGAATTTTTCTAAATATTTTAGAGGTCAGACCCCTATCAGACATGTCATTGCCAATTTTTTTTTTTTCCCAGTCTGCAGATTCTTTTTTCATTCCATTGGTATACTCTTTTAATGAGAATAAGTATTTCATTTTTAGGAGGTCTCAGTTATTTAATTTGTCTTCTATTTTTTGTGCATTTGTAGTTGTCATTGATAGATCGCTTGTGACAATAATTAGCTCCTCTAGTTTCCCTTATGTTATCTTCCAGGACTTTACAGTTTTAGCTTAAAGCTAAATCTTAAAGATGTAAGTCTTCAGCTCATTTTAAGTCAGTTTTTGTGTATGGTGTGAGGTATGTATCTTTTCCTGAGAATGTATATCCAGTTTTGCCAGCACCTTTCATTAAAAAGACTGATTATTCCCCATTGAATGGACTTCTTCTATTAGATCCAGTAGCTTTCTTGTGGAATCTCTGAGATTTTTTATGTATAGGATAATATCATCTGCCAACACGAATAGTTTTACTTATTCCAGATTTTTAAATGTGTTGCAGTACACTTTTTCATGTTGTTGTTGCTGTGTGCCGTTGAGTTGGACCCGACTCTTAGCAACCCCTCCTTGAGTTTCCGAGGCAGTATCACTATGGAAGTAGATATCTCAGTTGAATCTGTTGTAATGCCTTAAGTTAATTTGTTATTTTTATTATTTGTTTCTTTTCAGTATCTTCCTTTGTTAAATTGGCCAGTAATTTATCAATTTTATTGATTCTTTCAAACTAGCTTCTAGTCTTGTTCATTCTTTCTGTTGTCTTCCTATTTCTTTTATTTGTGCTACAATTTTTATTATTTCTTTTCTTCTGGTGGCTGTGGTCTTCTTTTTCTATTTGTTAAAGTTGTCAGGTTATTTATTTTGGCTCTTTATTCTTTTTTTCATGTATGCATTTATTGCTATAAAATTTTCTCCTGTATTTATAATAGTCTATTATATCTTGAAATCACAATGATTTCCTTTCTATATGAAAGTTCTATAACTGTACCATTTATTCCCACTTTTGTCCTTAAGTTTACAGCTTAGTATCTCTGGTTCCCTCTAATAATTTTTGTGGCTTTATTTTACTTTTATAAAAACTTTATCTGAGATGATATCTGAATGATACTGTGGTGTATCTTTCCCAAATTGTTCTCTGGTATCATTGGAGCTCTGTTCAAACGACTCCTTTTAATATTTCTTGATGAGCTGGTCTGGTGGTTATAAATTCCCCAAATTTTTGCTTGTCTGTGAATGTCTTAGTTTTGCTCTCATTTTTGAAAAACAATTTTCCTGGATATGTGATTCTTGGTTGGCAATTCTTTTTTATCCAGGCTTTGTATATATCATCCATTGCCTTTTTGCATACACAGTTTCTGTGTTTAGTGTTGTTGATGTTCTTTTGTAGGTGATATTTCTCATTTCACAAGCTACTCTCCAAATTCTTTTTTTGTCTTTGGTTTTTAGAAAGTGTGATTATTATATGTCTTGGTGAATTTCTTTTGAAGTCTATACTGTATGGGATTCATTGAGTTTCTTGCATGAAAATCTTCACCCCTTTCATGATATCTGGGAAGTTTCCTGCTAATATATCTTCAAATATTCTCTCTGAAATCTTTTTCTCCTCCTCTTCTGGAATTCCTCTTTGGGTAAGTTATTCCTCTTGATGGTGTTCTGCATAATCTTTAGGCTTTGTTACTTTTCTTCAGTCTTTTTTTCTAATCATTCCTCAAACAAATTTGCATCAAGGGATTTGTTCTCTAATTTGTTTATGCTTTCTTCCATTGATTTAATTCCACTTCTGTGTCCTTCCATTGAGATATCTATTCTGAATATTTCATTGTCAAGCTTTTGAATTTCTAGTTGTTGTTTTTGTATGATTTGTATTAGTCTATTGAGTTTATTAAACTCTATATTCTTGAGGGAGCTCTGGTGGCATAGTGTCTAAGGCATTTGACTGCTAACCAGAAAGCTGGTGGTTCAAACCCACCAGCTGCTCCTTGGAAGGAAGGTTGGGCAATCTACCTCTGTAGTGATACCACGTCTGAAACCCAAGGAGTGGTTGCCAGGAGCCAGATCCAATTTGATGGCAGTGGGATTTATTATTATTATTATTTATTTCTTGAAACACTAAAATCAATTAGTGTTTTTCAGAAGGAAGGTATTTGTGGAAGATTTCCCTCGCAAAATGATGCTGAATAAGAACTACAAATGTTGATGGTAAAGATGGGTTTTTGTTTTATATACTCATAGAACTTGAATGTACTTTTTAGCCAACTTTATTAATATCTCCAAAGAAACATCACATACTTGTCTTCAGTTTGCAATATCGTATCATTAAATTATTCTAAGTTGATGCTTTCTCATTTCTCTTCTATGTGATTAGTGGTTTGATGGTGCCTGCAGAATTTCCATAATGAATAGGCTCTCCAAGTATTGAAAATAAACTGTTGTTGGTAGTGGTTTATATCTGCAATTTGATGTAGAATTTAGGCACATTAAAGATCAATTATTTAAATGAGTTATCTGTGTGTCTCTTTTTTTGTTTTGTAAGTTATCTTTATAGTGTCCTCATGTAAAAAGAGAATGAAAAAGCAAAACACTCTAATCATATCATTTAGCTATCTGAAAAGAGGACATTTTAGGATAATCCTTTAGTCTATCATAAACCCTTATAACTGAACATGTTACCACCTTCCTTTCTTTGATTTACTATTTTTTATTATTATTAATATTTGTGGCTTCTTTTTCTCTTATCATTAAAAATTAATAGATTCAGATAATATAATTTGATGGATCCTTTAAAGATTAAAATAAAATTTATTCTTATATTAACCAAGCCCCTTGCCCACACTTATACAGAAAATTACAATTCTTTTGGTGAGAATTATTACTTAAGCTTAGAGATAGTGTAAAATCCAAGTAAGTAAGTAAAAGTGAGTAAGCAGAGATGGGGGAAGATAGATGCCATGACACATGAAGAACACTAAAATATAAACCTATTTTTTATAAGTAAAGTAGATACATGTATTTGATAATATTCAAGAAATAAAAATTTGCCTAAAACTAGTCTCAGGAGGCTTGCCTTCTAGAAAAAGATTTGGCCCCTATAAAGCACCTAGGAAACAAGCAACTTCCCTGTCCATAAGGCAAAGAATCCTGGTAAAGTCAACTGTGGGACTACCCCCATCCTCATCATCCTACAGGAGGGGACAGTTCTTCTCCAAATGTAAATGCTGGTGTGGTGAACTCTGCAGCTAGCTTGCCTTGTCATTGATCTTCACTGTGTGGCTAGGACTCTGCTCTCTGTTTGCACTACTGCTGGGACTTGTGATCTGTGCTAACAGAAGAGGGCTGGAGACAAGGTTTCTCCACATCACACTGTTGTCATATCACAGTCCCAGATAAGGTCAGGAAATGGATGAATGTTCTGTAATTGTGTTGCTTAAGACTCTTGTAATCTAAGGAACAGAATCTCTCTCCCAGGGTTGAAAGTCTGGCTCAGCTAGACCTCTGGATTTGCTCCAGAATGCATTGGATAACCAGGGACCCCACATAGGCTGCTGTTTCTTTCTACATTCTTCTATAGTTCCTTCCTATTTCTTATTCTTCCTTCCTCACTCCTACTGATTTCTTTTGAAGTTCTCTCTATATTAGTATGTGTACTCAAATTCCTATCTCAGATGATACTTCTAGGGAATTTGACCTAAGAAAGCATGAGAGCTTGTTGAATGTATTCATAGACTTCAGCTTTGGAGTAGGAAACAGAGTGAAGAAGGATGGAGAGTGGATCTGATGGGATAAATGGAAGGTATCTGGCACACTAGAATAGTGTTCATCTGTGGGAGATACTGCTAGACATCTTCCAAAATACTCGAGTTTTCCTTACTAGAAGATTCTAACTTTATTTGAGGGTGACGAATATTTTTCTCAACATCCCTTGAAGCTCAAGATGACTATGTGCTGCAATGCAGGCCAGTGATATAAGCAGGAGTTGCCAAGGAGAATATCTCTTCTTAATTTAAAAGGTAATGCTACACTAGAAGACAGAATTTTATTTATTTATTTTTATTTTTATTTATTTTTTTTGTCTTTTTTCCTTTCTCCTTCTTCATGCCTTGAACATAATAATTATAAACCTAGAAAAGCAACTACCATCTGGTCACCTAGAAAACATGAGGACAAAAGAGAACATTTTATGATAATATAGGGGAATGAATTTTGGTCCCTGTATGCCAGTCTGAACTGCCTACCCATAGATTTCTTACTGTGCAAGAAAAATAAACTCTTTTCTTTAAGTCACAAATGAAGATTTTTCTGTTATTTTTAGCTGAGTTCATTCCTACTTGTTACAACATCCATTAAAAGAACAAAGTAGAGTTATACTAGAGACTCATAGAACAACACCCATTGTCTTAGTTATTTAACTAACAGAAATAATACAAGTGGGTGGCTTTATGGAACAGAAATTTATTTTCTCACAGTTAGGAAGCTAAAAGTGCAAAATCATAACAGCAGGTCTAGAGGAAGGTTTTCTCCCTGTGTAGACTCTAGGGGAAGCTCTTGTGTCTTCAGTTTCTATCCTTTGGTTCCATGGTGTTCTCCATGTGATATGACATCCATCTTCCCCCATCTCTGCTTACCCACTTGCTTGTGAAATCTTTTTTATATCTCAAAAAAAGACTGCCTTAAAACATGCATTACACTAATACTTTATCATTAAAATAAAAAAGAAAACCCATTGCAAAATGGAATTATAACCAAACATATAGAGGTTAGGATTTATGGCACGATTTAATTTTTGGGCACGATTCATTCCCTAAAACTCATCCATAGCATAATACCTTTCCCTATACTGGGCTTCAGTGCATTTAGACCAGTTTATGACTTCTGTGCCAAGTGAACTGAAAAAAAGAGAGCCAAGCACCCTGGCAAGATATACTGCAGCACATGATTCTGTGTTTTGGGACAAAATATCTGGAGACTATGGAGGCCACTCAGCATGCAGAGTGATTTTAACAGGTGCAGGAAAATTAGTCAAATGAAAATGGGCTGAGACTGAAGGTAATTTGCTGTGTCTCATCCAAAAATATGACTGGGAATTATTAACCAGTGTAAATGCTCATGGCTCTGGTTTCAAATTGTGCCCAAGAGGAGAAACAAGTGTTGTCACAATAAAGTATCCAAGTGCCTTTTTGGCAGATATTGTACATGTTTTACCAGAGGAATTGTTTCCTGGGTTAAGATACATTTATATTATATGGACACAGACATAAGTGCCTTATTTAAATAGCAGTGCACAATGTAACAAGTGCTAACACTTCTGATAAGTGTTAAAATTCAAGATGTGTTAAAGCTTGTGGGTAACATTCTTTGTCTTTGTCAGGTGCCAAAAGCAATACTTCTGAGTTTGGATTGAATAATTTGGAGGTAGGAGAATTGTGAGAAGTGACTTAGGTAAAAGTAATCCAACTAATTTATCCCTCTTATATTACACCTACTTCTCACTTATCGACTAACTCCTGACATTTCACATTTATGACAGTAGTAAAAAAAAATCTACTGTTCCACTATTTTTCACATTAACAAGCCAGTGGGTATGGTGGCAATGGTTGTGGAGCATCCCTTCCCTTAAAGAAGGTCTCCAGGAGGCCTCTGGGAAGCTGGACTAATTTGTCCTGTGTCCTCTGCTCCCACTTGCTGGTTTTTTGGTTCTCTTGTGCCGCTCTAACAGAAATACCACAAATGGGTGGTTTTTCCAAACAGGGATTTATTCTCTTACAGTTTAGGAAGCAAGAAGTCCAAGTTCAAAGTGCCATCTCTAGGTGCAGGGTGAAAACTCCTTGACCTTGTGCTTCTGGCCCACTGAAGTTGGAGGCTTCTTGTGATAGTTAAGTTTGTGTGTCAACTTGGCTGAGCCTGATTGAGTGGCTGGGCAGCTGGATGTAGTATTCTGCATGATGAGAGTGGTAATCAACTCCATGGTGGAATCTACTATGAGCAGCTGAGTAGCTGCCTTTGAGTATGTGGTCTGCTTCCTATATATAAGTAGCAGCTTTGGGAATGGTCTCTAGGGTATGGCACGCTTGGACCCTACATATAGCCGTGTCGTTTTTCAACAGCCTGCCATGCTCTGCCGAACTTGGGACTTAAAATGAACTTGAATTAATGGACTGCTGTGTGATTTGGTAACATTGGGACTGTGCCTTTTTACTTGTCAACCTTGGACTTGGCAGCCTCAGCAGCCAGCAGCTGTCTGAGTGAAGAAAAGTCTCTAGCTTCAGTGGGCCGAGAGCTGGAGGCTGAGGGGCTTTCATATAGCCCCTAGAGCCTGACACTTTGAACTTGGACTTAGAGCCTCCAAACTGTAAGAGAATAAACTCCTGTTTATTAAGGCCATCCCATTTGTGGTATATTCTTGTCAGAGTGGCACTAGGTAACCAGAACACTTCTCTTAACTCAGACGTTGCTTGCTGCTGAGGTTGGCAAACCTAAGGTTGCCAAGTAAAATGGCACAGACTCAAAATTAACAAGCAACATGGCAGGCCACTAATTGAAGTCCAGAAACAGTTCCAATATTGGTAGACAGCATGGCAGGCTGCTGAATGAAGACTCAGCTACATTTAGAGTCCAAGCATGCCAAAAAGCTCAGAGACCTTCCTCAAAGCTTCTTCTTATATACTGGAAGCATACCACATCCCTAAGGCACCTACTCAGCTGCTCACTGTAGATTCCATCATGAAGTTGATTCATCATGGGGAATAACTTCATCCTGCTGCCCAGCCACTCAAAATCAGTCCCAGTCAAGTTGGTATGTAACCTTAACTACCAAACTGGTAGAGGCACCATGCCTAGCTGCCAAATGAGGCCTGCTTCCTCCATGGTCATAGGATCCAGGCAGATGCACAGGTAGCAGTGAGGTGCCTGTTCTGAGTTTCCAGCTCCTATGTACCCTGAGGCCCAGTAGCTCAAAATTAGTATGGGGTGGGAATGGAGGAAAGAAAGATCATTGGAGAGAGTGATTGAAAGACATGGATGCCAGTTTCATGACATCCAAAAGTAAGCCAAGTGACCTAAAGCCTCCACCTCAGTGAGGCTGGGTGCACAGCTCCCTCACAGAAACTCCTGAGCTTGGGTGACTCTCTAGGACAAAGGGCAGAGCAGACTCCAGGATCATGAACTCAGGGCTTGCACTGATGGGAGTGGAGCTCTGGAGGTGGCTCCCTGAGAGATGCACAGGAGTAAGGTGAAGTGGTTAAGCTGTGGGTCTCCCAGCTACACAGCCAGCTTTGTCTCCTCCAAGCATCCTTCTCCACAAAGGAATAATCCATAACTGCACTAGTCATTAAACCACAAAAAACTCACTGTCATTGATTCCATTCCAACTCATAGTGACCCTCATTGGGTTTCCAAGGTGGTAAATCATTATAGTGGTAGACTGTCTCATCTTCCTTCTGCAGAGTGGCTGGTGGGTTTGAACTGCTAATCTTCTGGTTAGCAGCCAAATGCCTTGAGCACTGCGCCACCAGAGCTCTTAGTCACTAAAACTAAAAACTCATTGCCATTGAGTCAATTCTGACTCACAACAACCCCCTTTGGGTTTCCAAGGCAGTAAGTCTTTACAGAAATAGAATCCCCGGTCTTCCTTCTGTTGAATGGCTGGTCAGTTTGAACCACCAACCTAGATAGCAGTCAAATGCCTTAGGCACTACATCACCAGAGCTCCTTTCTTAGTCATTAGTCATCAGTAAATCTTAGCTATTATTATAGCTATGATCATAATTTATAAATTAAAAAAAATCAAACAGATCCATGGTCTGAAAAGAGAAAAAAAATCCACTATTTTCATGTAATGTTGATTTTCACATAACCACATGATCTTTGGAGCCTAACCATGTCAATAAGTGAGAAGTGGGTGTATTGTGCTAACATAGCAACCATAATTTTCAGGCAGTGATGGTAAAACACTATTTGGTCCAAAATTGCTACTGCATTAGATAAATTTGTGAGCCCTGTTAATGTGGAAAGTGGACCATCAATATACATGCATACACACATGCACACACACACACACACACAGATGCCTCTGGGAATCATCTGTTTATAATCTTTTACTTCTTTTATGTGTTGAACCCAGTGTTCCCTTTAGTTTTGGATGCTTCTTCATGAGTCTCAGAGTTGGAAACCCAACTCAGCCAGCATTTCAATGGGAGAGAATCAACCCTGAATGATGTAAGAAACTTTATTGCCAGGGGTCATAATTTCTGCATGTAAAATGCTATTCTGAGGAGGAAATTTAAACTTTATTCTTGCCAACTACAAAAAGAATGAGTCTTACTACATTTAACTAATGTGAAGCAAAACACCTTTGACTGGTGTATTTAATACAATTGACAGCCACGTGGAAAAGCAGTATGTAGAGAAACACTCATTTGAACAAGAAAGGTTTGATTTTGTTTCATATTATTACTCTAAAGGATTACATCTATGGTGGAGGGATAGTGAACCACAGAAGAGTATTTGAAGGTTTTATCTTCTAGTCTGAGGTGAATAGCCTACTTCAATTTCTATTTATTCATTTATTCATTCATTTATTCTTCAAAGCAGATATTCACTGATTACTATGGTACAGGCTAACTACAGTAATTAAAACACATAAATGATGAAATTCCTCAAAGTCAATCTAATAGCAGAGAAAAAATCGGTTAAGAAGCAATTATGATTATAAATACATTCACACAACACAAACACATGAGCAAGGCTCTGCCTTTGTAAAACTCTAGAAGGGAACAGAGAAAAGGAGTGCTAGAAAAATCTTTACAGAAATATTTAGCCAGAATCTTGGAGATTTGGTGGAAGTGTTTCAACTTAAAGCTTAGAATATGATGGAAATACTAAATAAAATTCATTATATAGAAGACAAACATGGGCAGAGGTGGAGTTGTAAAATCAAGTTCATAAAGATAAAATAAGGCCTCATCATTAAAGTTCCAGCTTGGCATATAAAGATTTGCATTTTAGCCATGGTAACAAGGACCAATTAAGGGAGTTAGCATGTGAGGAATATTTTCAGGTATATACTGTAGGAACATAACTTTAAAAAGTGCGGTTAGGACTCATGCAGATTCCTGGGGCTTAAGAACACATTCTGCTTTCCAGCAACCCCAAGGACACTCGACACCTGCAAGACTGACAAGGCCAACAATAAAAAAAACCACCAAGAAGAGCCTGAATCACCCTTGGCTGTTCTTCACAAACAGTTAACAGAGATCTAAATACAACACCAGGATGCCT
>NW_006921857.1:3429103-3431947 GCF_000298275.1 Orycteropus afer afer | reverse complement strand
ATTTTGGTCTTTTCTTCCTTTCCTGTCTTTTTAATGACCTTTTGCTTTCTTCATGGATGATGTCCTTGATGTCATCCCACAATTCCTCTGGTTTTTGGTCATTGGTGTTCAAAGCATCAAATCTATTATTTAGATGGTCTCTAAATTCAGGAGTGATATATTCAAGGTCTTTTTGGGCTCTCATGGATTTGTTTTAATAGTCTTTGACTTCAAGTTGAACTTGCATATATATGAGCAGTTCCTGGTCTTGTTTTGGCTGTTTTTGCCTCTTGCCACAGAGGTAGTCAATCTGATTCCTGTATATACTCCATCTGGTGAAGTCCATATGTATAGCCATCATTTGTGTTGTTGAAAAAAGGTTTTTGCAATGAATAAGTCGTTAGTCTTGCAAAATTCTATCATGCAATCTCCACTGTTATTTCTATCACCAAGGCCAAATTTTCCAGCTACCAGTGATTCTTCTCTGTTTCCAACTTTTGCATTCTAGTCACCAGTGATAATCAGCACATCTTAATTGCATGTTCTGTCAATTTCAGACTGCAGAAGTTGATAAAAATCTTTGATTTCCTCATCTTTGGCTTTGGTGGTTTGTGCATATATTTGAAAGCTCTTGACTGCTAACCAGAAGGCTGGCGGTTCAAACCCACTAGCCACTCCTCGGAAGGAAGGTTGGGCAATCCTACTTCCGTAGTGATACTGCCTCGGAAACCCAAGGAGGGGTCGCTATGAGTCGGGGCCTACTTGACAGCACATAACAACAACAACAACAGTATTAACTCGTCTTCCTTGTAGGTGTATGAATATTATCCTATCAGTGACAGCATTGTAATTCAGGACAGACCTTGAAACACCCTTTTTAATGATGAATGCCACGCCATTCCTCTTCAACTTGTTATTCCCAGCATGGTAGATCTTATGGTTGTCTGATTCAAAATGACCAAAACTGGTCCATTTCAGCTCACTAATGCCTAATATATCAAACTTTATGTGTTCCATTTCATTTTTGACAACTTCGTTTTCCTAGATCATTCTTCGTATATTCCATGTTCTGATTATTAATGAATGTTCACAGCTGTTTTTCCTCAATATGAGTCAGCAAATGGAGGTCCCGAGAACTTTACTTTATTCATATCATTTAGGTTGGTTCTACTCTGAGGAGGCAACTTTTAACTTAAGGGGCTCGTCTTCCTGCACTGTATTGGACAATGTTTCCAGGCTATTCATAATGTTACCCAGTGATTTATCAGACAGTGTTTCTCTACTATTCATAAGGTTTTCCCCGGCCAATTCTTTGAGAAGTGGATGGCCTCTTCCTTCTTCCTACTCTGTCTCAGTCTGTAAGCTGCATTGAAAACTGTGTACCATGTGTAAAACTGCCAGTACTTGAAACACCAGTGGCATAGCCTCAAGCCTCACAGCAACACACAAACCACCACAGTAGGACAAACTGACAGACAAGTTTGTCTTCCTTAGCTGTTCCAAAACCACTCCATCTACTTCTTAGCCTTTCCACTACTTGTTCCTGCTGTCCGCCTGGCTTCCTGCTTCCTGGCTGGGTGGGTGCTCTCTCCTCCCTTACCTGTTTTGCCATTGACAGGGTACAATAGCTGAATATAAGTAACTACTGTTCTACTGTCACAGGTTTCATTTTTTACTGTTATAGAAGACATAAAAGAGCCTTAAGATTGACATGTCTTCTAGCAAGAAGTTTTCGAGTCTTAACTCTTGATACTCTTTTCAAAGTCTTTTTCTGCCCAAGAAAATAATTTATAAATTCTTTTTTTGTATATATAGTTTCATGCACCACATTACTTTTTTTGAGACTCAAACTATAATATAGCAAAGCTGATGTATTATCTGTTTTAGAGATGAGGAAACCAAGATCAAATAATAATAAAAGAGAATATTAGTTACAATTAATATCTTTTGAAAACTTGCTGTGTGGCACACTCTGTGATATGAACTTCTCATCCTCATTTCATGTAATCTTCACAGTCAACAACTAAATTAATGCTATTATTATTTTTAGTTTCTAGATAAATAAATTGACTTTTGGAGAAGTTTAGTTTATACAAGGTATTTAGTGGATAATAAAAGTGAGATTCAACCACATCTATTTGCTACTAAATCCCATAGCACCTATGTGTCACTTTGAGACACATAACTACTAAATTGAAAGTGCTAAGACTTGAATCCAAGTTCCTGACTCCAAATTGTGTGCCCTGAATCCTAATCTCTTCAGGCTGCCTTAAATGTTGATACAATTGATCTACACAAATTAGCAAGTTCAAAGTCAATCCTTTACTCTTTCCATCAGATAGAAAAATAATTGCCAACTTCAAATTTTAAGTTTTCCTGCTATTATATTATTAGCTATGTGACATCTATAGTAATCAAATTTATTTAATATCAATGTGTGTCACACATAACTATGTGAATTAAGAGCAGTTGTCAGACTTTCACTTAAATACTAAACCTAGGAGAATCATGACAATGATAATAATGTATATTGAGTGTATTGCCTGTATTCTAGGCACTGAGCTACACAATTTATAAGCATTACCTTATTTAATCTTAAAGCATCCCTGGGGGTCATATTTTAAATTTATTTAAATATAGTTATTAATTAAATTTCAAGAGGCATCAGGTTATCAAAGGATCCAATGTCTGGTAAATGAAATAGAGCTTCAAAAGGAAAAAAAAAAAAAAAAAACCTATGAGTTTTCCAGAAGCAATATAAGGGATTTTAAAGCATTACCTTATTTAATCTTAAAGCATCCCTGGGGGTCATATTTTAAATTTATTTAAATATAGTTATTAATTAAATTTCAAGAGGCATCAGGT
>NW_006921857.1:3402716-3429003 GCF_000298275.1 Orycteropus afer afer | reverse complement strand
AAAAAAAAAAAAAAAAAGCCTATGAGTTTTCCAGAAGCAATATAAGGGATTTTACAGCACAGCCTAATGAGAAAAAATTGGCCACATGATGAAAATGTGTTCTTGTCATTCCTGGGTTGGGAAGGTGAATAGAGCTGTGACATGCTTACCCGAATGGCTCAACCCGGTCTTTCTTGGGCAGCGTGCATTTTTTCTCTGTGCTCTTGAACCAGAACTACATTTTTAGTCCAATGCACTCTTGAAATAGTGTGCTTTCAGGGAAGTCAGTTATAAGATTTGTGAGTCTTGGATTTTGAAAAGTACCGAAAAACAAACCATTATGAAGAACAAAGAGAAAGTGTTAAAACTCAGGCCAAAATGTACAGAGAAGGAATAGGGTTATTGCTTGCTTGTATTTAATAGGCAACCACTGTATGACATCAAAGACCAGTTTGCTCACCTAGTGTCACATATAAAGAAGAGTCTTATTACTAAAATAATACTGTTTTTCCATATATCCATCTGTAGATCAGTGCTTGCCATCAGTGACAGCGTAGTACTGTACATGCAAAAGGGTTCATCTTTGTTTTGTGTACCTCCCATGTACCACTCTATGTCTTCCTCTTCCTCAATGCCACTGTGATGATCACTCACATTTTGTACATTGCCCTTCCCTTCATCTAAATCTGCAGATGGATGGATGGATGAACAGGCCGAATGATTGGGTATGTCTAGGCAGGGGGTGGTGTGCCCAAGACCATGTATAGAGTGAGCAGGCAATGTTTCTACATACATATTTGTATGCACTTAAAGAATGTCCAGGTGTATAGTACAGCTGACAAGGAGCAAGGTTAGGGTGACTTCTTGACCACAGCCAGCTACCCAGAGGGAACAAGTAGTTGGACATGTTGGCTGAGGACTGTGGTCACAGGGGACATCAAGCTTAATTGGCTTAACATATTACACAAAAACATTGTTCTCCATACTACTTTAGTGAGTAGCAACTGGGACCTTAAAAGCTTTCAAGTGGCCATCTAGATGCAACAATGGGTTTCTCCTTATCCAGAGCAAAGAAGAAAGAACAAATAAACCCAAAGATGCATGGAGACAATTAGTCCAAGGAAGTGGTAGACCATGTGATCCTCTGCCTGTATGACCACGAGACAAGAGGAACTAGATGGTGCCCATCTACCACCGTAACTACTTGCAGGGAGACCAGTACAGGAGATCCTAGATAGGGTGGAAGAACAGTGTGGAAAAAACTCAAAGTCATTAAAAAAAGTTATGCTGATCTGATAGAGCCTGGTGAGACTCCTGATACAATGGTCCCTAGCCAACCTTCAGATCTGGAATTGAACTCACTTCTGTGGTTTCCAGACAAACAATAGACAGGCATAAGGGGTAAACATTTATAGCAGGTAGATACACTACTTAGAGTGATCAATCATGGGAGAACAGAAAGACAGTGTTTGTACAGGGAGCCAACTTTGGGAGGCAGGAATGAATGGGAGAGAAGGACACAGGGAAGAGGTAACTATGGGGAGGAAGTGGGAAGAGAGCTGTACATTGTAGAGAATTGCAGTCAATGTCATGAAACAAAATGTATGAACTGCTGTATAGAAAATGAATTTGCTCTATAAACTTTCAGCCAAATTACAACAAAAATTAAAAAAAGATACTGTTCTTTTTGTGAGTGTGCATGAGTATTATATTTCATGTATTATTTTCTCCCCTATAGTTAAATTAACTCATTGGGAAAGTAGTGTACTAATTTATTCCTTCTAAGGTGTAACATGTAATCATTTCCTTTGCAAGCAGATTAAATTCCCTCTTCCTGCACAGATTTTATATCTTTGCAGAAATTTTATCATATCCATTCTGAATTATTGAACAAACCACTGACCCTACATGATCCATCTCCAATATTAAGTAAACTCCAGTAGTAGTAGTTTTCTTCTTGCCCCAAGTCTGCAGCATTGCACAGCTCCAAGGGGTGCCATCCACATCTACCATATCCAGGCTTGTGCTCTAAGGCATGCCAAATACATTGTTGTCAGTTGCTGTGGAGTCAGCCCCCTATTCATGGTGACCCTATGCACAACTGAACAAAATACTGCCCAGTCCTCAACCATTCCCCTGATCAATTTTTGATCAGATTATTATGATCCATGGGGTTTTTATTGGCTAATGTTTAGAAGATGAACACCAGACCTTTCTTCAGAGTCTATCTTAGTCTGGAATCTTCACTGAAATCTGCTCAGCTTCATAGCAATACATAGGCTTTCACTGATAGTTATGTGGCTGTGCATGAGGTGCATTAGCTGAGATTCAGATCTGGGTCTCTCATGTGGAAGGCAAAATTTCTACCACTGAACCACTAGTGCTCCCCACCATGTAAAAGGCTCTCCCACAAATTTTGTAATAGGGTCATTCTCTCATCTGGTGTTAGGAGAGCAGTCTAGCTGAAGCAGCTCTTTGTTGTATACTGTAAAGTCAGAATTACCTTACCCCATAATTGTGGTCTCTCTGTTCCTACTGTTCTCCTCAGGTGTGAAGATAAGTCAGATTTTCTGAATGAACTTACCTCACCTTAACCCTCATTCTTTACTGAGTACTGCTTGCTGAGGTGTACTTTCCACCTGGGACTGACTGATCATCAGTCTAACTCGGTGTACAGAAAATTCCTACATGAAGTTGGAGACTGAGGCCAAATCTCAAAGGCAGGAATGATGGCAAATTAAACAAGCTTACAAACACACAGTTAGATTTAGCATTGCCTCTTGCTCTAACAGCAAAGGGGAAATATGCTTAAACTTTTAAGACTGGCACAGTAGCTTCTGTTGTGAAGCCCTGACAATACTGATTTTGAGTCCATTTCCCACATCACCACACAGACTGGCCCATTAAGTCATATGCGAAGGTCCAGGGATGCCAGGAAACATTTCTAGTGCCTCACTGAGGGAATCACAGACAAGCGACAGAAAGATAAACCAAATGTGAAACTCTACAGGACTTGTTATCATTGATTACTGTGCACTCCTTTAGTCTGAAAGCATTACAGGGTGTGTAGCAGGTTTATGAATATTGTCATTTAGATGATTTATGAACTGGTTTTGACATTTATTTTTACCCAGATATGTATGGGAGAAAAAAAGATTTTCTGCCTTAAAGAAAACCAAAACCAGGGTCAGAGATTAGCTGAATATCAAGACTCATTGTTGTTTAATATTCACAAATGAAGTGTTAACTTACAGTATCACTTTGAAGATGAAAGATACATGACCCAAGCCAAGATATTTCAAAAACTCACAACGAATTCATGAAAGCACCACATAAAAGCATTGATGAAATCTTAGAGAAAGGATTAGAACATGTGCATTACTGTGCCATTTATGAAGGCACTACCTGAATTTTGGATTCTGTGAAACACTCCATTGTCTTTGTAATTGAGTTCTCTTCTTTTACTTAAATTTGGTTGAATGGGATTTGTCATTTGCAACCAAAAAATACCAACCAGCCAACTTGGATAAAAACATTTGCCAATTTGTAGTGAAGGTTTATAATAAAGTTTGGGTTACATTTTGAAAAGAGCTTGGCACACAATAAAAATCCCATAAAGGGTGGCTGTTATTGGTAGGGTAAATTGATAATCCCAGATATACTTGGTGTTATGAACTCAATTGTGTCCCCCAAAATTTGTTGGAATCTTAATCCACATGCCTATGGATGTAATCTCATTTGAGAATAGAGTTTTCTTTGTTATATTAACCAGGCTATATCAGTATACAGTGTGTCCTAAATTTAATCACTTCTGAGTAATATAAAAAGCATAAGAGATACAGAGACAAACAAGGAACTGGGGAAAATATAAGCTTATGTGAGCAGTGCTAAGGAACTGAGGAACACTTGAGGCTATGAAGGCTGAGACAAGGATCTTCCCCTAGAGCCAAAAGAGAAAGAACCCTATCTTAGCACTTACGCTCTGCTTTCAGACTTCTAGCCTCCTAAATTGTGAAGAAATAAATGTTTGTGCTTTAAAGCCACCCATTTTTGGTGTTGCTGTTACAGCATCAATAGCAAACTAAGACACTGAGTTTGTCTTTTCTTGTTTCATCCTCAGTGAAAGAAAGGCAAAGCTTTAAAATCGCAACCTCAGAAGAAATCAATGTCAAAGAACTTATTGGGATAGAAATAAGATGAATGCTGGTGGATAAAACGTGCCAGCTGTTAAAGCTACATCACTTTCACATCTTACACAGTTATCTTCCTGAGTTAATATCAGATGTATCTCCTTAACAAAGCATGGTGCCTTCAACTAGGGTTAGGAGCCAGGTTTATGGAACAGAATCAGACTCAATCTGAATTTACTTGTAAGAAATATATTCATAACAGCCTTGATTTTTAACTCATAAAAAACACAAACAGAAATTTCAAGCTAACTTTAAAAAGAAAAAAGTTAATTCTATGTTAAGGGCCAAAGTCATTAGCACTCTAATAATGAATAATCTTTTAATCAACAAGTATTCACCATTCCTCTGTCATTTTTTGTACTGTGGTGCCTTGCTTGGTGCTGTGAGGCTAGAAGCTATGCCAGTAGAATCTCAAATACCAAAAAGATTATCCCTGGAGCTTCCAGAATAAGACAGACTAGCAAGACAGTCCTGATGTTTTACTTCTAAAAATAATTGGCCAGTGAATAGCTGTGGAGCATTTTCTGATACAGTACTGAAAGATATCTCAGGTTGGAAGACACTCAAAATATGACTGGGAAAGAGCTACATCCTCAAAGTAGAGTCAACCATAATGATGTGGGTGGAGTTCAAGTTGAATGATGAAAATTAAAACAAGTCCACAATAGCCAAAGTACAACCTTGAGTTTATCATGCTAGAATTTAGAGACCATCTCAAGAATAGATTTAATGCACAGAACAATAATGAATGAAGACCAGATGAGCGTGGGATGACATCAAGCATATCATATATGAAGAAAGCAAAGGATCATTAAAAATATAGGAAAGATTGGGTAAGAAGAGGGAAGGTATGCAAAGAGTCTGTGACCAGCATAATAACATGGGAAAGGGAGGACACCACATTGTGCACATAAGATAGAGATGACAGAGGCTATTACCAGTATATGCACAATATTGCATTACCACTAGCACCAAACACTGTTGTTGTTGTTATTTGCCATCGAGTTGGCCCCGACCCATAGCGACCCCTCATTGGGTTTCCGAGGCCATATCTCTATGGAAGTCGATTGCCCAAACTTCCTTCCTAGGAGTGGCTGGTGGGTTTGAATCATCAGCCTTCTGGTTAGTGCCTAAGGCACTATGCTACCAGAGCTCCCACAACACTAGGCTACAGATAAATGCATAGACAACTGAGAAGATCAGATGGGGGTTGGTGAACAGGAATATACTCTAGACCAATGATAGATTCACCTGAGGCTAATCTTGCACAGATACTAGTGATACAAAATAACCACAGTCATTACAAAAGCAACAGAGGATTGACTTGGAGTAATCTCTCAGAGACAGCCAAACACTTTGGGAAAGAGAACCACTGGGTCTGCCAACTCAGGACCATAGTATCGGGGGACACCGGGCTAACTGGCACAATATAATACATAAAAATTTTGTTCCACAACCTACTTTGGTGAGTAGCAACTGAGGTATTAAAAGCTTTTGGGCAGCCATCTAAAATGCAGCTAATGATTTCCTATCATCTGAAGCAAAAAAGAATGAATAAAACCAAGGTCATTTGGAAATAATCAGCCCTAGGATATGATGGACCTTGAGAGCAGAAGAACTAGATGGTGCCCGGCTACCAATGCCAACCACTTGGGAAGGGATAAAAACTGGAAATCCTGGGTAGAGTGGGAGGAAAAACATGGAACAAAATTGAAAACCACAATAATGACAAGAATTTCTGGTCAGATAGAATCGGGTAGGATCCCAAAGACTATGGCCCTAGGATACACTTTGGTCCTGGGATAAGACTCACTCTCAAGAACTGACTCTCAGCCCAACAGTAGTTAGACTTTCATACAGAACACCCAACCCAGGGCGATGTACCCACCTACTCTATGGAGATACACCCCTTGGATCAATGAGCCGTGGGTGACCAGAGAAATAGTATTCACATGGAGGGAAAGCTGAACAAACAGAAGTGCATAACTAAGAAGGACCCAGGAATAGGAGGGGTCACAGGGAAGGGAGAGGAGGTGAGTGGGCTAGGGTTGGGATGGTAATCGGGGAGTAAAACCAAATGTACAAGAACTGTTGAATGTAAAACAAATTCTGCCCTGTAAATTTGCACCCAAAGCACAATTAAAAAAAAAAAAAAGGAAAGAAAGAAAAGACCAAAATGGATGTTAGAAGAGACCTTGAAACTAGCTCATAAACATAGAGTAGCTAATGCAAATGGATGAAACGAAGTAAAAGAGCTGAACAGAAGATTTCAAAGGGCAGCATGAGAAGTTAAGTAAAGTATTATAATGAAATATGCAAAGAATTGGAGTTAGAAATCCAAAAGGCAAGAACATCCTTGGCATTTCTGAAGGTCAAAGAGCTAAAGAAAAAACCACAAGACTCGAGTATGCATGAATATTGATGAATCCTACAGGCAAAATATTGAACAATACAAAACACAGAAAGCATCAAATGAACATGAAATGAACACACAGAGTCATTGTACCAAAAATAATTGCTCAGTGTCCAACTATTTTAGGAGATAGCATATGATCAATAACTGATGATAGTGATGGAAGAAGTACAAGTTGCACTGAAGGCATTGGCCAAAAGCAATGCTCCAGGAGTTGAAGAAATACCAATTCAGATGTTTCAATAAACAGATGCAATGCTGAAAGGATTCCCTCATTTATACCAAGAAATATGGACGACAGCTACCTGGTAATGGCTGGAAGAGAACCATATTTGTGCCCAGTCCAAAGGAACATAATCCAGCAGAATTCAGAAATTATCAAAAAATATTAATGTCACATGCAAGTTAAATTTTACTGAAGATAATTCAAAACTGTTGTGGCTGTATATTCACAGCGAACTGCTAGAAATTTAAGCCGGAATCAGAAGATAACATGGAATGAGAGATATCAATGTCGATATCAGAAGGATCTTAGCTGAGAGCAAAGAATGCCACAAATAGGTTCACCTATGCTTTATTGAGTGTGTTGATTATAATAAATTATGGATAACATTGTGAAGAATGGGAATTCCAGAACACTGAATTGTACTCACGCAGAATCTGTACATAGAACAAGAGATAGTTGTTCAAACAGAAGAAGGGGATACTGAATGGCTTACAACCAGGAAAGGTGTTTGTCAGGGTGTAGTCTCTAAACCATACTTATTTAATCTGTATGCTGAGAAAATAGTCGAAGAAGCTATACTGTATGAAGGAGAATGTGACATCAGGATTGGGTGAAGACATTAACAATCTACGATATACTGATGACATAACCTTATTTGCTGAAAGTGAAGAGGATTTGAAGCACTTATTTATGAAGATCAAAGACTACAGCTTTCAATATGGATTAGACCTAAACATAAAAAAAAAAAAAAAAATCCTCACAGCTGGAACTAAAATCAACATCATGATAAATGCAGAAAATATTGAAATTGTTAAGGATTTCATTTTACCTGGATCCACAATTAATGCCCAGGGAAACATTAGTCAAGAAATCACATGACAAGTTGTACTGGGCAAATCTTCGGGACAAGATCTCTTTAAAGTGTTAAAAAGCAAAGACACCACCTTGAGGACTAAGGTGATCCTGACCCAAGCTATGGTGTTTTCAATCCCTTCATATACAGACAAAAACTGGACCATGAACAAGGAAGACTGAAGAAGAATTGATGCCCCTGAATTACAGTGTTGAAAAACAACATTGAATGTACCATAGATTGCTGGAATAATGAGCAAATCTGTCTTGGAAGAAGTACATCCAGAATGCTCCTTAGAAACAAGGATGGCAAGACTTCATCTCACATACTTTGGATATGTTATTATGAGGGATCGGTCATTGGAGAAAGACATCACGCTTGGTAAAGTAGAGGGTCAAAGAAAAACAGGAAGATCCTCAAAGAGAGGGATTGACACAATGGCTGCAACAATGGGCTCAAACACAGCAATGATTTGACAAATGATGCAAAACTAGGCAGTGTTTCATTCTATTGTACATAGGGTCATTTTGAGTTAAAGCTGACTCGAGAGCACTTTAAACAACAATCAACATGTTTAGGGTAAGAAAGAGTATCCCATAATACAGTAGGTCTGCATGTTGAGAGTAATTGAACAGCATTTCTGATTACATTTTCTTTTCTTTCATTACATTAACCAATGGAAAGACTTGACATTAAAAATCAAATATTTGAATACAAAAGAAGAAACATTATACTTGCCTCTATATAAGTCTGAGTGTACATTAGGCTGAATAGAGTAATATTATATAAATATCATATGAATATTAAAATTAAGGCTATTTAAATCTTCTCATATGATTGTATCCCAGTTTCAGCCCTTAAAATAATCTTTTTTCTTTGTTTGGGAAAATGTTTCCACCTATAACACATATGACACATCCACAATGGGGAAAATATTATTACCTGTGGTAAAGCAAGCTAATAGAAGAATACTAATCTGATCTCTGTCACACATCCTTTTTACAGTCATGTAGACATTTGTGGTTTAAATGTTTCGTAGTAAAAGGAGATTTATACTAAATGACTGAACAGTGAATGTAGATTCAGATTTTTTTAATGAAAACTTTTTATTTAAATAAAAAATGTTATATGTGTATTTGGATGCATATGATGACTGACTTCTCCATTTCCTTAACTATGAAGTATTTTCTCTCATGACTTGAGGACAAATAAGCAAAATGTCTGGCTTTAGGAGGATATACTCACATTGCACTAAAAGCAACCCTCTACAGGTTACATCTAGTACGGTTTCTGATCAGTAGAGGGCTCCCTCGTCTGTTCAAGAACCACATTACAAATGCAAAGTCAGTACATGCAACCACACATTGTGTGCACGCACACACACACACATTCTTACACACACAATCTAGATTAATAAAGCTGTCATTTCTCATTGTTTTCAAATCACCTTTAATATCAGCTGATTTTAAAGCTGAGGGAAATGAGCACATAGGCAGCCCCCACTGGCAATATGTTAGAACATTCTCTACCTAAAAATACTGATAGGTGTTTACAAGTTTCCTTCACTTCACTGTGACATTCCTCAGCTCTGATGTGCATTTGGCTGCTTTCCTGAATTCACACATCTCTGTTTGCTCATGTTCTTGTGCATTTCGCAGAAGCGGCACTACCCAAGTTTTGCAACTAACTAAATCTTCTAAATGACACTGCTGAAGCTATGTCTTTATCATGCCCTTCAAGACTTGAAAGTACACACAAACACACTCACAAATGATACAACTTGTGATGCTTACTTTTGATAGAACTCAATGAGCCCAGCTGTAATTTTTTTTTTTTCCTCCACTGAAAAGTAGATGAAGACATCCTAACTGGGTTAAGCATATTTTGGAATTTTATCTCTTTGGCCTGTAGGCTAGCTCATTTACTGATCCATAATGAAAATGCCAAAAAGATGCAAACCCCAGTAGGGCAGAAATTTGTAACAGAAAGGGAATTTCTGGTTGTGTGAAAGCAAGGATGAAATAATCTTAGGCTGTACCTTCAGCTCAGTTTTCATGATATAAAGACTAGCTGAAATGTCCAGAGCAATGAACTGTTCAAATATTTTGCTGATTGTTTTTTGTAGATGCTTGAAAATATTGATTTGCATGGACTTTGGTGGAAATCTCTCGAAGCCAGCTGAACATATGTTATTACTCACGTATTTGCTCAGTAGCCAGATCCAAGAATTAATTTGAATGCTCTTAATACATAAAAGAGGGAAAGAGCTTACGTTCTTCCCTTAATTCTAGAATCATCATACCAGTGAAACCTTTCCTCATTCCAGGTAGAACTGATTGCTCCTCTATCCTTTATGCTTTCACTTGGCCTCTACTTCTATGATGATTTCATTTGTTTATAACATATTTCTGTTAGCCACTCTGTTGTTGTCAGGTGCCATCAAGTCTGCTCCAACTCACAGCAACCCTATGTACAACAGAATGAAACTCTGCCAGTTTCTATGCCATCCTCACAATTGTTGCCATGTCTCAACACATTGTTGAAGCCACTGTGTCAATCCATTTCACTGAGAGTCTTCCTCTTTTTCCATGACCTACTACTTTACCCAGCATGAGTCTCTCTCCAGGGACTAATAACTTGTCCCTCATGATAACATATCCAAAGTAATTGAGAGGACCTGTGGTACAGTGAGTTACTTGGTATGGCTTTTCCAACCAGTCTTTGTGACCCACCAGATTACTGCGTGGAACCATGTTAATAAGGTGAATGGAACTATAATGTGGGCATTTCTTAGGTTTGTCATTCTGCTAGGCCTAAAATGAGCCTTCCTAAAGGCAGAAAGGAGCTCTGGTAACATAGTGCCTAAAGCACTTGACTGCTAACCAGAGGCTGGCGGTTCAAACCCACCAGCCACTCCTCGGAAGGATGGTTGGGCAATCTACTTCCATAGTGATACTGCCTTGGAAACCCAAGGGGGGTCACTATGAGTCGGGTCAGACTCAATGGCACATAACAACAACAACAACAAAGGCAGAAAGGGAGATCTCACTGTCATCAAGAGAGAAAAACCAGAGTTGTAGTGGAGCACGTCCTTGGACCGAAGACTCCTGTGCTGGACCTCCTTCACAGAAAGATGGCAGAGACAACAGGCAGAAATGACCAGCAGAGATGACCAGCAGAGAAGCCAAGAGACACAAGACAAAGTAGCGAGCTTGCCAGTCCACTGAGGGAGAAAACTGAATCCTTTGGGGCAAGAGGCTTGCTTGCCAAGTGGGGCGCACCTAAGTGTACCTATTGGCAGAGCTAAAAGAGCTTTGTAACACTTTCCCAAAGACCACAAAAGCCAGGCCCAGAGGCCAAGTGTCAGAGAAGCATGCCTGAGGGCATAACAGAAGGGAGACTGTCTTGACCAATGAGTTGCATCCTGAATGTGTTTCTGAACTCAAGTTGTAGCCTGTTGCTTCCCTAAGAAACCCCAAAATTGTGAGTATTGTCTGTGAGTTCTGTGTGGTCATTGCAATGAGTTATCTAACCCAGCAGAGAAGTAGTGAGTGCTGTAGGAGGGATGGTTGGTGTCAGAGTTGGTAAAAAAGCTGGAGGGTGGTGGCAAGTCTGGCCTCATAGGAATAAGCCTATTATTGTCCAGCTTTTGCATGCATATGGGGAGGTTGTTGTTTTTGGGTGCCATTGAGTCAGCTCCAACTCATAGTACCCTATGCACAAAAGATCAAAACATTCTGTAAGTCCACAGTATTTTCAATATGCTGTTGATGGTGACTGTTTCCTCCTTGTGAAGCTAGATGAGGTAAGAGGAAGATGATGCTCCTACATCCTTTCAGCAGAAAGTCTAGCCAGCCTTGCTTCTAAAGAGCATTTTGGCTGTACTTCTTCCAAGACAGATTTGTTCGTTTTTCTGGAAGTGCAAAGGGGATTCAGTGGTTAAAGCATTTGGGTGATAACCAAAATGTTGGTGGTTTGAATCCACCAGTCACTCTGTGGAAAAAAGGTGAGGAAGTCTGCTTCCATAAAGATTTACAGACTTTTATTTATTAACCCCTGTGGGGCAGTTCTACTCTGTCTTACATGGTTACTATGAGTGAAAACTGACTCAACAGCAGTGGATTTGGGGGTTTTTCTGGCAGCATGTTGTATTCAACATTCTTAGCCAATATCATAATACAAAGGCATCAATTTGTCTATGGTCTTCGTTATTCATTGTCCAGCTTTTGCATGCATATGGGGAGGTTGAAAATACCAGGGCTTGGGTTGGGTCCACGCTAGTCCTCAAAGTGACATCTTTGCTTTTTAACACGTTAAAGAGGTATTTTGCAGTCGATTTGCCCAAAGCAATATGTCATTTGATTCCTTGTCTGCTTCCATGGGCTTTGATTGTGGACCTAAATAAAATGAGATCTTTGGTCTGGGGTTTAGAGTGGGGCCAATTTTAATAGTAAGGTACTACCTATTGCTGTTAACCCCACCTGTCTTGCCAAAGCTGAAACACTGAAATGTCTCATCTCATTATGTAAATATTTCTATTCATTTCTAGAAGGTGCATCACATATGTTAAAAACCAGCCAGCCAGCCTCCTGAATACCATAATTACTTCAGTTGAGTATTTCTACATTAGTGACCCCCGTTGGGTTTCCAAGGTGGCAAATCTTTACGGAAGTAGATTGTCCCATCTTCCTTCCATGGAGCAGCTGGTGGGTTTGAACCACCACCCTTCTGATTAGCAGTCAAATACCTTAGGCACTATGCCACCAGATCTCCTTACATTAGCTGTTGTTGTTGTTGTTGTTATATGCCGTCGAGTCGGCCCCGACTCATAGCGACCCCTCCTTGGGTTTCCGAGGCAGTATCACTACGAAAGTAGGATTGCCCAACCTTCCTTCCTAAGAAGTCCAAATACGGTCACAGGTCTGAATGTTTTTCTCCAATCTAAAGCTATTGCTAGAGAAGCTGATATTTTGGTCTCTTTCTGTCTGAATCTTATTCTCTCGGTTACTTTTACAACTGGATTAGAAGGAAGAAGCATGATTAATTATGATTATCTATGCTTCCAAGCCTTAATGTTGTTGTTTTTAGGTGCCATTGAGTCAGCTCCAACTCATAGTACCCTATGCACAAAAGATCAAAACACTGCCCGGTCGTGTGCCATCCTCGTAATCACTTATGTGTTTGAGCCTATCATTGCAGTCTCTGTGTCAGTCCATCTCATTGAGGGTCATCCCCTTTCTCACAATGACCCTCTGCTTTACCAAGCATGACATCATTCGCTAGGGACTGATCCCTTCTGACAATATACATGACCAAAGTACATGAGACAAAGCCTTGCCTCTCAGGAGCATTCCAGCTGTACCTCTTGCAAGACAAATTTGTTCATTCTGTAAGTCCACAGTATTTTCAATATGCATTGCCAACACCATAATTCAAATGTATCAATTCTTCTTATATCTTCTTTCTTCATTGTCCAGATTCACATGCATATGAGATGACTGAAAATATCATGGCTTGGGTAAAGTGTACCTTAGTTTTCAAAGTGATATCTTTGCTCTTTAATACTTTAAAGAGGTCTTTGCAGCAGATTTGCCCAGCTCAATATATATTATTATTGTATATATTATTATTGTGATAGAGAAACAAAGTTTCAGAGAGGTTAAGCACAATACAAAAATTTTCCAGTTAGTAAGGAGAAACCCCAGAATTCAAATTTAAGTCTTTCTTACTCTAACTTATTTCACAGCTTCTATAGCATTAAATAGTCTTGGTGATGCAATGGCTAAGTGTGTGGCTGTTAATCAAAAGGTCGGTGATTCAAACGTCCCCATGGTTCACCAAGAGACATCTCGGGCAGTTCTACTCTGTCATATAGGGTCTGGGTCAGAATTGACTTGTCAGCATACAACAAAAACAGGTTATTATAAAAGAAGTTTAGTGTGTAAAGAATTCATATCAGGTAGTGTAGTACCTAAGGTACTTGACTGCTAACCAGAAGGCTGGTGGTTCAAACCCACCAGCCACTCCTAGGAAGGAAGGTTGGGCAATCTACTTCCATAGTGATACTGCCTCAGAAACCCAAGGAGGTGTCGCTATGAGTTGCGTCTGACTCAATGGCACATAACAACAACAACAACCTACAATGCTTGAGGAAAAAATATAATGGCTTTGTAGGACAATATGTGGCCAATCTCAATACACAATTCTAGAAAAATCCCTTTGTTTGACATCCCAAGTCACCCATCATCCTTTATGACCAACCCCCAGCAGATGCCTGTGTTCTGTATGTGTTTGTCCATTAAGTAAGATTTGCCCAGTCCTTCCTATAAGCCTGTGCTCCTACTGGGCCTTTCAGATTCACTTTACTCTCAACTTTCACCATCTGATTCTATCTGATGAATACCATTCAGGGCCTGGCTCCTAAAGGCTTCCTCTGCTTATTCTAGGCTTTCATTGCTCTCCTCAGACAGCTATTGGTATAAAACTCTTTTTTCATGTTTCTACATTCTCTCCTGCTACTTGGGAATTTTGCAAGTGCCTAGGCCATTTTTCCATGGCTAGACAGTAATTTCTTGAGATCATGAACTGTCTTCACTATGTATGTAGACATTCAGTGAATTTATCCAAGTCAGATATGTTGTTGCT
Organism: Orycteropus afer afer; assembly: GCF_000298275.1. NCBI lineage: Eukaryota > Metazoa > Chordata > Mammalia > Tubulidentata > Orycteropodidae > Orycteropus > Orycteropus afer. The sequence goes on along the minus strand of NW_006921857.1, from coordinate 3,414,697 downwards.
GTTGTTATGTGCCATCGAGTCAGCCCTGACTCATAGCGACCCCTCCTTGGGTTTCCGAGGCAGTATCACTACGGAAGTAGGATTGCCCAACCTTCCTTCCGAGGAGTGGCTGGTGGGTTTGAACCACCAGCCTTCTGGTTAGCAGTCAAGTGCCTTAGCCACTATGCTACCAGAGGTCACATAATCTCACTGCTTATATCTGATTTTCTCTGTTAATTGATTAATTACTTCCCAGGAGGGAATTGTTTTTACTCAAGCTCTAAAAGAATGTTTCTCCACATATCCCTGACACTCTATTTTCTAAACCATAAAAAGTTAATGGAGTCATTTCTAAAATTTTGAGTTTGGTGTGAGATAGAGGAGGATGAAGAGAAAATGGATAATATTTAAACATATTTAGTAGCTTGTTCTATCTTTAGAGAAAGTTTTTATGATAAATTTTGATTTCTGTTACCAAGACAATGCTTTCTCCTTTTTATCACCAAGTTAAAGAATGTTACTCTTGGAGTGCTTTCTGCTAATAAAAAACATACCAATTTTCATTGGCTAAAACGAAACACCATTAGTTATGTTCAAGTCAATTCCAAGTGAGTGATGCCATGTGTCACTGAGTAATACTGTATCCTATAGGATTTTCCAACCTTTATTTCAGTAGCTGAGCACATAACTGTTAGCACAACCCAGGTAGGATTTTCCATTGACTAGCCAAGTAATATTTACATGAAACATACAATTTTAATCATGGATAAATAATCATGGATAAATATGAATTCATGAACATAGAGTCTTTCGTAAAATTAAAATGTCAAAATATTTTGTGAAATATGATAATAATGGCCAAAATAGCAATTAGAGCTTAGGCTACAAATATTTAAATTTCAGGACAATGTGGTAAGTTTCCCTGTGTAGTCATCATTTTTTAAATCTTTCTTTAAATTAAGGAAGAGTTAAAAATTATACATGAAAATAATATTGAAATGGTTGAAAATTTCTGATTCTAAGAGAGATGACAAATAATTTCATTCCAAGTAACAAATCTAAATTGTTGGCACTGGCTGTTGAGGAGTATTCTGAAGCAGGTACTGGGTTTTGTTGTCTCATGATTGACTACTAATATTTGTCATAAATATGAGTGTGTAAGAGAGAGTACATGCACTGTATATTGCCAAATCTTGTACTATTACTCAGACTGTGCCATTTTTAGTTCTTCTTTGGAGTCTAGGAAGACTTTAGGCAACGAACGTGAACTCCATAATGTCATACAGGAGCATAAAGTGAAAAAAAAAACAATGTATGATGATTTCAGTGCTTTTGGAGAGGTCACCATACTAAGATGTAAACCAACATTCGCTGGTTTTCATAGTGCAAAGTTTCTACCATGACTGATTTCGAGTTACCAATGTGAGAATCGATAAAACCGAACACACTGCTATCAAGTCAATTCTGACTCATAGTAACCACCATTCCAACGCTGTAAATCTTTACGGATGTAGATTGCCTCATCTTCCATCTACTGAGCAGCTATTGGGTTTAAGCTGCTGGCTTTCTGATTAGCAGCCAAATGCCTTTCCAACCACACCACCAGGGCTCCTTCATGTGAGGACATTAAACTCAAAATTAGGAAGAGATGTGCACAATCAAGATGGTAGGAGGTGAAACACCATTAATTGTGGGTGAAAATCTATGGGTGACAATGTTGAGGAAACCCTGGACCACAGAATAGAGGATAGACACAAGGATTCATGGAAGGGCCAGGAGTACGTAAATAGATCAGCTGTCTATTGCAGGGAACAGTATCAGCTATAAATGAGAGTACAGGCCAATATTTTGAAGTTATACTAATTTAAGAATCAGTCATTGTTAACAAAAATACATTTTTACCTCATCTTCTGATATGGTAGCATATGGGCCATATGCTGAGATGTTGTTGTTGTTCTTGTTAAGTGCCGTCGAGTCGTTTCCGACTCATAGCGACCCCATGCACAGCAGAAAGAAACACTGCCTGATCCCACACCAGCCCCACAATCCCTGCTGTACTTGAGCCCATCATTGCAGCCACCGTATCAATCCATCTCCTTGAAGGCCTCCCCCTCTTTCGTCGACCCTCCACCCTACCAAGCATGACATCCTTCTCCAGGGAATGGTCCCTTCTTACAACATGACCAAAATAGATGAGATGAAGTCTTGCCATTCTTGCTTCCAAGGAGCATTCTGGCTGCACTTCCTCCAGGACAGATCTGTTAGTTCTTTTAGCAGTCCATGGTACTTTCAGCATTCTTCGCCAGCACCACAACTCAAAAGCATCAACTCTTCTTCGGTTTTCCTTATTCATTGTCCAGCTCTCACATGCATACCAGGCAATTGGAATTATCATGGCTTGTGTCAGGCACACCTTAGTCCTCAAGGAGATATCCTTGCTCCTCAGCACTTGAAACAGTTCCTTCGCAGTTGAATTTCCCAATGCTACACGTCGTCTAATGTCCTGACTGCTTCTTTCGTTGGCATCGATTGTAGAACCAAGCAATGTGAATTCCTTGAAAAACTCAATCTTCTCTTCATTTATTGTGATGCTGCTCATTGGTCCAGTTGTGAGGATTTTTGTTTTCTTTATGTTGAGATGTAATCCATACTGCAGACTGTATTCTTCAACCTTCATCAGTAGGTGCCTTAAGTCATCCTCACTTTCAGCAAGCAAAGTTGTATCGTCTGCATATCTCAGGTTGGTAATGATTCTTCCTCCAATCCTGATACCACGTTTTTCTTCATATAGTCCAGCTTCTCGGATTATTTGCTCAGCATATAGATTGAATAAGTGTGGAGAAAGAATACAACCCTGACACACTCCCTTCTTGATTTTAAACCATGTAGTGTCCCCTTGTTCTGTTCGAACGACAGCCTCCTGGTCAAGGTACAGATTCCTCATGAGTACAATCAAGCGCTTGGGAATTCCCATTCTTCTCAATGTTATCTATAATTTGTCATGATCCACACAATCAAATGCCTTTGCATAGTCAATAAAACACAAGTCAACATCTTTCTGGTATTCCCTGCCTTGAGCCAAGATCCATCTGACAACAGCTATGATATCCCTTGTTCCACGTCCTCTTCTGAATCCGACTTGAACCTCTGGAAGTTCTCTATCAATAGACTGCTGCAAACGTTTCTGAATTATCTTCAGTAAGATCTTACTTGCATGTGATATTAATGATATTGTTCTATAATTTCTACATTCTGTGGGATCACCTTTCTTTGGAATGGGCACAAATATGGATCTCTTCCAGTCAGTTGGCCAGGTAACTGTCCTCCAAATCTCTTGGCATAACTGAGTGAGTGCCTACAATGGGGCATCTGTTTGTTGAAATATCTCAATCGGTATGCCATTGATTCCCGGAGCCTTGTTCTTTGCCAGTTCTTTCATTGCAGCTTTGACTTCTTCCTTCATTACCATTGGTTCTAGATCATAAGCCACTTCCTGAAATGGATGAAGATCGATCAGTTCTTTTTGGTACAGTGACTCTGTGTATTCCTGCCATCTTCTCTTGATGTTTCCTGCATCATTCAATATTTTGCCCATAGAATCTCTCAATATTGCAACTCGAGGCTTCAATTTTTTCTTCAGTTCTTTCAGTTTGAGAAATGCTGAGTGTGTTCTTCCTTTTTGGTTTTCAGACTCCAGGTCTTTGCACATTTCATTATAGGAATTGGCTTTGTCTACTCGAGCTGCTCTTTGAAATCTTCTGTTCAGCTCTTTTACCTTTTCATTTCTTCCATTTGCTTTAGCGATTCTCCGCTCAAGGGCAAGGTTCAGAGTCTCTTCTGTCATCCATTTTGGTCTTCTCTTCTTTTCTTGTCTTTTTAGTGATCTCTTGCTTTCTTCATGGATAATGTTCTTGATATCTTCCCATAATTCATCTGGCTTTCAGTCGTTGGTGTTCAATGCATCAAATCTATTCTTTAGATGATCTCTAAATTCAGGAGGGATATATTCAAGATCATATTTTGGCTCTCATGGACTTGTTTTAATTGTCTTTAACTTCAAGTGGAATTTGCATATGAGCAGTTGATGGTCTGTTCCACAATCAGCTCCTGGCCTGGTTTTGGCTGAAGATATTGAGCTTTTCCACTGCCTCTTGCCACAGATGTAGTCAATCTGATTCCTGTGTGTTCCATCTGGTGAAGTCCACGTGTACAGCCTCCGTTTGTGTTGTTGAAAATGCTGAGATAGCATTGTATATCAGGATAGTACATGGCTTCTGGAACTAGACAACGCATTTGAATCCCATGTCAATCACATATTATCTCTGTAACCATGAGAAAGTACTCTGTGTGTCTCAGTTTCCTCATCTGTAAATAGGGTTATTAATAATACCTATCTCAGGAAGTTATGATAAAGGTTAAACAAATTAGTAGCTGTAAAGTGCATAGAAGAATATCTGTACTTGGTGCATGGACAGTGCTTTTTAAGTGTTTATTAATGTAAGTTTGTAAAGTGTTAGATATGAAACTTTCATCAAAGCTTGTCATTCTCACTATATAATTTGCCTCTATATTTAGGGCAGACCAATAGGATAGCCATTATAGAAACACTCAATGGGGTAACTGATTAACTTTAGCTTTATAAGCATTATTTAACTCTATCTGTCCCTTTATATTATCCTAATAATTTGGGAAGATAACTAAGCATGTCAATTACAATTTTAATTTGAACTGTGCTATAAAATTGCCATTTTACAGTAATTTAGATTTTATGGAAAATTTAGTAGTAAGTCCAAAATTTATTATTATTTTTTTAATTCCTACAAACTCCATTTTAAATTGTGAGTTGACACTTTTTAAATGTTAAAAACATTAGTGAAGGATCTTCATGATATCAAAATTTATGGCTTTAAAATATGAAATACACTATGAATGTCATAAAGGGTATTTTTCCCATTAGAAATCAAAGTATCCTTGCCTTTCCCAAACATAAACTCATGAAAATGTAAAGTCTAATGATGATCAAGCTCATTATACCGTATTGGTCCTGTTTCCTTGAGTACTAAATTTCTAAAATTTTAAGTCAATATAAATTCCATATTTAGTCAAGTTTTTAACTAAAACAAGTAAAAATAGAGCAGAAAGACCCTTTCCTGCCAGTTCTATTCAGTAGCATGTTAATCAGATTGCAGTAATAAGTACGAAACAGTGCATCCAATTAGCAGTGGTTAATTTGAAACTACTTCATGTCAGCTTCTTTCAGAGCAATACGTTAGTAGAGTAATTATTTATTACCCTGAGGACATGATCAATGATATCCCTCCATAATAATGCCTGTAAAAGGAGTAGGCATCTTTATTTGCATAAAAAGAAACTATAGAAACTCATTTTTTTTTCTGCTAAATAAAAACACAAGACTATTTCTAAGCTGTTTCCAACTATTTCATTAGTAATGATATGTAAGCAAATCCTTTGTTACACTTAGTATTTTTATGACAGCATAATAGTGAGGGGGAAAAAAAACAGCTTTAATGAGTTAAATCCACTAAGTCTATCTTTATTAAGAAAGGGAAAAATGACCCATTTCTAAATGCCATTATAGTCATTAATGCATATGTGCTAAGTCCTCCCCCACACACAATAATTCACTAGTCCCTTAGTTAGAGCTTGAGGATAGAATTTATGGGAAGCCTTGAGTGATAACACATGGTCAACACAGATGAGCCACCGTTGTCCAAAGACAAGAAAGAGATGCCAGGTTAACCAGGTGGCTGCAATTAGATGGTGTATTTGAATAATTGGGAAGGTTGTATGTCAGGCAACCATCTTGGCTTTCTGATTTTATTGTACACAGGATAGGAATTTGTGTATGTCTTTATAGGCAACTAATTCACCTCACTGTATAAAATACTTATCATTCTCAAAAGTACAATAACAAAATTCATCTTTGAATTTTGGACAATGGAGGGAAAGGTACTACAGATTGGAGTAGACTGGAAGGACAATATCAGAAACTGGACCAAGCAGTATCCATTAGAATGGTGCTCGGGACTAAGATAAGGCTTCCAGATTGCCCAAGTCTGGGCATTTCCATTCACTTCCAGAATGGCTCACTTTCAGGAGTTGGGCAGTTAACATCCTATAGCTGCCCACTGGGGACCCAACTCAAAGTAATGATGCAGAGGATAGGAATCCTTTATATAGAACATGTACATGATATTTTACCATGATATCTGAGGGAGAAGTCAAGGTCAGAGTCCAGAGTGTTGGTGTTGTTCTTAGGTGCAGTCGAGTTGTCTCCAACTCATAGCGACCCTCTGCACAGGAAAACGAAACATTGCCCAGTCCTGTGCCAGCCTCATGATCCTTGCTATACCTGAGCCCATCATTGCAGCCATCGTGTCAATCCATCTCTTTGAGGGCCTTTCCCTTCTTCATTGACCCTCCACTTTTGTTGTTGTTGTTGTTATGTGCCGTCGAGTCAGCCCCGACTCATAGCGACCCCTCCTTGGGTTTCCGAGGCAGTATCACTACGGAAGTAGGATTGCCCAACCTTCCTTCCGAGGAGTGGCTGGTGGGTTTGAACTGCCAGCCGTCTGGTTAGCAGGCAAGTGTCTTACCACTATGCTACCAGACCCTCCACTTTACTAAGCAAGAATCTAGAGTAGGGGGACCAAATGGAGGATATGGACCAAGTTGGGAGTTTAAGTGAGGCAGAGATCTACAAATGAATCTCATTTGAGCTCAAAAGTTGGCCTTATAATTCTAATAGAGTCATGTTGTTATTGTTGTTATGTGCCATCAAGTTGGACCAGACTCATAGTGACCCCTCCTTGGGTTTCCGAGGCAGTATCACTATGGAAGTAGATTGCCCAACCTTCCTTCCGAGAAGTGGCTGGTGGGTTTGAACCACCAGTCTTCTGGTTAGCAGTCAAATGCCTTAGGCACTATGTTACCAGAGCTCCTAGTAGAGTCATAGACAAAGCTAAACTAATAAACTTACTAATTTATGTATTTTATATCCAGAAAGTGAGCACAGTATAACGTGTCAAAGAAGGAGCAGAATCACTTTTAAAATGTGTAAAATGTTAATAATATTTACTTTTAAGAGTGTTGAAAGTTTTACATGAGAATTTTGTGGTGTGGTGGTCTTCTACGCTGTAACTCCCGGTACTTTTTCTATCTTCAGGGAACATTCTCTTATGATAACTGTTTCCACTCCAGAATTTAGTTTTGTTGGGAATTGCTACACTACATATTACTCAGTCTACTTGGCTATATTTTAGCCATCTGGGTGTGGGAACTACCTGCCCTGGTAGGCAGTTTGTGTTACTTATTTATTTATTTATTTTGGATTTTGCATTCAAATAGGAAAAGACAGTAACATCTGGTGTGGTACCCATGAAATGTGAAATTAAGAGCTGTCAGCAGCCATGTTCCCTGCCATATGGAGGAAGTTGGTCTGCAGTGGAGAGAATAGAGCCGGCACACAGAAACAAGAAGAGTCCTACTAGCATTTAGTTCCCTGGTTCCATTTTCCTGAGACCCAGCTGAACCCTTGCCCCTTCCCACAATTTGCTAAGTCAACTCTTCCTTCAATGCCATTATAGATTCCAGTTCGTTTCAGTGTTTTTCCTTTGTGGTTTCAGCTCGTTTGAACTAGGTCTGGCAAAAACAGAATGTAATATACTTGGCTTAGCACCGAGAACATACTAGGTTTTTTAAAAAAAAGGGGAGAGAGGGGGAGAGGCAGCAACAGAATGAACATAACTACTGCACTTATAGTTAGTTCTTTGTAAGTGGATAAGTGTCTTTTAATTGTTTAAAATATACTAGTTTTGCCTCTGTTGTTGTTGTGAGTTGTTGAGTCAATTCTGACTTATAGCACAGCAACCTTATAGAACAGAGTGAAATGGTGCCATAGAGTTTCCTAGGCTGTAATCCTTGTGGAAGCAGATCATCAGGTCTTTTCTCCTGAGGAGTTCCTGTTGGGTTTGAACTGATCAACTTTCACTTAGCAGCTGAGAACTTAACCATTGTGCTACGAGGCTCCTTGATTTTTTTCCTTACTAATTTGTGCCTGTTTAAGTTAACATATAATTTGTCTCAACAAGTTATAAGTATACTCAGTACTTCTGACAATAATATCTACTGCAATTGTTGTTGTTGTTGTTATGTGCTGTAGAGTCGGACCCAACTCATAGCGACCCCTTCTTGGGTTTCCAAGACAGTATCACTACGGAAGTAGATTACCCAACCTTTCTTCTGAGGAGTGGCTCATGGGTTTGAACCGCCAACCTTCTGTTCAGCAGTCAAGTGCCTTAGGCACTATGCTACCAGAGCTCCTATCTACTGAAATACTAGACTAAAAATAAAAACTCAAAATGTATTTACTCACTGATAAAAGAATTTGCTTTTATTTTATTTTATTTTTTATTGTGCTTTGAGTGCAAAGTTAGAGGCAGACATTGTTTTATATCCAACAGTTTGTGTACATTTGGTTTCACTACTCAATTACCATCCTCAATCCTGACCCTCTTCTCCCTTCCCAGTGACCAACTCCCATACCTGTGCCCTTCTTAGTTATGCACTCCTGTCTGTCCAGCTTTTCCTCCGTGTGAATGTTTCCCCTCTGGTGTCCCATGGCTGATTGCTCCAAGGGATGTATCTCTGTAGAGTACCTGGGTGCATTGTCCTGGATTGGGTGTTGTACATTTAAGTATTATTACTGTTGGGCTGAGAGCCAGCCCCTGGGAGTGAGTTTTATCTCAGGCTGGAAATGTATCTCAGGGTCATAGTCTTGGGGGGGGGTCCCACCAGATTCCACCTGACCAGTAATTCTGGTCGTTACTGTGTTTTTTAATTTTTTTCCATGTTTTTCCTTCCATTCTATCCAGGATATCAAGTTTTGATCCCTTCCCAAGTGGTTGGCATTGGTAGATGGGCACCATCTAGTTCTTCTGGTCTTGAGGTCCATCATATCCTAGGGCTGATTGTTTCCAAATGCCCTTCATTTTTTCTTCACTCTTCTTTGCTTCTAATGAAAATAGACCATTAGCTTCATCTTAGATGGCCATTTGAAAGCTTTTAAGACCTTAGTCACTACTCATCAAAGTAGGTTGTGGAACAAGATTGTTATGTATTATGTTGTGCCAGTTGAGCCGTGTCCCCCAATACTATGGTCATGAGTCAGCAGATCTGGTCCTTCTCTCTCCCAAGGTGTCTGGCTGTCTCTGAGGGATTGCTCCATGTCTGTCTTCTGTTGCTTCTGTAATGATTGTGGTTATTCTGTATCACTAGTATCTATGTAAGATTAGCCTCAGCTGAATCTATCATTGGTCTATAGTATATTCCTATTCACTGACTCTCATCTGATCTTCTCAGTTATCTAAGTATTTGTCTGTAGTCTGGTGTTTTGTATTAGTGGCAAAGCAATATTGTGCATATACTGGTATTAGCCTCTGTCATCTATACCTTTTTGACCTTTCCCCTTTTAACTTTTTCAGGACCCTGGGTTACCATGCAGTGCACTATAAGTAATAACTTCTAAATAGTGTGCCACTTTTTGCCTCTGATTGGGCACACTATTGGTATCATTTAGTGTCCTACTAATTTGGCAAGAGAGATTACAAATCAAGAAAGTGTGAAGCATTAAGCAGAATTTTAGACATTTCTTAGTTTATCCACTTACCAGTCAGCTTAGTAACACATAGGGTAATAGTCAAATCCTAGATACATGAGCAGAAAAGTCCAGAGAATCAAGTTTTGAGATTTTCAGAGTTCTCATTTAGTAAATGAAATAAGTTCAGTTAGCAGCAATAGAGAAAATTTTCCTATTTGATTTTATTAACTGATTGATATGAATTAATGCATTAGGATATTTGATTATGTCATAAAATGTGTATATGAGCATCATTATTCAATTTAATGTACCTATTACTGGTTGATGTGCCATTATATTAGGCTAAATTAAAAGAATTTTATGGAAAAAAAATTACAATTAAAGGCTCACAATTGATTGCATTCATAACTTAAAGGAAGATACTCTGTTCCATTAATATTTTTAATAATTATAAAAATATATCAGAAAACAATGTGGAAAACTGGGGAGGTAGACAAAGTAAAGCAAAGATAAATAGGTTAAAGAGTAAAAAATAAAGTCCACTTTGTAACTTCAATCCAATATTTTGTCTTTAGCTCAAGTTTTTAGAATCTTAGAGTAATAAAAGTCACATAGTTAATAGCTTGCATCAACAAGTTTTAGGTCACATTGCCATCAATGAGATTGATTTTGCTTCTGTCCTTTTACAAATTAGAAAGTAAATTATTTTCACACAAAGTAGTTTAATTTTTAAAAGTGATGTTTTCATACAAAATAAGATGGCAAACTTTCTTAAGAAACCCACGTCAGTTCTCTTAAAGCAATATGTACTTTATGAAGGGTGGCCAGGACTAAAGGGTTTCCAGGACATGGGATGTTCAGTGACAAACCAGGAAAGTTGCCTGGGCAAACTGGGATGGTTGGTCATCATGTATCTTTACAAATCATTTTGTTTTAGTTGCATACTAGGTATCCAGAAGCTAATTTGGAAAATGTGATATTTTACCTTTGAAGACTTAGGTGTATTCCTCTCATTGAAAATAGATAAGGGCTGAATAAGTAGATAAATGCTGGATTTCTATAGGGAAGTATGACAAAATATATTGGAGTTTTTCTAAGAATTCTATTGACTCTTCCTTAATGGAGAAAGCTTTATGATCAGGAAATGTTCTACCCTGTCTATTGGGAGACTGACATGGATCAACAGCATTAGCATCATTTTGGAGTCTGTTAGAAATTCAAAATCAGACATAACCCCAGTCCGAATGAATCACGATCTGCACATTAACAAGATCCCCATGTGATTTATATGCACACTGAAGATTGAAAAGCACTGCTTTAAACTCTTTTCATAAGAGTTTTCTAAATGAACTTCAATTTTTCTCTATTGTCATCTTTCTTCAGCATTCCTTTATAGTCTACTACAAAGCTAGGATAGTTTCATTACCTAAGCTGCAATTAACTTGGAATTTGTAATCATTTGACCTGAGTTGGGCTAACAACTACCTTTGTGTTCCCTAAGCAAGAGGGCATAGTTAATCAAGTTAGGGAAACCAACTCTTTTTAACATGTGCCAAATTAATTTTTCATAAAGTAATGGATTCTATCTATAAATTTAAGTTTGTCTAGAAGGACCTTGGAAACTTTGTCTTATTGGTAATTCAAATTAATGAAAGGTAGAGAGCTGTATGGACTTATTCAATATTACACAGGGAGCTCTGGTAGCGTAGTGCCTAAGGCACTTGACTGCTAACCAGAAGGCTGGCGGTTCACACCCACCAGCCACTCCTCAGAAGGAAGGTTGGGCAATCTACTTCCATAGTGATACTGCCTAGGAAACCCAAGGAGGGGTCACTGTGAGTCGAGTCCAACTCGACAGCAGATAACAACAACAACAACAAAACCTCCAGTTAGCCTAAGTTTGGCAAGTTTTATAGAACTGATAGATAATCAGTTCTTGCCTAATTATGTAACTTCTTGCCTAACTATTTAATTTGATTTTCCATGCTATCCATGAAAATTAAACTTCAAAATTGAGTAGAAGGCCTAGTACAAGACATGCATTTCTTAGATTTCTTTGTTTTGCCTCTCTCTATTGCTTGGAAACCCACTCCTTACAACTTTCAACTCCCAAATCGGTTGTCTGACTGGTAAATACATATTTCAAATGTCACGTTAAATGCTACTTTCCATGTTTTGAGTCATCTAGGTTTGGGTTCTCCTCCTTACATGCTCTCTCTTTCTGTCCCTTTTATAGCTCCCTCCTCCAAAAACTTTAAATAATAATTGTATGTGGCATAATCCCCAAGGCATTTGAATGCTAACCAGAAGGCTGGAGGTTCAAACCCACCAGCCACTCCTCAGAAGGAAGGTTGGGCAATCTACTTCTGTAGTGATATCACCT
>NW_006921857.1:3371478-3402616 GCF_000298275.1 Orycteropus afer afer | reverse complement strand
GTGCTGTGCTCTGGGGGCCCCTGTGCATGGGAGAGACCCAACCTCTAGGTCAGGCCCGTGCTTGTGGTCCACACCAGCAGCTACCCTGTGCTCTTCCTCCTTCAGGCTCCATTTCACAGACCTTAGATAAAAGACTAGTCATATTCTGGAGCCTGGATTATTCTTAAGGAACTCTAAGACTGCTCCCTCCTGCAAATCCTTGTTTGAAATTTTAAGCGCCTTTTTATTTATAAGATTTAGACACTTATTTTCTGAGATGATGAAAGACAGTTTTAAAGCTACTTTAAGGGACTTACTATAGAAATAGGAGCTCTGATGGTGCCTAAGGCATATGACTGCTAACCAGAAGGCTGGAGGTTCAAACCCACCAGCCACTCCTCAGAAGGAAGGTTGGGCAATCTACTTCTGTAGTGATATCACCTTGGAAACCCAAGGAGGGGTCGCTATGAGGCGGATCTGGCTCATCAGCAGTGAGAGTTGTATTATAATGATTTTTATGTGGAAAATTCTCCAAATGGACTATTCAATCTTTGGGAAAGATTCCTTTTGCAGCCTTAACAAATAATTCAGATTCGAGGCTTTATAAAGATTTGTCAAATGATTGAATGAGTTTTAAATGATGAAAGCTCACTCACAATGAACATTTTGGATGTTCTTATGTACTTCTCTTTTTCAGTGAAATTTGTGTATCCCAGAAGAACTAGAAGAGAAAACAAATGTTGACACTTGTGTCTGCAAACCTGATGCAGGACTATCCTTTCAATACACCTAATACGTACTGATTATGATGCTAAAACTGAAGTAAACTGATATTCCTTACACTCTCTCTTCAAAGTATCCTCCATTTCAAGGATCAGTCCCGTTCTCTATCATGATGCAGGTTGTTCTACTGTTTGCTCTAGATTCCACTAATTCTCATGTGACAAGATGGCCTGCATTGGACTTTCTTTGCCATTATATTATAAGCACGTAGTTAATCTTCCAATGGGTTACTTGGTAAAAACTGGAGCTAAAAGTTTTTTGACACTTGTGAAAATGTCATTTAAAACTTGGCAATGAGTATTGAACTGCAAGGATGGAAGTGAGAATTTAACTTTGAAGCAAATTACACTTTTGGAGAGATAACTTTAATGCAAATCGTTAAATGTGAATTTAAATCAAGCATTCACTCATTTTTTTTTTCTTTTGGAGAAAACTTATAAGTATATCTTTTGAAGGACCTAAAGGCACCATTCCAGATGAGAAATCTAGTGTTCTCTTTGACAACATGTATTAGATTTATTTTAATGGACTTACACCATTGCAGATTTTGAAGCACAGTTTGAATCTCAAATGCCTTCACAATGCAGGCTGATGAGGTAAACAAGTGAAGTGGGCCAGATGGGACCTTCAGTAACCCAAGAGCTTGTGCTCATGTTAAAGAAATAGTTTTAACTTTGCCTCATGCAGGAATATTAATTTAAGGTTGCCATATATTTAAATTTTTCAAAATAAGCTAATGCTTTTGATATTTATCTGAAATCACCCACTGTCTAAATGTTGAAAAGTAATAAATTTTTATGTGCCTGGCTGTTAACTGAAAGGCTGGAGGGCCAAGTTCCCCCGTAGAAGCCTCAGAAGAAAGACCTGATGATCTACTTCTGAAAAAAATCTGCCATTGAAAATAATACGGAGCACAGTTCTATCTGACACGTATGAAGTGATGAGTTGGATTTGATTCAATGGCAATTCATAACTGGAATTAAATAATATATGCCTGCAGAGTGGATATGGTCCATTGACCAACAATCTGTAACCTCTGTTTTACAGAAATGCTTCTCTTTGATATCTGATTTTAGACTGCTCTGCACCACTAATAATTGCATTCTCTTGCAGAGTGGAATGTGTTATCTGAACAGATATTCCCAAGGTACAATGATTAGATGGAGTGGAGTGCCAGAAGGTCACACTAGACTCTGGAAAGGGAACAGACAAGGCTACATGTAGTAAAACCTGGAATGGATTGTTGGTGTGTTACTTGTGGTGTTTATGAGTCACCCATTGTGCTCAGTTAATATATAATCCAGACTTTGAAAAGTGTATTGCTGGACTGTAGTTATTATTTTTCTGGGGACATCAACATTTATATGGTCTTTCGCCTGCAAAGAAAAGATGCTCTAATTGTGCATCTATGTTATACTTTTTATCCATAATCCTTAAGACTTTTTGAAAGTTACAACCTGGTTTCTTTTGTGTTATGTCTATACCTTTTCTGGGAAGAATAGTCAATGGGAGAGTAGTGAGCAATTTCAGCAATAGCTATTAGTGTATAAATGTTGTACCCTGCAGTGCAGATTTACAAAGACTTGGCTGTAGCAGAGGCAGCAGCAGCATGGTAAAATGTAGACAAGGCAAGAGAACCCTAAATAAAGTGTCCCTCTCCCTCTTAACAACTGAGTGGCATCAACAATTCAATATCTTGTTTTAAGTCTTTTTAAAATTTCTCAAGCTCAAAGCTTTATTTCATCAAATTCAAACACATTTTGTATTGACAATTGATTTCATTGCATCAAGTAAGAAGGTTAGTGACCTTTGACAAAGAGGATCCCTATACATCTTAGGCACTGCTAAGAAATTAATGTATGCAAATATAGAAGAATGAAAAAGCTTCCAATTTAGCCTAATGGGCATCTTACTTTTCACCTATACTAATTTGGAAACCAAAAGCTGCTTTAGAAAATTTAGAGTTTTATCCATTAAAAAAAAAGAAGAAGAAGTAACTTGAATTTTAAAAAGTTTAATAGCCCACAAATCCTCATTTTTAAACTATATCCTCTTTAGTGAATGGGCTTCTCACCTTCCTTTGCAAACATACATGAGGATTTGCACCTACTCTCACTAGCCCAGGAAAAAGTCTAAGTGTTTTCTTCAGCTTACACTTAAACTATTTTTTAAAAAGGGATAGGTAAGTTCTGGTAAAATGGCGGAATAGGCAGAAAGACTGCACAGACCCTCTTCAACAAACAAAAGGAGAACCAATTAACAGAGATACAAAAGATAATCCTGGAGCCCTGAGCTTTGAAGGGAGGGATATATAAGTGGACTAAAATTCAACTAGCAGAAGAATTTGCATGAAAACACCAAAACAGGAGACATACGGAGCTGCGATATGGCAGCAATCCTGATGGCACAGACAGCTTGGATATTGCTGAGTGGTGTTTGATGTTGTTACATGCCATTGAGTCGGCCCCGACTCATAGCAACATTGCCCAACCTTCCTTCTGAGGAGTGGCTGGTGGGTTTGAACTGCCACCCTTCTGGTTATCAGTCAAGTAAGTGCCTTAGGCACTGTGATAGTTGAAGATGTGTCAACTTGGCTGGACTCCAGTTGTGAGTGGTGGTTCCCATGATGGATCACATGACTGCGTTCTAAGCGGCCGGTCGGCCTAGGGGGAGTTTCCCCAGGGGTGTGGCCTACCTGCAATACTATCCCAGGGACAAACTGGAAGAACGGCATTCTGGACTATATACTTCCTGGAGCGAGCAGCTCGCTGCTCGCCCTGGAGGTTTTCGGATTGATTCTTTGTTGGGAACAGCGACCAGCACACTGCGTGTCAGCTTGATTCTCTCGGCTCTACTGTGCTTACGGGAACCAGATGACTCCGGGCCCCATCTCTCTCCAGAGACGAACTTTGTGACTTGAACTCCTCTGCCGTGCGTGCGAAAGCCAGACGGCCCTGGGCCCTATCCCCCTCCAGAGACGAACTTTTCAGCTTGAACTTGTTGGCTTCTACACGCTTGTAAGCCATTTATCTAAGATAAATTTCTCTCTCTCTCTCTTTCTCTCTCTATAAATATATATATATATATACTTTGCTGGTTTTTGTGTTTCTCTAGAGAACCCAATCCAACACAGGCACTATGCTACCAGAAAAACTAATCTAAAAATCAGCTCTGCTAGCCAGGGGCTGCATGGAGGACTGCACTGGTGGCTGGTGAATAAAAGGGGAAGCAACTATGAGAAAGGCAGGCTGAGCTGTGGACTTTTGTCTGTCTGGAGGGCACAGCCATTTTGAAAGTTTACAAGCAGTTTGACCATCTTGTATATTTAATGTGACAGCATTCTCCCAGATTCCAGGGACTTAAGAATAGTCTCCACCTGCCAGGAACTGCAAGGACATTCCAGACACCAATGACTGGAAAGGTATGATATTCCCCTTGTTACTTTTATACCCCACACCCCCTTGGTGAATGGAGGTGTGGCCATCCCTCACTCCCACCCACCTTCTAGGCCAGCAGGAATTCCATCCCAGTCTGTGTGCTTGGATGGAGTCTGGGTGCCCTGCCCCACCCTACCCCGATTTTTTTTTCCAGTTTGTTTGTTTTTGTCTCTTTTAAAAATTATTATTTTGTTTCCTTTTTATTATTATTCTTTATTCTTCCCTTTCCAGGTTGTAGTTTTCAGCTTTTTCTCTTTTCCCTGTTCCTGGTTCCAATGTTTTTCTTTCTTGTGGTTAACCCCATTCTTTGTTTTTCTTTTTGAATTTTTCCCATTTTTTTTTCTTATTCTTATTCTTATTCTCCTACACTCCATTTTTTCTCTTATTGCCCTCTCACCAGATATTGTGTGGGTTTTTTTTTTTCCTTTTTTGATTATTGTTCCTGTGTTATTACATGATGTATTTTTTGTCCACTTTCTTTTACTTTTTTGATGGCTATTTAATTGTTATTTTTGTCTAACTGAGAGGGAGACAGCAACAGTCCCTATACGACACACTACACCCACAGCTCCTGAAGCTTCACTTACTGAGTGAGAGCCACCACTTCCTTCTCCACCAATGGAGCCATGGTAAACAACCACCAATAAGAGTCTGACACACCCTTAACTGCTCTTCACAAACACATAACAGAGATCTAAATACAACAATGCCACAATGTCTTGGAGACAACAGATCATCACAGCCTACAAAAAGAAGCAAGATAAAGTGGTAGAAACAAGAAGAAGTATACAGACCCAGAACACATTGCTGAGGAAGAAGCAGCATTGGAACTGCCTGGTAAAGAATTCAAAAGAATTATATTTAGGTATCTTCAAAGGATTGAGAGACATATCAAAGAAAACTGACAAAATTAAGGAAAACACAGACAAAACCCTAGGACAATTTTGGAAGAAAATACAACAAAATGACAAAAGAAATGAAAAATTATAAATGATTCAAAATCTACATATAGAAATCTAGAAGATTAATACTAAATTTTCAGAAATAGATAACACATTGAAAGGACAAAGAAGTAGGACTGAATCAATTGAAGACGAAATTAATGAGATAGAAGACAAATACCTGAATAATTCTTTGGAAGGGATCAATCAGAAAAAAAGATCAAAACAAAATGAAGAATACCAAAACTAAATGTGGGATACCATCAAAAGGAATAACCTATGTATCATTGGAATTCCAGAACAGAAAGAGAAAAAGAAAACCACTGAGAAAATTGTCCAAGATTTGTTGAAAGAGAACTTCCCTGATATGATATGACTGATCATTAATACACAAGATGACATAATCCAGAAACTACAGCTCTGGATATATTCAAAGTAAACTAAGCTTACAAGATTGAAAACAGGGAACCAAAGACATCAATTGGCAAATGAGGACAACTACAAACCAGAAAGAGGGAAAATACTGTGTAGTTACCAAACTTCTAAATGGTGAGGAAGTCAAGAGCATTGCAAGATAGAATGGACTGTTCTAAACTTGGGGAGAAAAATTATATATCACAGGGTAACCTCAAAGAAAAGTGATAATCCATCATATCATAATAAAAAGAGGACAAGCATAAATATTTAGCAAATACTAAAACTATAGTAACAAAGGAAATGATAACATGATTCATAAACATAATGAGCTCAGCACAGAAAATTATATGGAACAAAGAAACTAAGGACACCTTGAAAAAGCACATAACAAAATGACAGCAACAAATTCATACTTGTTGATAATTACACTGAATGTCAATGGATTAAATGCACCACTCAAGTGATGGAGAGTGGCAGACTGGATAAGAAAATCAAACCCAGCAATATGCTGTCTACAAGAGACACACCTTAGAGACAAAGATGAAATATACTAAAAATAAAAGGTTAGAAAAAGTTATATCAAGTAAATGGCAACCATAAAAGAGCAGGAGTGGCAATATTAATTTCTGGTCAAGTTGACTTTAAGACAAAAACCACCACACAAGACAAGGAAGGAAATTATGTAATTATTAAAGGATTGATAGAAGAAGAGGACATAACAATAATAAATATCTACATACTCAATTCAAGAGCCTCAAAACATAAATCAGACTTTAAAAGAGTTGAAAAGGCAAATAGATGACTCCACAGTCATAGTGGGAGACTTGAATACACCACTTTCAATGAAAGGTAGAACAACTGAAAAGAAACTCAACAGAGATGCAGAAGAGCTAAATAACACAATCCACCAACTTGAACTTATAGACATCTACAGAGCACTTCACCCAACAAAAGCACAATATACTTTCTTTTCCAGTGCACATGGAACATTTCCCGGGATAGACCATATATTGGTCCATAAAGCAAACCTTAATAAATTTAAAAACATTGAAATACTGCAAAGCATCTTCTCAGATCACAGTGCTATCAAATTAGAAATCAATAATAGGAAGATCAATGGAAAAAGAGAAAACACATGGAAACTGAACAATACCCTCCTTAAGAAAGAGTGGGTAGGAGAAGAAATAAAAAATGAAATTCAAAAATTCCTTGAATCAAACAAGAATGAAAACACAGCATATCAAAATCTTTGGGACACAGCAAAAGCAGTGATTTGAGGTCAATTTATAGCAATAAATACACACATCAAAAAAGGAGAAAGAGTCCAAATCAACACTTTAAACCATCATCTCCAACAATTAGAAAAAGAACAGCAAGAAAACTCTACAGTCATCAGAAGAAAGGAAATAATAAAGATTCAACCAGAAATCAATGAAACAGAAAATAGACAATAGAAAAAAATCAACAAGAACAGAAGTTGGTTTTTGAAAAGATTAATAAAATTGACAAACCACTGGCAAATTTAACAAAGGAAAAGAGGGAAATAACACAAATAACAAATAGTAAATGAAATGGGTGACATCACAACAGAACCAACTGAAATAAAAAGGATAATATCAGGATGCTGTGAAGAACTGTACTCCAAAAAATTTGAAAGTCTGGAAGAAATGGACCCATTTCTAGAAACACACCACTTACATAAATTAACACAGACTGATGTGGAAAAGTTGAACAGATTCATAACAAAAGAAGACATTGAACAGGTCATAAAAAAATTACCAACAAAAAAAAAAATCCTGTCCCAGACAATTTCACCAAAGAATTCTACCATTCAGAGAAGAACTGACACCAATCTTATGCAAACTATTGCAAAACATAGAAAAGGATGGAATCCTCCCAAATTCATTTTGTGAAGCAAGCACAACCTTGATACAGAAACCAGTCAAAGATCACTGAAAAGGAAAACTACAGACCAATATGCCTCATGAATGTAGATGCAAAAATCTTCAACAAAATCCTAGCCAATAGACCCCAACAACATATCAAGAAAACAATTCATTATGATCAAGTGGGGTTCATACTAGTTATGCAAGGATGGTTCAACAATAGAAAAACTATCAACAACATCCACCACATAAGTAAAACAAAGGAAAAGAACCACATGATCATATCAATAGATGCAGAAAAGGCACTTGACGAAATCCATCACCCATTCCTGATCAAAATTCTCAGCAAAATAGGAGTAGGAGGGATATTCCTCAACATAATAAAGGCCATATATGCAAGACCAACACCCAACATTATTCTCAATGGAGAGAGACTGAAACTATTCCTCTTGAGAACAGGATCCAGACAAAGATGCCCTCTATCACCACTTCTACTCAACATTGTATTGGATGTCCTAGCCAGGGCAATAAGGCAAGAAAGGGAAATCAAAAGCATCCAACTTGGTAAGGAAGAAGTAAAAATATACCTATTTGTTGATGATATGATCCTACACCTAGAAAACCCAAGAAACTCAGTAAATAATCTACTGGAACTAATACAGAGAGTTAGCATTGTGACAGGATACAAGATCAACATCCAAAAATCAGTTGGATTCCTCTACACCAGCAGAGATTGCTGAAAAATAAGGAAATCAATACCATTTACAATAGCTATGAAAAAAATACAATATTTGGGAATAAATCCTACTAGGGACACAGAAGACCTGTACAAAGAAAACTATAAAAGACTACTTCAAGAAATCATAAGTTGTTGTTGTTAAGTGGCATTGAGTCAGCTCTGACTCATAATGACCTTATGCACAGAAAAATGAAACCCTGCGCCATCCTGCACCATCTCCATGATCCTGCCTCTACTTGAGCCCATTACCATTGTCACCATCTCAATCCATCTCATTGAGTTGAACTCATTATTAAGTAAAATTCATGCCCAGGAATGGAACAGGAGTCCTTATTTCCTCATCTACCAGGGAACTGGCCATGCAGACTTTTGGTGTTCTGAAGGTGCTAATGACACACCATGTTCACACATATGGGTTGGTCATGGGGGACAGTAACAGATCTGCTGAAGAACAGAAACTTAGTAATGGGATTAATATCATTGTGGCTACACTAGGCCATCTCCTAGACCACATGCAGAATACTCCAGTGTTTATGTATAAAACCCTGCAGTGTCTGGTTATTGATGCCAATCGTATATTAGATGTTGGGTTTGAAGAGGAGTTAAAACAAATTATTAAACTGCCAGAACACAGACAGACAACACGTTTTTCTGCCACACAAACTCAAAAAGTTGAAGATCTGGCAAGGATTTCTCTGTAAAAGGAGCCCTTGTATGATGGTGTTGATGATGATAAAGCCAGTGCAACAGTGGTTGGTCTTGAGCAGGGATATGTTATTTGTGCTTCTGAAAAAAGATTCCTTCTACTTTTTTTCATTCCTTAAGAAAAAAACAAAAGAAGAAATCAGTGGTGTTCTCTTCATCCCGCATGTCTGTTAAATACCACTATGAGTTGCTGAACATTGATCTGCCTATTTTAGCCATTCATGGGAAGCAGAGGCAAAATAAGCCAACAACCACATTCTTTCCATTCTGTAATGCAGATTCAGGGATATTATTGTGCACAGATGTGGCAGCTCGAGGGCTGGATATTCCTGAAGTCGACTGGATGTTCAGTGTGACCCTCCAGATGACCCTAAGGAGTACATCGATCGTGTGGGTAGAACAGCCAGGGTCTTAAATGGAAGAGGTCATGCTTTGCTCATTTTGAGCCCAGAAGAACTAGGTTTCCTCCATTATTTGAAGTAATCCAAGCTTCTACTGACTGAATTTGAGTTTTTCTGGTTCAAAATTTCTGATGTTCATCTCAGCTTGAAAAACTGATTGAAAAGAACTACTTCCTTCATAAGTCAGCCCAGGAAGCATGTAAGTCATACATTCGAGCATATGATTCCCATTCTCTGAAACAAATCTTTAATGTTAATCATTTGAATTTGCCTCGATTTGCTCTGTCATTTGGTTTCAAGGTGCCTCCTTTTGTTGAACTGAATGTGAACAGCAATGAAGGCAAACATAAAAAAAACAAGAAGGAGGTGGTGGATTAGGCTACCAGAAAGCCACAAAGGTTGAAAAGTCCAAGATGTTTAAAAACATTAGCAAGAAATCACCTGACAGCAGGCAGTTCTCACACTGAAGACACACTTTCCTTAGTCTTCGATAACTTTGCCCCCAAATGGATTTTTTCCCTTTGTTCAACAGGGCAATGTTTGAAGCCTTTAGAATTTGGACTGGTTTACCAAGAGTATAAATTGACATGGACTGCAGACAGTAAAGACTGTTCCAGCAAATCTTTTTTTTTTATATATGGGGTAGTGGGAGGGGTGTATATGAAACTGTTCAATTTTTCTTGCTTCCCCAGGGGCAAAGCAAAGGGATATTTTTAATGTATGTTTAAAATGTTTAAATTTAAAATATTTTCCCTGTCAAATTTATATCATTGTTTTAATAGAATTCTTTCTGCCATTTCTCTTCCTGGTGTCTGAAAATTTTGTGGAATGAATTGCTATGCTAACTTGCTGTAAAAGGCAGGTGACCTACTACACTGAGCACGTGGTGTGCTGGTGGTAATGCTGAAAGCAGTGGCAGCTTATTTGTCAGTTTTGACTATTTCTTGGACCACAACAGTGGTTCTTTTAGCCTTCCTGAAAATGTTATTGTACAAAAAGGAACAAACTTTGGCAAATATCTAAGGAGTACCTTAGATGAGAAGTAATATTGGATTTTATATACTGCTAATATATTTTAAAATACGAACTTTTCTTATTTTTTTTAAGAGCAAGAAATATGAGTTGTCATTGCTGTCTGAATAAAGTGCCCATAGCAGTCTTAACTATTGTGGGGTTAGAGAGTGGGGAATCTGGGATTTGAGAACCTCACATTAATGATAGATGTAATATTCTGCTGTGTTCTATATTTGGTAACTTAGCAAAAACAAGAATAGTGACATTCTTCATTCATTTTGGTTCAATTCAAGGTGGTTTGTGTTTTGGTAAACTCTTTCAGTTCTTCAGAGTATCTAGAAGACATGGCCCAATATGAATAGACTTAAAATTACACATCAAAGAGCTACCACTCAATGTGCATTAACTCTGGTGGCATCATGAGAAAAAGTATTTCTTCCAGATCAAAGAAAAAAAATAATAAATTTCCAATGCAGGGAAAGTGAACAGGTCAGCAAACAGTGACAAAAGGCAGTAGTTTAGTCAGATTGTTGTTGTAGCATTTGATTTCTACTGTTTCATGTAATGTATTCATAATAAAGTAGTTACATCTTACAGCAACTCAAAACCAAAGCTACTGGCATCATTTTGCTCTGTGCTAATAAATATTCCTATAGAGTCCCATTAAATATAAATACATTGATGAGAACTGAAGATGTAGAGGAAACAGGCTGATAAATACATCCTGATGGGAAAAGAAAATGCTGTTCCGCATCTGAGTCTGGCTGCTGGCCCTGCCTGTCCTGGATTTCAGGCCTCGATTTCTGGGTTTCTGCCTTGGCTTCTTGGAACTTTTCCTCTCTAATCATTTGTTTTCCTTTTTGGTTTCAGAAATTATGTTTCAAACAATGCACAAAAGCAAAGGGAGAAATATTTAATCACTGAACAGATCTAAATGCAGTTGGTATTTTGGTATATAACCTTTTAGTTTTTTCTATGCTTTTTTTTTTTAAAATGAAGTCCTCTTCTGCCCACTATATAACTTTGTTTCATAATGTTATGTTCCTATGTCATAAAATAACTTCATAATTCTTAAAAAAAAGAAGAAAAAAAAAAAAGACCCCGGCTTGGGTCAGGCACACTTAAGACTTCAGAGTGACATCTTTGCTCTTTAACACTTTAAAGAAGTCTTTTGCAGTAGATTTGGCCAATGCAATACATCTTGACTGCTGCTTCCACAGCTATTGATTGTGGATCCAAGTAAAATAAAATCTTTGACAACTCAATTTGTTCTTGATTTATTGTGATGTTGCTTCTTGGTCCAATTGTGAGGATTTTTGTTTTCTTTATGTTGAGGTGTAATCCATACTGAAGGTTGTAGTCTTTGATCTTCATCAATAAGTTCTTCAAGTCTTCTTCATGTTCAGCAAGCAAGGTTGTATCATCTGCATATTGTAGGTTGTTAATAAGTCTTTCTCCAATCTTAACGTCTACATCTGCATATAGTCCAGCTTCTCAGATTATTTGCTCAGCAAATAGATTACTTGAGTACAGAGAAAGGATACAACCTTGACATACACTTTACCTGGTGTTAAACTACTCAATATCCTCTTGTTCTGTTAGAATGACTGTCTCTTGGTCTATGTACAGGTTCCACCTGAGCACAATTAAGTGTTCTGAATTGCCCATTCTTCAAAATATTATCCACATATGAAAATTTAATTCATGTATAATATTTTGAACTTTATGAAAACTTGATTCACAATTCTTACATGATGACAAGCTAAACATGTAATAACATTAGCAATGCTGCTGTTCATTGTATAAGGAAGAAATATAAAGTATGATACATCACTGTTTCCTCTTTGCTCAGCTCATTAGTGGTGTCCTTCCCACCAATGATAAGTCAAACACATTATTCCTCTTCCTGCCCTCCCAGAGCCTCCTCTTTACCATATTACCTTAAATTTTACAACATAAAGTCATTTTACCAAAATAAACTGAATAGGTTTTATGTAGTGTATGAATAGCAACCAAAAAACATAGGATACATCTAAGTTAAATCATTCTATTTCAATGTGTAGACATGATCATTTTTTAATCTATTAATAATCACATTTATCCTTACAAAATAAAAGCCATTTTCCTAAGATGGTGGAGAATATGGCTGTCCTTTTCAAGATCAGCCTTATTTGCTGCAAAGCATCCACTCTTCCTGGGCCTATCTTATCCTGCTAGTTTCTCTGCAGACAGCCATTTCCTTCTCCTTAGCAGCATATCAGAGCAACACTAAACTTTCATTCTTGCATTCTTATAATACAGAACTTTGCTCATAGTGATTGGATTGACCCAAACAAACAAATAAGGTTTTGTTAACCATAATATTTCATGCTTTTTCATTTGCCCACTTGTTCAAAATACATTTTGACCCTTACATATAAACATGAATTTCTGCTGCATTAGAGAAGCAGTCTCTTGACAAAAGAAAGTGTGTACATGAGAAAATGTAGGATTTTAACTGAAGTTTTAACACATCTCTTATTGACAATTTCTCTTATACTAAAAGGTTAGTATTAAAGTACCTGTCATTTGCCAAGCAAAGTTTAGATATACTCTGTTTTCATTTTGATGCTAGAGAAGGGAGGGAGGTAAGCTTTCTTTCCATACTGGCAACTAGGAAAGACCAAGGTGACTTTGGTGAGGAAGTTGCCTTGTGATACTATCATTATCAGTAATTAGCCACAGTTAGTAAGCTTCTATTAATCAAATCCACATCTGGAAAGACTTTTAACTAATTTTGTGAGATGAACAGTGTTGTTTGCAAAATTTAAAGCATGAAAGGCAACATTGCATAATTTTGCAAGGGGAGGCAGAAGAAAGAAGAAAGATCACATTGTCATTAAAGCTTAAACAATCTTATTTAATTAAATTTACTGTCTATAAATTATATAAATATAAATAATATATATGCAAAAACAAAATTATGTAGTGTATATATATATACATATATATATATATATATATATATAATAAAGTAATTACAACAATATTCTCTTTGATAAAATTGTAAATTCCAAAATAAACCAGTTTTAGATGTATTCTACATATCTCTCTATCAAATGTTAGTTAATGGGATGCTTTAGTAAATCTCCATGTGTTTTATACATAAATAGGCAAAGATGAAAGGGGAAATTCTCAGTTTACATAATAAATAAGTAAGTTATTTAGAGTTTTAGAAGATGATAGATGCTATGGAAGAAATACAGTTGTTGTTGTTGTTGATAGGTTCCATCAAGTTGGATCTGGCTAATAACCACTCATTGTACAACAGAATGAATATAAATACTTGGTATTTCTAGACATGAGGAAAATGTCAAAATTCTGATGAATGATGAAAGGAAGGAAGAAATGATAATATTATTAAGGTAGTAGGTTTTAAGATCTAAACCACGTTCCTCTTGTTTTGATCTTGGAAGGAAAAATGAAGCATCCTATGAGGAAGAGGAGGGTGAAGAGCACCAACTTCCCTTTCTACCCAGACAAGTATCTCCAGAGTCATGGGCACATCAGTAGGGAAAAAGAATTGAGATATTACAGCAGTTCCTCCAACTTTAGAGGGATGAAGTAAAATATTCCAGACAGGTAATAATACAGTTTAAAAAAACATCCTGTGACTGAAAATACTTAACTTTCAACTTAGAGCAATTTTGTTACCTGGAATGAATCTTTCCTTTTGACTCATCTCGATATTAACCAATTTCACTAGCCCATTCTTTATTTATTTATTTTTTTTGCCACCTAATCCAAACTTTTCCAAGGAATTACATTTGGACCTAAATTTATTGCAGCACTCACTATATCTATTTTCTCCTCTAGAGCTCATGGAAAGAGTACTGAAATTAATTCTGATGACTTGAATTATAATCCCAAAACTGTAATTTTCTAGTGAGGAAATATTAGGCAATTGATTAAACTTCACTGATTCTTGTTTTTCTTCTCCAGGATTTTTGAAAAGGTCAACTTTACAAATGAAAGATAGTGATGCTCTTAGAAATTGAAATGAAGTTCTGAAATTTCTTTCAACATTCCTAATAATCCTTCTTTAAGCTATCTTTTTTGCTCTTTTCCACATACAAAGCATCTCAGTCATTAATGAAAGCTAATAATAATTTTGGTGAATTTTTAATTTCTGAATTCACTAACTGATACTCTTATCAAATCTGATCCATTCCAAAAGAGTAGTGGTGCTATTATTACTGTATCTATTTGCCAAATATGACAATAAATAAACTATGTTGTGTTCACAAATTCCATAGAGTTTTAAAAATACATGGTATCATAGCCAAAAGGCATGACTGTAAGTTATGTCATTTCTGAAACTAAAATATTTATGTTGTTTTTGTTAGCTGCCAACAAGCCCGTTAGGACTCATGGGAGCTCCATGTGTTACAGAGTAGAACTGCTCCATGGGGTTTTCTTGACTGTAATTTTGACAGAAGCTGATCATCAGGACTCCTCTTCCACAGCACTTCTGGTGGGTTCCAACCAATAGCTTTTTAGTTAGCAGTGGAGGACAAACCATTTTCACCACTTAGGGACCAAAATGGAGTCATTGGTGGTGCAAATGGTTAAGTGCCTGACTACTATCCAAAAAGTTGGTGGTTTAAACCCATCCAGAGGCACCTCAGACATCAGGCTTGATAAA
Organism: Orycteropus afer afer; assembly: GCF_000298275.1. Taxonomy (NCBI): domain Eukaryota; kingdom Metazoa; phylum Chordata; class Mammalia; order Tubulidentata; family Orycteropodidae; genus Orycteropus; species Orycteropus afer. Next base: position 3,387,630 of record NW_006921857.1, on the reverse strand, counting down.
CTCTATGGAGCAGTTCTACTTTGCACACATGGGATGGTTATGAGTAGGAATCAACTCTTTGGCAATTAATGACAGGAACCAAAACATTCATAATTGTTTTAAATTATCCGATGTTAAACTATGTTTATATCTTAGTAAGAAGATAATTAACTCTGAGAAGTGTGATACCTTATTCAGAATGCTCTTCACTGTTTGCCACACTTGACAAAAAGAACATCCTCCTACATGCCTGCAGCTGGCAGATGTAGTACCTGAACATTCCTGATCCAGTAATGTAAAATACTTGCTACCATATACCATTTGTCCCCTCATCTCATCCATACAGTTCAATAACCCAATATTTCTTGGTGTCAACGCACTTTTCACTGAAATACACCTGTGTTTTACCCTTGTTTTTTGGTATATATCCAAAGAACCATTCACATAACACCACTTGCAATCCAACTTTAACCACAGGACTTCACTCCCATACACCGCCTCACAGATAGGATGAGACTTGATACATCCATTTAACAAATATTAATTCAACACCTACTAATTACCAGGTACTAGGGAGCTCTGGTGGCACAGTGCCTAAGGCATTTGACCATTAACCAGAAGGCTGGTGGTTCAGACCCACCAGCCACTCCTCAGAAGGAAGATTGGGTGATCACTTCCATAGCGATGCTGCCTTGGAAACCCAAGGAGGGGTCGCTATGAGTTGGATCTGACTTGACAACAGTAAGTTTGTTTTTTGTTTGGTTTGTGTTAAGGACAACAGTATGTTAAGGATTGGAGAAACAGTAGTGAAAAAAAACAACAAAGATCTCTGCATTTATGGAATTTACAACCTGTAGAGGAAGTGGGGAGAGAGATGACAAACATTAGCATAATAAATAAGTTATTTAGAGTTATAGAAGATGATAGATGCTATGGAAGAAATACAGTTATTGTTGTTGTTGTTAATAGGTTCCATCAAGTTGGATCTGACTCATGGCCACTCTGTGTACAGCAGAATGAAACAATGTCCACTCCTGCGCCATTCTCACCTCTTTGCTATGCTTGAACCAATTGTTGCAGCCACTGTGTCAATCCATCTTGTTGAGAGTCTTCCCCTTTTTCACTGACCCTCTATTTTACCAAACATAATGTCCTTATCCAGGAATTGGTCCTTCTGATAATATGACCAAAGTACATGAGAGAAAGCCTGGTCATTCTCACTTTGAAGTAGCATTCTGAGTGTACTTCTTTCAAGACATAATTGTTCTTTCTTCTGGAAGTCTGTAGTATTTTTGGTATTATTTGCCAACACCATGATTCAAAGGCATAAACATTTCATCAATCTTCCTTATTCATTGTCCAACTTTCACATGCATATGAAGCTATTGAAAATGTCACGGTTTGGGTCAGGTACAACTTAGTCTTCAAAGTGACATCTTTGCTCCTTGACACTAGAAAGAAGTCTTTTGCAGCAAATTTGCTCAGTGCAGTACGATGTCTGATTTCTTGACTGCTACTTCTATGAACATGGATTGTGGATCCAAGTACAATGCAATTCCCAACAACTTCAATCTTCTCTCAATTTATAATGATATTGCTTGTTTGTACAGTTGTGAGGGTTTTTGTTTTCTTTATGTTGAGGTGTAATCCTTACTACAGACTGTAGTCTTCAATCTTCATCAGTAAGTGCTTCAAGTCATCTTCACTTTCAGCAAGCTAAGTTATGTCATCTGCATATAACAAGTTTTTAATGAGTCTTCCTCCAAACCTGAAGCCACAATCGCCTTCATATAGTCTAGCTTGCTGGATTATTTGCACATATTTAATAAGTATGATGAAAGGACGAAACCCTGAAGTACTTCCTTCCTGATTTTAAACCATGAGTGCTTAAGGCATTTGACTGCTAACCAAAGACTGGCAGTTCAAATCCACCAGCCACTCCTTGGAAGGAAGATTGGGCAATCTACTTCTGTAGTGATGCTGCCTCGGAAACCAAGGAGGGATTGTTATGAGTCGGATCCGACTCCCCAGCAGTAAGTTTTTTTTTTTTTTTTTTTTAATATATATACAAAAAAATAAATAAATAAACCTCACTGCCATCAAGTCAATTCTAAGTCATAGCAACCCCCATTGGGTTTCTAAGACTGTAAATCTTTACTGAAGTAGATTGCTCCACTTCCTTCCGTGGTGTGGCTGGAGGGTTTGTACTGTGGACCTTCTGATTAGCAGCCAGATGCCTTATCCACTATGCCACCAGAGCCCCTAAATATATATATATGTATGTATGTATGTATTTAAAAAAGAGAATAGAAGTTATCATATTGTTATCATTATTGTTGTTAGGTGCTGTCAAGGCAGCTCTGATTCACAGGAACCCTATGTAAAACAGAATGAAACACTGTCAAGTCAGTACCAACATCACAATACTTCCTATACCTGAGCCCATCATTGAAGCCACTGTGTCAATCCATCTTGTTGAGGGCCTTCCCCTTTTTCATTGACCCTCCACTTTACCTAGCATGATACCCTACTCCAGGGAATGGTCACTTCTGACAATATGACCAAAGCAGGTGAGACAAAGTCTGGGCATTCACACTTCCAAGGAACATTCTAGCTGCCCTTCTTCGAGGATAGATTTGTTAGTTCTTCTGGCAGTCAATGATACTTTCAATATTCTTCAACAACACCACAATTCAAAGGCATCAACTCTACTTTGGTCTTCCTTATCCATTATCCAGCTTTCACATTCACATGAGGCCATAGAAAATATCAAAGCTTGGGTGAGACACACCTTAGTCTTCAAAGAGACATCTTTGCTCCTCAGTACTTCGAGGTCTTTTGCAGCAGATTTACCCAGTACAATACATTGTCTGATTTCTTGATTGCTGCTTCCATGAGTGTTGATTATGGAATGAAGTAATATGAAATCTTTGATAACTTCAATCTTTTCTCCATTTATCATGCTGCTGCTTATTGGTGCAGTTGTAAGGATTTTCTTTCTTTCTTTTCTTTTCTTTTTTTTTTTTTTTTAATGTTGAGATGTAATCCACACTGCAGACTGTAGTCTTTAATCTTCATCATAAATGTGTCAAGTCATCTTCACTTTCAGCAAGCAGAGTTGTGTTGTTTGGATATAACAAGTTCTTAATGAGTCTTCTTCCAATCCTGATACCATGCTCTTTTTCACGTAGTCCAGGTTCTTGGAGTATTTGCTCAGCATGCAAGTTGAATAAGTATAGTGAAACAATACAACCCTGATGCACTCCCTTACTGACTTTAAACCATGCAGTATCTTCTTGTTCTGTTTTATCAACAGCCTCCTGGTCTATGTACAGGTTCCTCACAAGCACAATTAAGTGCTCTGGAATTCCTATTCTTCTTAGTTTTAGCCATAATTTGTTACGATCCACATATTTAAATGCTTTTGCATAGTCGATGAAACACAAATAAACATCTTTCTGGTATTCTTTGTTTTCAGCCAAGATCCATCTGACATCACCAATGACATCCCTCATTCCTTTCCTCTTTTGAGTCCAGCTTGAATTTTGTAAGTTCTCTGTCAATATACTGCTGCAACAATTTTTGAATTACCTTCAGCAAGATTTTTACTTGTGGGTTATATTAATGATATTGTTTGACAATTTCCACATTCTGTGGGATCACCTATCTTTGGAATGGGTACAAATAAGGATCTCTTCCAGTCAGTTGGCCAGGTAGCTCTCTTCCAAATTTCTTGGCATAGACAAGTGAGTGTGTTTGTTGAAACATCTCAGTGGGTAGTCTTGTCTTACAATTCCTGAACCTTTTTTTTTTTTTTTTGCTGACTCCTTCAGTGCACCTTCAACTTCTTCCTTCAATACCATTGGTTCTTGATCATATGCCACCTCCTAAAATGGATGAACATCAACCCATTCTTTTTGGTACAGTGACTCTGTGTATTACTTCTATCGTCTTTTGATGTTTCCTGCATTATTCAATATTTTGCTCATAGAATCTTTCAATATTGCAACTCAAGACTTAAATGTTTTCTGCTGTTCTTTCAGCTTGAGAAATGCTGAACTTGTTCTTCCTTTTTTGGTTTTCTAACTCCAGGTCTTTGCACATTACATTATAATAATTGACTTTGTCTTCCTGAGCTGCTCATTGAAATCTTCTGTTCGGCTCTTTTATCTTGTCATTTCTTCCACCTCCTTTAGCTACTCTCTATTCAAAAGCAAGTTCAGAGTCTCTTCTGACATCCATTTTCATCTTTTCTTCCTTTCTTGTCTTTTTAGTGACTTTTCGCTTTCTTCATGGATGATGTTCTTGATTTCATCCCACATTAATGGTAACCATTCACCTGATTTTCAGTCACTGGTGTTCAATGCATCAAATCTATTCTTTAGATGGTCTCTAAATTCAGGAGGAATATAATCAAAGTCATATTTTTGCTCTCGTGGACTTGTTTGAATTATCTTCACCATCAACTTAAACTTTTATATAAGCAATTGATGGTCTGTTCCACATTCAGCTCCTGGCCTTGTTTAGGCTGAAGATATTGAGCCTCACAGCAACAAACAAACCACCACAGAACAACAAATGACAGATGACTGATGGAGAGGATATCATAGTGTTGAATATTGATGGAGCGTGATGTCCTCCATCTCAATTCTAAACCAATACAGGGAAAAGATAAGTGAAAGCAGATGTAGGTCAACATTTTATCTTTAGTCTTTGTAAAAGCCTGGTTGGAGCATTTGGTTTATGTTTAAGACAACCAGGGTCTTCCTAACGCTGAAGCACACAATTACACAGAATGAATCCCTCATCACAGGCTGTGTTTTACTCTGCTTTAAGGAACTGACTATAAACTCATCATATGGAGGAACTGAAAAAATACAATAAAATAAGTATTATTCCTTTGGTCAGCTAAGTTCCACTAGGAATAAGAAAGGAAACATAGACTTGCTGTTCCAGCTCCTGGGAGGAGTGAAACATAGCAGAGAGAACTGAATATTATATTGATAAATATGCAGAAAGAAACATCAGAAGTGGGGAATTAGTACTTCAACATGGCAAGGTCTAGTATTCAGTCTTTGGTCTGAGAGGTGGATCATGCTGTGTATAGGATAATCATTAATTACTGACATTTTAATTTATATAATTTTTAAGTTTAAAGAAGAACATGATGACAATAATCTGGAAAACAAAAAAAGCATAAATAAAGAAGAATTAAAATCACATATAATCACTTTCCTTCTAAAAGTAACCACTCTTAACATTTTAGTATATGTCTGTCTAGTATTTTTCAGTACTTTTAGGAAAATGACATCATTTTGTAGTATTTGTAGTAAAATATATTATGTTGTTGTTATGTGCCATCAAGTCAGACACGACTATAGCAACCTCTCCTTGGGTTTCCGAGGCAGTATCACTACGGGAATAGATTGCCCCATCTTCCTTCCGAGGAGTGACTGGTGGGTTTGAACCACTAGCCTTCTGATTAGCAATCAAGTGCCTTTAGGCACTATGCTACCAGACATTTTCTTGAAACATTCATGTATATATACTTATAAATGTATATATAGCCATTTACAGTCATTCACACATTAAACTGTTTATTGAACTGCTTCTATGTTCCAGGGACTCTGATAGTCACTAAGTGTATGATCCTGAGTGAGAAAAAAAAGATAGAGGCATAGAGTTCATGGTGTTTACCATTAATGGAGTAGACAGACAATAAGTGAGTAAATAAATAAATAAACAATAACTAAATATTATGTGACCAAAGTGCTGTCATGTGTGGTATATTTTTTAATTCCATTTTCTTATTATTTATTGTTGCTATAGAGAAGTAAGGAGCTCTGGTGGCATTGCACCTAAGGCATTTGACTGCTATCCAGAAGATTGGAAGCTCAAGCTCACCAGCTGCTTCACAGAAGAAAAATGGAGCAATCTACTTTCATAAAGATTTATGTCCTTGGAACCTCAAAGGGGGTCATTATGAGTTGGCATCTACTCGGTGGCAGTGTTTTGTTTTGTGTTGTTTTTTTCCTTAGAGAAGTACAATTTATTTTTATGTCAAGCAATTAAATGTCACTTGTAGATTGAAATGTAACAAATAAAACAGTAAATATCTGATTCTGGGTAAATAGAGTAAGGAAAATTCATTTTATCTCTCTCATTGAATACAGCCATAAATCATGGACAGAATGTATGGAGATAAGAATTCTGAAAAGTAAATAGTAGAAGCAAGATGATCAGAATTTTACAAATCACTACACAGGAAGTGAGTTTACTTTTTGCTTTTTCCTAAACCCTCTTACTCTTAATCCCAAACATAGGCAAAATTATGGAAAGGGTACAGCAAAACAGGATACCATAATGCCCAGCTTCTAGCTAGAGGACCACAAGAAGGAGTTCCAGGAAACCAGAAAGTTCTAGAGAGATTGCAAAGAGGGGAAATTTGGAAAGCAATTCATGGAGTGTTAGTGAGCTCCTGGGTCACTATTGAGCTGCATATGCATGTCTTTGATCCTAGATAGCATACTGAAGACTTTGAGAATTTAGCTAATAGGTAGATCATTTCCTAGACCCACTGGTCACTGGGTGACAAACACAGGCCAGAGCTGAAAACTGCAAAAGATATAAAAAGTGAATGGGCATGGGAACCACCCACAGAAAGTAGGTCAGAACTAGTGCACTTGTATAACATCAACATTCACTACAGAATATAAACAACACATGAAGCCTCACACGTTGGTGTTGTTAGGTGCTGTACAGTTGGTTCTGACATAGCAACCCCATGTACAACAGAAGAAACACTGCCCAGTCCTGTGCCATCTTCACAACTGTTGTTATATTTGAGCCCATTGTATCAATATTGTGTCAATCCATCTCTTTGAGAGTCTTCCTCTATTTTGGTGACCCTCTACATTATCCAGCATGATGTACTTCTCCAGGGACTGGTCTTTTCTGATAATATGACCAAAGTATGTAGATGAAATCTCATCTGCCTTGCTTCTAAGGAGCATTCAAGTATACTTCCAAGACAGTTATTTTGTTCTGACAGTGCATGATATATTCAATATTCCCCAAAACCATAATTCAAATGGATCAGTTCTTCTTTGATCTTACATATTCACTGTGCAGCTTTCACATGCATATGAGGCAACTGAACATACCATGGGTTGGGTTAGATGCATCTTAGTCTTCAAAGTTACATCATTGCTCTTTTAATACTTTAAAGGGGTGTGTTGCAGCAGATTTGCCTCAATTAATGTTGTTGGATTTCTTGACTGCTGCTTTAATGGGAAGTAGCTCAGTTTGAACCCACCAGCCATTCCATTGGTAAAAGATAAGGCAGTCTGCTTCCATAAAGATTTACAGCCCTGGAAACTCTGTGAGGCAGTTCTATTCTGTCCTATAGGATTGCTTTGAGTTGGAATCCATTCAATGGCAGTCATTGTAGTTTGGTTTTGCTTCCATGGCATTGCTTGAAGATTCAAGTAAATGAAATCCTTGAAAATTTCAATATTTTCTGCATTTATGACAATGCTCCTTATTGACCTGTTGTGAAAATTTTTGTTTTATGTTCAAGTGTAATCCATACTGAAGGTGGTAGTCTTTGATCTTCATCAGTAAGAGCTTCAAATAATCTTCCCTTTCACCAAACAAGGTTGTGTCATCTGCATATTGCAGGTTTTTAAGGAGTCTTTCTTCAATCCTGATGCTATATTCTTTTTCATATATTTCACCTTTTCAGATTATTTGCCCAGTATTCAGATTGAAAAAGTATAGTGGAAGGATTCAACTTCGACACACAGTTTTTCTGATTTTAAATCTTGCAGTATCCCCTTGTGTTCCAATGACTGTCTCTTCATCTATTTACAGAGTCTTCAGGATCACTATTAAGTGTTCTGTAATTCCTACTCTTAGAAATGTTATCCAAAATTTCTTTTGATTCACACAGTTAAATGCCTTTGCATATCAATGAAACACAATAAACATCTTTCTGGTATTCTCTGCTTTCAGCCAAGATCTGTTATCAGCAATGATATCTCTCATTCCACATCCTTTTGAATTTCTAGCAGTTTTCTGTCCATATAGTGCTGTAACAATTTTTTAATTATCTTCAATAAAATTTTACCTGCATGTGTAATCAATGATATCATTAGGTAATTTCCATGTTCTATTGGGTTGCTTTTCTTTGGAATAGGCACAAATATGGATTTCTTCCAGTCTATTGACCAGGTAGCAGTCTTTCAAATTTCTTGGCATACGTGAGTGAGCACTTCCAGCACTGAATTTGTTTGTTGAAACTATTGAATTGGTATTCTGTTAATTCCCGGAGTCTTGCTGTTCACCAATGTCTTCAGTGCAACTTAGACTTCTTCCTTTTCATGCCATCAGTTCTTGATTATATGCCACTTCCTGAAATGGTTGAACATAGTACCCAATATGTCCCAGATACAATCCACAAATTAGTTTACGAGAAATCAAGAAAATTCTCAACAAGGCCTGAAGAAGGTGGAACACAAAGGGAGCAGGGGACAGAAAGAAACTGTCAACTCAGAATTCTATATCCAGAAAAAAATATCTTCCAAGCAAAATAAAGGTAAATTGAATGAAGGCAAAATAATATAATCCATTGCCAGAAGAGATGTTAAAAAAAAAAAAAAAAAAAGATTGTTAAATGAAGTTTTTGGACAAAACAGAAATTAGGAAATTATACCAAAGAAATTTAAGCAAGGAATTGTGGTGCTTTAGTTTATGTGTCAACTTTGCTAGGCCTGGTTGAATGGCTGGGCAGCTGGTGGTAGTTATTCCCCATGATGAGACTGGCAATCAACTCCATGGTGGGACCTACCACAAGCAGCTGAGTAGCTGCTTTAAGGATGTGGTCTGCTTCCCATATATAAGAAACAGCTTTGGGAACGGTCTCTAGCTTATGGCACTCTTGAATCCTGCATGTAGCCAAGTTGTTCATCAGCCTGCCATGCTCTGCCAACCTTGGGACTTTCAATAGACTTGAATTAATGGCCTGCTATGTGGTTTGGTAACATCGGGACTGTGTCCTTTTACTTGTCAAACTTGGACTTGTTTGTCTCAGCAGCGAGTAGCTGTCTGAGTGAAGAAAAGCCTCTAGCTCCAGTGGGCTGGCAGTAGGAGGGAGTAGGAGGCAAAGCTGAAGCCCAATGTTGAGGGACTTTCACCCAGCCCCTAGAACCTGTCACTTTGATTGAACTCAGACTTAAAGCCTCCAAACTGTAAGAGATTCATATTTGTACCCATTCCAAAGAAAGGTGATCCCACAGAATGTGGAAAAATTATCAAATTTTGCTTAAGATAATTCAAAAACAGTTGCAGCAGTATATTGACAGGGAACTGCCAGAAATGCAAGCTGAATTCAGAAGAGGACGTGGAATGAGGGATTCCATTGCTAATGTTAGACAGATCATGGTTAAAGCAAAGAATACCAGAAAGATGTTTACCCCTGTTTTATTGACTATGCAAAGGCATTCAAATGTGTGGATCATAACAAATTATGGATAACATTGAGAAGAATGGGAATTCTAGAACACTTAATCGTGCTCATGAGAACCGTGTACATAGACTAAGAGGCTGCCATTTGAATAGATTTGGGGATCCTGCATGGCTTAAAATCAAGAAGGTTGTGCATCAGGGTTGTGTCCTTTCACTGTACTTATTCACTCTATATACTGAGCAAATAATCTGAGAAGCTGGAATGTATGAAGAAGAATGCTGCATCAGGATTGGAGGAAGATTCATTAACAACATGCATTATGCAGATGACACAACCTTTCTTGATGAAAGTGGATTTGCAACACTTACTGATGATGATCAAAGACTACAGACTTCAATATGTATTGCATTTCAGCATAAAGAAAGCAAAAATCACAACTGAAGCAATAAGCAACATCATGATAAATGGAGAGAAGATTGAAATTTTCAGGGGTGCCATTTTGCTTGGATCCATGATCAACCATCATGGAAGCAGCAGTCAAGAAATCTAATGTTTTATTGTGCTGGACAAATCTGCTGCAAAAGACCTCTTTATAGTGTTAAGGAGCAAAGATGTCACTTTCAAGACTAAAGTGTACCTGACCCAAGGCATGATATTTTCAAATGTGTCATATGCATGAGAAAACTCCACAATGAATAAGGAAGACTTAAGAAGAATTGATGCTTCTGCATTGTGGTGTTGGCGAAGAATACTGAAAATACTACGGACTGCCAGAAGAATTAACAAATCTGTCCTGGAAGAAATGCTCCTTGGAAGTGAGATAGGCGAGACTTCGTCTCACCGACTTTAGTCATGTCGTCAGAGGGAAAGTTCCCTGGAGAAGGATATCATGCTTGGACAAGCAGAGGGTAACCATAAAAGAGAAAGACCCTCAATAAGATGGATTGACACAGTGACTACAATGAGTTCAAGCATAGCAAATATTGTGAGGATAGTGCAGGACCAGGCAGTGTTTTGCTCTTTTGTATGTAGGGTCGTTATGAGTTGGAGCCAACTCAATGGCACCTAACAGGACCACCACCTAAACAGGACTGCAAAAGACATTTATGGCAGTAAATGCTTATATTGTTGTTGTTGTTATGTGCCCTCGAGTCAGACCCGACTCATAGCAACCCCTCCTTGGGTTTCCGAGGCAGTATCACTACGGAAGTAGATTGCCCCATCTTCCTTCCCAGGAGTGGCTGGTGGGTTTGAACCACCAGCCTTCTGGTTAGCAGTCAAGTGCCTTAGGCACTATGCTACCAGAGCTCCCAAAATGCTTATATTAGAAAGGAAGAAATCCTTTAGATTAATAACATAAGTTCTTTTATAACTAGACAATGAAGAATAAAATAAACCTAAAATAAGAAGAAGTCAGGAAATAATGAGGATAGGAGCAGAAATTGATGAAATTGAAAACAAGCCACTAATAATACAGAAAAAAATCAATGAAACTGGAAGCCAGTTCTTTAACAAGAGCTATATGATACATAAAACTCTAGTAAGGTTTAATAAGAGAAATAGAGACAAGACACAAATTACCAGTATCAGGAATAAAAGGGGTTATATCACCATACACACCTCAGGTATTAACAATAAAAATAATATATTACAAACCACTCTCTGCATATAAATTTGATAATGCTGATTAAATGAACCAATTTCTCAAAAGCCACAAACTACCAAAACTCACTCAAGACGTAGCCTGTGTAGTCTTATTTCTTTTAAACAAATTGAATTTGCAATTAATATCATTCCTCCAAGTCATCTACAAGCTTAGATGTATTTACAAATGAATTCTACTAAGTATGTGGAAAAGAAATAAGAAAATTAAAAAGAAAAAAAAAAACTAAAAATGAAAAAGAATCATGGCAAGTCTACACAATCTCTTCCAGAAAATTGAAGAAAAGACAACAAATCCTAACTTGTTAGTTCAACCATATTAACAGCCTAGGGAGCTCTGGTAGCATAGTGCCTAAGACACTTGACTGCTAACCAGAAGGCTGGCAGTTCAAACCCACCAGCCACTCCTGGGAAGGAAGATGGGGCAATCTACTTCCGCAGTGATACTGCCTTGGAAACCCAAGGAGGGGTCGCTAAGAGTCGGGTCCAACTTGACGGCACATAACAACAACAACAACAACATTAACAGCTTAAAGAAAAAGATGTGACATCTATAAAATAATACAAAACAAACCTTTGACAAAATTTAACATCCATTCATGATATAGAAAAGAACATACTCAATCTGATGAAGCACATCTATAATAAAGACCCAATGTTTGGTGATAAAAGACAGAATAATGGTTAACTTTGAAAGAAGTGGAAGTGATTGACAGGTTAAAGGTGTTTTTTTTTTTTAAATAATAGCAGTAGTCTGTGATCTTGATAATGATTTAAATGAAGCTACACATTAATTATTTGTGCACTTTTATGTATATAAAGGTCTATTCTAATTTTAAAAAGTTATCAAAAATAGCAATTGTATTATTTACTGTAGTATCTTAATTGTAATATTAAAAAGAAAGGTGGTTCATAATCCCTTCATCCATATGCACTGTGTTGGCCTAAAGAAGTTCTGACATGGTTAAAAAATGCAAATATTAGAGAACAGTACAAAATTAGTAAAGAAAACATTTTAAAGCTTTCTACTCCTTTCACAAAAATAATCACTTTTTACCATTCTTTATACATTTTTCCAGAAAATGTGTTTCCATATACATAAGCTTCTATGTATTTTCTATACCTTGATTTTTCACTTAAAAATATGTATCTTGGATATCTTTATCTCAATATATACACATGCCTGAATAATTACATTATAACCATGTACCACAATTTATTTAATTAGTTTCTTGATGATTTATACTTTTTTCTATTTGTGTACTTTTATGGACAATGTTACATTTTTAAATATCCTATTTTTAAAAAAAACACCCGATACCCTATCAGGAAGAAGCTCCCAGTCTCTTAGTAATACCTCACAATGTTTCAGGATTTCTGGAAACTTTCAAGTTAAACCTAATTCCTCTTGTCCAACTGAATTTGGGACATTTCAAACTAAATCAGTATTCAACAGCCTTTTTCACTTAATCAAATATTATAATTATATTTTAGCCTATATAATTTAATTTCTTCAAGTTAGGTCCTTTGCTTTTAAGTAAGCATGCTGATAATTAGTTTATCAAACTAGTCAGTGATTTTAAAAATTAAAACTCAGTGGTCATATCAACACTAAAACCTTCTGTTAATTGAAATATATACCATAAGGAATAAAAAAAAAAAAAAAATCACAGAATGGGGGAAATTTTTCACAATACATAACTCACCAAAGGGCTTATATTTAGAGTATGTAAAGAACCCTTGAAACTCAATAACAACAAAATAAACAAAAAAACAACCAGTAAAAATGGGCCAAACATTTGAAAAAACACATCACAAAGAAGATGTACACATGTTCCGTACTGTTCAGCACTGGTGTTGTTGTAATTGCCACTGAGTTGGCTCATACTCATGATTACCTTGCATACAACAGAGCAAAATGTTGCTCAGTCCCACACCATCCTCATAATAATCATTGCTATGTTTGAGTTCATTGTTTTGTCTATTTTGTCAATCCATTTTATTGAGTGTTTCCCTCATTTTTGCTGACCTTCTTATTTACCAAACATGACATCCTATTCTGGTGATTGCTTTTTCCTGATGATTTGTCCAAAGTAACTGAGCCAAAATCTCATCACCCTCACTTATAAGGAACATTCTGGTTGTATTTCTTCAAATACTTATGTGTTTGTTCTTCTAGTAGTCCACAGTGTATTCAATATTCTTCATCAGCACAACAACTGGAGTGTGTCAAATCTTCTGTCTGCCTTTTTAACTGTCCAACTTTCACATGCATATGAGGCAATTAAAAAGACCATGATTTGACTCAGGTACACCTTATTCATCAAAGTGACATCTTTGCTTTTTAAAACTTAAAAGACTTTTTTTCAACAGATTTACCAAATGTTGTTTGAGTCTTGTTTTTTGCATCCATGGACATTGATTGTTGCTATAGAATGAAATCACTGACAACTTCCATTTCTTCTTCATCATCGTGATAAATGAGGAATATCAGCAAATGTTCAATAAGCATATAAAAAGATGCTCAACATAATTAGTCTTCAGAAAATGAAAATGAAAACCAAAATGAGATATCACTGCACATTTTAAAAGAGCTGAAATTTAAAAGACTGTCAATACCAAGTATTAATTACAAGAAGAAAACCCAAACTTTCATACATTGCTAGTAGGAATGTAAAATGGTATCATCATTTTCTAGTAAGAATGTAAAATGGTATCATCATTTTGGAAAAAAAAAAAGTTTAGAAGTTTTTTCTTATAAAGGTAAATATGTATGTATTTTCTCATCCAGAAACCATATGCCTAAGTGTTTACGCCAAAGAAATGCAAACAAGTCTTCACAACAACTTGTACACTAATGTTCACAGCATCTTCATTCATAACAGCTAAAACCTGTAAGCAATTCAAATATCCATATGCAAAGGAGTGGATAAACAAATTGTGTTACAACATACAGTGGAATATTACTTAACAATAAAAAGAAATAAACTATGATATAGACAGCATAATAGATGGATTATAAAATCATAATTCTGAGTGTAAGAACCTCTGAGTGTAAGGCTGGAGACCCAAGCCACGGCCATCCCAAGCTGCAGGAATCCCAAACTGCAGGAAAGCAGAGAAAAATCCAGGGAGAGGGGGAACCAGGACAGAGTGAGGAAGCAGAGGCAGGGATTCAGGTAAGGCTGAGGTCCCAGGCCACGCTCCTCCCAAGCAACAGGAAGGAGGCCACGAGCTATGTAAGGGGAGGATGGGGAGGGTGGAGTGGTTTTGAACAGCTAAGGGAGACAAACTTGTCTGTCAGTTTGTCCTATTGTGATGGTGTGGTGCTGTGAGGCTTGAGGTTGTGCCACTGGTGTCCCAAGACCGGTAGGGTTGCACATGGTGCACAGGTTTCAACAGCTTAGAGACTGAGACAGACTAGGAAGAAGGAGGAGGCAATCCACTTCTTAAAGTATTGGCCAGGGAAAACCTTATGAATAGCAGAGAAACACTGTCTGATACGTTACTGTTCAACTTGATGAATAGCCTGGAAACACTGTCCAATACAATGCAGAAGGAAAAACCACTTATATCAGAAGGCTCTCAAAATAGGACCAGGAAAAGTCATCAGAGTAAAATCAGCCTTAATGATATGGATAAGGAAAAGCTTTCAAGACCCCCATATGCTGACGTGGCATGACTCAAATTGAGGAGAAACAGCTGCAAATATCCATTGATAATAACAACATGAAATGTACGAAGCATGAAACTAGGAAAATTCGAAGTTGTCAAAAATGAAATTGAGTGCATAAAGATTGATATCCTAAGCAATAGTGAACTGAAATGGACTGGTTTTGGACATTTTGAATCAGACCACCATGTGTTCTACTATGCTGGGAATGACAATTTGAAGAGGAATGGCGTGGAGTTCATCATCAAAAAGTATGTTTCAAGATCTGTCCTAAAGTACAATGTTGTCAATGATAAGACAATATCCTTATGCCTACAAGGAACACCTGTTTATATGAGTATTATTCAAATTTCTGCACCAACTACCAAAGCCAAAGATGAGGAAATTAAAGATTTGTATCATCTTCAGCAGTCTGAAATTGACAGAATATGAAATCAGGATGTGTTAATTATCACTGGTGACAGGAATGCAAAAGTTGAAAACAAAGAAAAATCACCAGTAGTTGGAAAATTTGGCCTTGGAGACAGAAATGTTGCTGGAAATCACATGGTAGAATTTTGCAAGACCAACAACCTGCTCATTGCAAACACCTTTTTTCAACAACACAAATGGCAGCTATACACGTGGACTTCACTAGATGGAATAAACAGGAATCAAATTGCCTGTATCTGTGGTAAGAGGTGATGGAAAAGCTCACTATCTTTAGTCAAAACCGGGCCAGGAGCTGATTGTGAAACAGAACATCAACTGCTCATATGCAAGTTCAACTTAAACTTAAAGACAGTTAAGACAAGTCCATGAGAGCCAAAACATGATCTTGAATATATCCCTCCTGAATTTAGAGATCATCTAAAGAATAGTTTTGATGCATTGAACACCAGTTACTGAAAATCAGAGGAATCGTGGGATGACATCAAGAACATCATCCATGCAGAAAACAAGAGGTCACTAAAAAGATGAAAAGAACAAAAGGCCAAAATGGATGACAGAAGAGACTCCGAAACTTGCTCCTGCATGGAGAGCAGATAAAGCAAATGGAAGAAATGACATGATAAAAGGGTTGAACAGAAAATTTCAAAGATCACCTTGAGCAGACAAAGACAATTACTGTAATGAAATGTGCAAACACTTGGAGTTTAAAACCAAAAGGGAAGAAGAGACTTGGCATTTCTCAAGCTGTAAGAACTGAAGAAAAAATTTAAGTCTCAAGTTGCAATATTGAAAGGTTCTATGGGGAAAATATTGAATGATGCAGGAAACATCAAAAGAAGATGGAAGTGAGGCGGGGCAAGATGGCGGACTAGGCAGAAGGATTGCACAGACCCTCTTCAACAAAGAAAAGGGAAACCAATTAACACAGACACAGAAGATA
>NW_006921857.1:3356817-3364678 GCF_000298275.1 Orycteropus afer afer | reverse complement strand
GGAGGAGGTAACTATGGGGAGGAAGTGGGAGGGGAGCTGCTGCATTGTAAATTTTGGTCAATGACATGAGACAAAATATATGTGAACTGCTGTATGAAAAGTGGATTTACTCTGTAAATCTTCACCCAAATCCTAATAAAAAAAAAAAAAGAAGAAGAAGATGGAAGTAATACACAGAGTCACTGTACCAGAAAGAATTGGTCAATCTTCATCCGCTTCAGGAGGTGCCATATCAATTGTATTGAAGGAAGAAGTGGAAGCTGCACTGAAGGAACTGGGGAAGAACAAGGCTCCAGGAATTGACAGAATACCCACTGAGATGTTTCAACAAATAGAATTCCCATTGGAGGCACTCACTCTGTTCTGCCATGAGATTTGGAAAACAGCTACCTGGCCAACTGATTGGAAGAGATCCATATTTGCACCCATTCCAAAGAAAGATGATCTCACAGAATGTTAAAATTATCAAACAATATCATTAATATCAGACGCAAATAAGATCTTACTGAAGGTTATTCAAAGAATGGTTGCACCAGTACATTGACAGAGAACTTCCAGAGTTGCAAGCTGGATTCAGAAGAGGATGTGGAACAAGGTATATCATAGCTGCTATCACATGGATCCTGGCTCAAAGCAAAGAATACCAGAAAGATGTTTACTTGTATTTTATTGACTATGCAAAGGCATTTGATTAAGTAGATCATAACAAATTATGGATGACATTGAGAAGAATGGAAATTCCAGAACACTTGATTGTGCTCATGAGGAACCTGTACATTGACCAGGAGGCTGTTGTTCAAACAGAACAAGGGGACACTTTATGGTTTAAAATCTAGAAGGGAGTGCATCAGGATTGTATCCTTTCCCCATACTTATTCAATCTTTATGCAGAGCAAATAATCTGAGAAGCTGGACTATATGAAGAAGAATGTGACATCAGAATTGGAGGAAGAATTATTAACATGTGATACACTGGCAAAACAACTTTGCTTGCTGAGGCTGATTTGAGGCACTCACCGATGAAGACTGAAGAATACAGTCTGTAGTATGGATTACATCTCAATATAAAGAAAACAAAAATCTTCACAACTGTACCTATAAGCAGCATCAAAATAAATGGAAAAAAAAGATTGATGTTGTCAAAGACTTCACATTGCTTGGTTCTGCTATTGATGCCAATGGAAGCAGCAGTCAGGACATTAGACAATGTACAGCACTGGGCAAGTTGACGGCCAGGGACCTCTTTCAAGTGCTAAGGAGCAAGGATGTCTCTCCTTGAGGACTAAGGTATGGCCTGACACAAGCCATGATATTTTCAGTCACCTCATATGCATGTGAGAGCTGGACAATGAATAAGGAAGACCAAAGAAGAATTGATGCTTTTGAGTTGTACTCCTGGAGAAGAATGCTGAAAGTGTGGTGGACTGCTAAAAAACTAACAGATCTATCCTGGAGGAAGTGCAGTTGGAATGCCCTTGGGAAGCGAGAATGGCCAGATTTCATCTCAACTACTTTGGTTATATTTTCAGAAGGGACAATTCCCTGGAGAAGGATGTCATGCTCGGTATGGTGGAGGGTCGACAAAAGAGGGGAAGGCCCTCAAGGAGATGGATTGACACAGTGGCTGCGACGATGGGCTCAAGTACAGCAAGGATCATGGAGCTGGTGCTGGACTGGGTGGTGTTTCGTTCTGCTGTGCATAGGGTTGCTATGAGTCAGACACAACTCAACAGTATCTAACAACAACAACAAATATCAAAACACAAAAGAGTACATATTATATTTCACATATATATGAAAGAGTTTCTTGGTGACAAAAATGGTTTAATGCTTTACTACTAGCTGAAAGATTGGCAATTCAAACCCACTCAGAGGCTTGGCTATAGAGCAGTTCTCTGTACACAGGGAGCCATTGTGAGTCAGAATGACAACTAACAGTAACAACATTAATGTGAAGCTCTAGAAAAGACAGATCTAATCTATAGTGACAGCAGTTGTCTGCAAGACGTTGTGAGGCATATTTATTGGTAAAAGGCATGGGAAAATATTTTCTATATTTTAATTATGGTGTTGGTTACATAGGTACATAAACTGGTCAGACTTATTGAAGTATACATTTTAAAAGTATCATTGTATTGTTTTCTTTTTAAATTGTACTTCAAAAAGTTTTATTAAAAAAAAAAAACTTCAGTATAATTAATAAGATTTGGTACTTTAAAGAGACTAAATGCATCTTATTGACTGAGACTTTTTCAATCAGTACACTGTGTGAATAATCTGAGAAGCTGGACTGTATGAAGAAGGCAGCATCAGGATTAGAGTAATAGTCATTAACAACCTGTGATATGCAGATGACACAACCTTCCTTGCTGAAAGTGAAGAGAAGTTGAAACACTTCCTGAAGATCAAGAATTATAGCCTTTAGGAAGGATTACACAACAACATAAAGGAAACAAAAATATTCCAATTGGACTAATAAACAACATCATTATATATAGAGAAAATACTGAAATTGTCAAAGATTTTATTTTACTTGGATCCATAATTAACACCCATGAAAGCAGTGGTCAAGAAAGATTTAAATATAAAACCCCAAACTATAAAATTCATCAAAGATAAAATAGGTGCAAATCTGGGAGCCCTAATTTATGGCATAAATAGACTGTCAAGCATAACCCAGAATGTGCAGGAGATAGAAGAGAAGCAAGATGACTGGGACCTTTTAAAAATTAAATTCTTGTGCACATTGAAATATTTCATTAAAAGGGTAAAAAGAGAACTTACAGATTGGGAGAAAATATTTGCTTATGACATATCTGATAAAGGACTTATCTCCTAAATCTATAGAAAACTTCAACACCTCAACACCAAAAAGACAAATAACCCAATTCACAAATGGGCAAAAGACTTGAACAGACACTTCACCAAAGAAGATATACAGGCAGCCAACAAACACATGAGAAATTGCTCACAATCATTAATCATTAGAAAGACGTAAATCAAAACAACAATGAGATATCATTTCACCCCAGCAATAATAGCAAAGTTCAACAGATCAGATAGTAACAAATGCTGGCAGGGTTGTGGACAGATTGGAACTCTTGTACACTGCTGGTGGGATTGTAAAATGGTACAATCATTGTGGCAAACAGTATGGTATTTCCTTTAAAAACTAAAAATGGAAGTACCATTTGACCCAGAAATTCCATTACTAGGAATATGTCTTGAAGAGGTGAGAGATAGCACACGAACAGACATATGTACACCTATGTTCATCGCAGCACAATTCACCATAGCAAAGAGATGGAAACAACCTAAATGCCCATCAACGGATGAGCATATACCATAATATAACCAAATTATGGTATATCCGCACAGTGGAATACTATACCACATCAAAGAACAATGAGGGATACACAAATCATCTCACAATGTGGATGAATCTGGAGGTCATTATGCTGAGTGAAATAAGTCAATTGCAGAAGGACAAGTACTGTATGAACCCATTACTGTAAAAAGACAGAGAAGGGTTTGCGTGGGAAAGGGAACACACTTAGTAGGTTACCGGGATGAGAAGAGAAGGGGAAGGATTAATTTTGGGGTAGTTGGGGCCTACATACTGACATGGGTAGGAGAAGGGATATAAGGGAAGGATATATGACCACCTTAATAACATTAGGAAATGGGAGGGCACCGATTGTATGCTTAAGAGATGGATGACAGATGCTAATACCAACCAATGTGTCCACAATACCTCATTGCCATCAACACCAAAACTAGACTATACAGATAAACACATAAACACCTGAGATGATCAGATGGGGGTCAGTGAACTGAAGTATACTCTAGACCAAGGATAGCCTCAGCTGAGGCTAATCTTGCACAGACACCAGTGATACAAAATACCTTCAGTTCTTACAGAAACAATAGAAGTCTGACACAGAATAATCCCTCATAGACATCCGGACACCATGAGAGAGAGATCCAATAGATCTACTACTGCCTCAGGACCATAGTACTGGGGGACACCAGACTCCATTGGCACAACAAAATACGTAAAAGCATTGCTCCACATCCTACATTGGTGAGTAGCGACTGGGGTCTTAAAAGCTTTCAAGCAGCCATCTAGGATGCAGCTAATGGTCTCCCAGCATCGGAAGTGAAGAAGAATGCAGAAAAAAAAAAACAAGGGCATTTAGAAGCAATCAGCCCTAGGTCACAATGACCCTCATGACCAGAAGAACTAGATGGTGCCTGGCTACCAATGTCAACCACTCATGAAAGGATCAAATCTGGAGATCCTGGATAGAGTGGGAGGGAAAACGTGGAACAAAATCCAAAAATTCAATAATGACCAAAATTACTGGTCAGATGAAATCTGGTGAAACTCCCAATACTATGGCCCTGGAATACATTCTGCACCTGGAATAAACTCATCCCCAAGGGCTGGTTCTCAGCCCAATAGTTAACAAGATGTACACGCAGACCACTCAACCCAGTATGACACGCCCACATACTCTATGGGAATACATCCCTCAGAGCAATAGACCAAGGGACACCAGAAGACCAACATTCAAACTGAGGAAATGCAGAACAAATAGGAGTGCCTAAATATGAGGGGCACAAGGGGAGGGTTACAGGGTAGGGAGGGGAGGAGTTTGGGTTAGGGTTGGACATGGAGAATGGGAAATGAAACTGAATGTACGTGTTATGTTGAATGTAAAACAAACTCTTAAAATTAAAAAAAAAAAAAAAAACAAGAGAAAAGAAATCAATTGATATATTGCACTGGGTAAATCTACTACAAAAGACTTCCTCAAAGAGATGAAGAACAAATATGTCACTTTGAAGACTAAAGTACACCTAACTCAAGCCAGAGTATTTTCAATTGCTTCATATGCATGAGAAAGGTTGACATTGTATAAGGAAGACTGAAGAAGAGTTGATGCATTTGAATTATGGCTTTGGAGAGGAATATAGAATATACCATGGACTGCCAGAAGAATGAATGAATCTGTCTTGGAAGAAGTACAGCCAGAATGTTCCTTAGAACAGAGGATATGGAGACTTCTTCTCTTGTACTTTGGTCATGTTATCAGGAAGGACCAGTCCCTGGAGATGGATATCATGCTTGGTAAAGTAGAGAGCTAGCTAAAATGAGGAAGAAACTCACAACAATGAGTCCAAACATAGCATCAGTTGTGAGCTTGGTAGGACCAGATAGTGTTTTGTTCTGTTGTACACAGGGTAGCTATGAGTATAAATGAACTCCATGGAACCTAACAATAACAACAAATGCATCTTAAACTTGAGCAAAAATAACATTTATTGTTATTGTTATATATTGGGTCATATGATCAAATTAATCACTCATGGAACTAACTACAGAAAAGACAGGAGGTAAGCCAACATCAGATAAAACAAGAATTAGAACTCAGATATTGACAGATTCTCTCCATTGCTTTTTTCAAAAGCATCTGTCTGTTGTCCTTAGTTTCAATGTTGGAAGAAACTAGGACCACTGGCAGCTCCTGGGATTAAATTCCCACATCTTTATGACCAGGAAAAAGAGATCTTTCCTACAGGTTCAAATTTGAAAAATCTGGTGAAGGATTTTCAATTATTTGGGTCTTTGTGGCCACTGCTGGACCAAACACAATATAATCAGTGGTTTAGGGTGCTATGATAGGTGTAGATTGAGGCAAATGGTGAAGAGAAGATATTTTCAGAGTATATAATAAAGCCAGTGGCATGTGAGAGAAATTTTATTTAAAAGAAGAAAATAGAACAAACAAGACTACTGAGAGAATCATTTAAAACCAAAAGTTAACTCATATTTGTTTCTACATTAGTGGATATGAAAGAAAAATATTTAAACTCTCTAGCCTTGTATCCAGCCGAGACAGTCAATGTAGAATGCATTTATTTTCAACCCCTACACTTCACATCCATCGACACTGTAAGAATTTTGCTTTGTCAAAAGTTGTTAAGGTCTTTCTATATATGTTATGAAGGAAGAGAGTAATGACTCCTATCATTGTATAATTTTTGGTTCAAGTGAGGAGATAAACATGGAAGACACCATCAAGTCCTTTTTTACTTGGAACATTGCTACACAGCTTGTTTCTTTCTTCATAAGTTGGGTTACATTCACTGCAGATGTTACATCTGACTTGAGAGCAGGTGTTGTAGCAGGCCTGGCCCACAACATCCTTATGCTTATCACCTAGACAGTTTCCAGCCAGATTGGACTTGGAGTTGTTGAGGAAATTGTCAGAGAGATTGATAATGTGAGCTACATTGGAATTATCCATAATAAATGACACAATCTCTTCCACTCTTCTCAAAAAGCAAGCTGTGAATCATAAGATTATTCAGCTAAACTTTATAAGTACCTCCTTCCATGTGGAAGATGCCTAAAGACACATTTATACGTTCATATTCAGATAGGGGTCAGCTATACTAATCACAGCACTTAAGCTTTACTTTCTTACTGCTTGAACATGAAAACTAAGTAAGTAAATAAAATCAAACATTTGCAGACCTGAAGAATATTTGTGGTTAAAAAAATCACTCGGTGATTCAATTTGGCAACTATTAGCTACTCTATGCGTAGCACTGGGCCAAGTTTTATTAGTTAGGTTAGACTATACTGCAGAAACAAATAAACCCTGAAATCTCATTGGCAAAATACAAAAAAAAATTTCATTGCTTACTCATGTAGGAGTCCAGTGAGATTGGTGAGCTGAGAAGGGGAGGGACAATGGTGGACTCTTCTCCAAGCAATCATCTAGAGGTGGAAGATTCTTTTATCCCAATACCTCCATATTAAACAGGGCCCCAGAATTATGGCATTATGGCGAGAGAAGAGAATAACAGATTATGTGTGAGAGATTTTTATGAGCCAGATCTGAATTTAATATTCATCACTTCCACCATTGCCTAGAACTAGTTTATAAAACAAAGAGCAAACTCATTGCCATTGAGTCTATTCTGACTTAAGGAGAACCTAGATGTTACAAAAGATAACTGCTCCCTACTGTTTTCTTGGCTATAATCTTTACAGAAGCAGATCAACAAAACTTCCTTCCTCGGTATTGCTGTGTAGGTTTGAATAGCCAATCTTTAGGTAAGTATTTGAATCAAACCATTTGTGCCACCCAGGGGCCTGCAGAATTTGATTACATAACCCTAAGATGACTACGAAGGAGCTCTGGTGGTGCAGTGCCTAAGGCATTTGACTGCTATTCAGGAGGTTGACAGTTCAAACCCACCAGCCACTCTATGGAAAGAAGATGAGGCAATCTATTTCCATAAAGATTTACCACTTTGGAAACCCAGCAGGGGTTGTTATGACTCGAAATCAACTCAATAGCAGTGGGTTTGTTGTTGTTGTTGTTGTTATCGTTGTTTTTTAATATGACCATGAGAGGAAAGAAAACGTAGTTTAGCTATATGCTCAGGAAGAAGAGAGAAAAAGATGTTAATGATTATTTGGAATCTTTGTCACACAGGCACTATAGGAATGCAAATGAAAATAGTGTAAGATAAAATTGAAAGCTGGAATGGAATGATTTTATATCTGCAAAGAAGTTTCACATTTTAATTCATTTCCTTATTACCAGTAGGTAATATTGGTTTCTTAGAATTGGTAGAATTATTTTTCAAACTACTAAAGAAAATGAATACATGAAATTCTGTAAAATTTATATATAACCGGCTCAGCTGTCCTAGAGATTGGTAAGTGACTTACCGGTTTAAACATTCTTGAGCCAGAGATCAAGTAAAATCCTGCTAATAGATATATCAAGAAAGAAAAAATATATATATATATATATAATTCTCAGTTCATTCACAAAAA
>NW_006921857.1:3344815-3354739 GCF_000298275.1 Orycteropus afer afer | reverse complement strand
CGGGCTTGTGCTTACTCACTGATCTGCACTGAACACTTTCCCTTGTTACCCTCCCAAGAGGGACCAGGTCTTCGGGAGCAAGGTAAGCACGGGAGTAGCACAGAGTAGCAGGCCATGGGGTTTGCAAGGCTGTAAATCTTTACAAAGACTACCTACCTAATCTTTCTTCCATGGAGTGCTGCTGGTTTCAAACCACTGAAATTTTAGTTAGCAGTTGAATGCATTAACCACTGCACCACCAGAGTTCTAGTTATACTATATAAAGTTTACACTATATATATATATATATATATATTAGTATATTTGATTGTTGTTGTTGTTGTTATGTGCCATTAAGTAGGCCCCAACTCATAGCGACCCCTCCTGGGTTTCTGACGAGGTATCACTACAGAAGTAGATTGCCCAACCTTCTTTCTGAGGAGTGGTTGGTGGGTTGGAACCACCAGCCTTCTGGTTAGCAGTCAAATGCCATAGGCACTATGCTACTAGAGCTCCTAGTATAGTTGATTATATATAGTATAATCAACAATTATATTGTGTTGTTGTTAGGTACCATTGAGTCAGCTCTGACTCGTAGTGACCTTGTGTACAACAGAATGAAACACTGCCCATTGTGCAACATCCCCACAAGCTTGTTATACCTGAGCCCATCACTGTAGCTACTGTGTCAATCCATCTTATTGAGGGTCTTCTCCTTTTTTGCTGACCATCCACTTTATCAAGCATGATATCCTTTTCCAGAGAAAGGACCCTTCTAACTATATGGTCAAAGTAGGTGAGACAAAGTCTGGCCATTCTTGCTTCCAAGGAGCATTCCAGCCGGAGTTCTTTTTTGTTCATTTTTCTGGCAGGCTATGGCACTTTCAGTACTCTTCACCAACACCACAACTCAAAAGCATCAACTCTTCTTCATTCTTCCTGAATCATCGTCCAGCATTGATATGTATATGAGACTATCAAAAATACTATGGCTTGGGTTGGGCACACCTTAGTCATCAAGGAGACATCTTTGCATTTCAGCACTTTAAAGAGGTCTTTTGCAGCTGATTTGTCCAGTGCAAGGTGATGTCTTATTACCTGACTGTGGTTTCCATTGTTGATTGTGGATCCAAGTAATATGAAGTCTTTGACAGCTTCAGACATCTCTCTATTGATTGTGATGCTGCTTATTGGTCCAATTGTGAGGATTTTCATTGTCTTTATGTTGAGGTATAATCCATACTGCAGACTGTAATCTTTAATCTTCATCAGTAAGTACTTCAGGTCCTCTTCACTTTCAGCAAGCAAGATTGTATAATGTACATATGGCAGATTGGTAATCCGTCTTCCCCCAGTTCTGATGCCATGCTCTTCTTCATATAGTCCAGCTTCTCAGATTAGTTAGTCAGGATGCATATTGAATAAGTATGTTGAATGGATAGAACCCTGACACACACCTTTCCTGATTTTAAACCATGCAGTATCCCCTTGTTCTCTTGGGTTTTGTACATGTTCCTAATGAGCACAATTAAGTGTTTTAGAAATCCCATTTTTCTCAATGTTATCCATAATTTCTTGTGATCCACACAGTCGAATGTTTTGGCATAGTCAATAAAACACAAGCAAATATCTTTCTAATATTCTTTGCTTTCAACTAAGATCCATCTGATATCAGCAATGATATCCTCTTTCAACGTCCTCTTCTGAATCCAGTTTGCATTTCTGGAAGTTCCCTTCTGATATACTGCTGCAAACATTTTTGAATTATCTTCAGCAAAATTTTATTAGTGTGTGATATTAATGGTACTGTTAGAAAAATATTGACATTGTTAGATAATTTCCACATTCTGTTGGATAACCTTTCTTTGGAATGGGTACAAATATGGATGTTTTCTAGTCAATTGGCAAGGTAGCTATCTTCCAAATTTCTTGGCATAGACAAGTAAATGCTTCCAGGATGGCATCTGTTTTTTGAAACATCTCAATGAGTATTCCTTCAGTTCCTGGAGCCTTGTTTTTCACCAATTCCTTCAGTGTAGCTTCGACTTCTTACAATATCATTTATTCTTGATCATATTCCACCTTCTGATATAGATGAACCAGTTCTTCTTGGTACAGTGATTCTGTGTATTCCTTCCATCCTCTTTTGATGTTTCCTGCATCATTCAGTATTTTGCCATAGAATATTTCAGTATTGCCACTCAAGCCTTGATTTTTTTCTTCAATTATTTCAGCTTGAGAAATGCTGACCATGTTTTTCCCTATGGGTTTTCTAACTCAGGTCTTTGCACATTTCATTATAATAATTGACTTTGTGTTTCTTGAGCTGCTCTTTGAAATCTATTCAGCTCTTTATCTTGTCATTTCTTCCATTTGCTTTAGCTCCTCTTCATTCAAGAACAAGTTTCTGAGTCTCTTCTGACATTCTTTTTGCTCTTTTCCTGTGTTTTTAATGATCTATTGCATTATTCGTGGATGATGTTCTTCATTCATCTGGTTTTAGGTCATTGGTGTTCAATGGGTCAGATCTATTGTTCATATGGTCTCTAAATTTAAGTGGGATATAATCAAGGTCATATTTTGGCTTTCATGGACTTGTTTTTATTTTCTTCTTCTTCAACTTGAAATTGCATATGAACAACTGATGGTCTGTTCCACTTTCAGCTCCTGGTCTTGTTTTGGCTGAATATATTAAGATTCTCCATAACCCCTTTCCACAAATGTAGTCTATTTGATTTCTGTGAGGTCCACATGGGTAGCCACTGCACAATTTGGGGAGGAATAAATTTTAAAATAGTGGTAATGTTTGCACAAAATAATTAACGTCACTGAATAGTGCATGCAAAAAAAATGTTGAAATAGTAAGAACTTTGCTGCAATTTTGAATAATCTTTGGAAATTTTCCATCAATTGTCTCTGCAGTAGCAAAGTTGGTAGCACGTAATGATTCACCAGGGACACCTGTGTCTGTTTGCAATTGCCTCTGGAAAATATGAGCTTATCAGTTATCTCCATCTTCCTACTATCCTGAGGCTTCCATCATTTGCAAACTCTAGGCAGAAATCTTAGGAAAAAGGGATTCTGGGAAACAAAGTCCCCAGCTTCCCTCCTGCAATGCAGGAAAGAACTTAGAGGGGAATGAAGTGATATTAAGTATAGCAGGGATCATGGAGCTGGCACTGGACCAGGCAGTGTTTTGTTCTGCTGTACATAAGGTCACTATGAGTTGCAGACAATTTGACAGCATCTTACAACATTAGATTTGTGGGCTTTCTCCCATTACCTTTAACTATTGGATATACAAGCAATGCAGGTTATGCTCAGTGGCTAGTTACAACTCTACATAAATAAATATATAAATAAAGTGTGTGTGTGTGTGTGTGTGTGTGTTCTTTATCACAAACACCTGAAGTGAAATTAGCAATTGGGCATGGGTCAAGGCAAAGGAACTCATAATTTATCCATTAGTGGAAGAAATGGTTCAAAATTAAAAAATATAAAAAAATCTTATGATGCAAAATAATTATGTTAAATGACCGGGGTTCCCAATTTAAATGTGACATTAATGTTTTGGAGATGACTTTGTCAGTTTCTTTCTATTTCACTTCATAATGAAGGACAAAGTGTATGTACAAAACATCTATTGTCATCCATAATTCATTACATGTCTCTAATCTTGATGTTCAGGTACCTAATCTTTTATAACAACTTCTACTGTGCCCTCTAACTAACTCCTGTAGAACAAATAAACACACGATTAAATAATTCTTTTTTCTGAGGTCTAAAAGTAAAATCTCTAAAAGAGTTTATTTTAAATTTTAAATAAATTATACTTTAAATATTAGGAACAGATTTTAAGATACTATGATAAACCCAAATTATGTTGTTATTTTTGTTACATGCCATCTGTTTCAACTCATAGCAACCCTATGTGCAACACAACAAAACTCTGCCTGGTCCTGAGCCATCCACACAGTCTCTGCCATGCACGAACCCATTGTTGGAATCACTTGTTAATTCATCCTATTGAAAGCCTTCCCATTTTTTGCTGACCTTCCACTTTATCAAGCATGAAACCTCTCTGCATGGATTGGTCCTTCTGACAACATGACCAAAGTGTGAGAGATGAAATCTGGCCATTCTCACTTCTAAGGAGAATTGTAGCTGTATATCCTCCAAGACATATGTGCTCATTCTTCTAGCAGGTAATATGGTGCATTCAATATTCTTCACCAACACCACAATTCAAATACATCGATTCTTCACTGTCTTGTTTTTCATTGTCCTATTCTCACATATATATGAAGCTATTAAAAATAACATGGCTTGGTCAGTCACACCTTCGTCTTCAAAGTGACATCATTACTCTTAAACACATTAAAGAGGTCCTTTGAAGCAGATTTGCCCAGTGTGATACATCATTGGATTTTGTGACTATTGCTTCCATAGGCATTGACTATGGATCCACATAAAATGAAATCTTGACAACTCTAATCTTTTATCCATTTATAGTGATGTTGCTTATTGGTCTAGTTTTCAGGACTTTTGTTTTCCTTGTTTAAGATGTAATCCATACTGAAGGACGTAGTCTTTGATCTTCATCAGTAAGTGCTTCAAGTCATCTTCACTTCCAGCAAGCAAGGTTGTGTCATCTGTATATTGTAGGTTGTTAACGAGTCTTCTTCCAATTCTTCTTCATATAGTCTGACTTCTTGGTTTATTTGCTCAGCATACAGGTTGAATAATTATGGTGAAAGAATTCAACCCTGATGCACACATTTTCTGGTATTAAGCAACACAGTGTACCCTTGTTCTATGTAAATGACTGTCTGTTGGTCAATGAACAGGTTCTGGAATTCCCATTTTTGCAATACTATTCATAATTTGTTATGATCCACACAGTTGAATGTTTTTGCATAGTCAATAAACACAAGTAAACATCCTTCTGATATTTTTTGCTTTCAGCCAAGATCCATCTAATCTCAGCAATAATATCCCTCTTCTAATGCACCTTGCAATTCTGGTATTTCTCTGTCAATGTATTGCTACAACTGTTTTTGAATTATCTTCAGCAAAATTTTACTTGCATGTGATATTAATCATATTATTCAATAATTTATGCATTCTCTTCAATTCCATTTCTTGGGCATGGGCTCAATTATGAATTTCTTCCAGTCATTTGGCCAGGTAACTGTCTTTCACATTACTTGACATAAATGAGTCAATGCCTCCAGTGTTGCATCCACCCGTTGAAACATTGAAAAGTGCATTCTATCAATTCCTGGAGCCTTGTGTTTCACCAATGCCTTCAGTGCAGGTTGGACTTCACCTTTCAAAATCACCAATTCTTGATCATATTCTGATTCCTAAAAGGGTGAATGTCAACAAATTATCTTTGGTACTGTGAGTTTGTGTATTCTGTCCATCTTTTTTTAATAATTCCTGCATTATTCAATATTTTGCTCATAGACTTCTTCAGTTTTGTGACTCTAGGCTTAAATTTTTTCTTCAGTTCTTTCAGCTTGAGAAATGCTTAACATGGTTTTCCCTTTGGTTTTCCAACTTCAGATCTTTGCACATTTCATTATAATACTTTACTGTGTCCTCTCAAGCTACTCTTTGAAATCTTCTGTTCATCTCTTTTACTTCATCATTTCTTCCATTTTCTTTAGGTATTCTCCATTCAAGAACAAGCTTCAGAGTCTCTTCTGACATTCATTTTGATCCTTCCTTTCTTGCTTGTATTTTTAATAACTCTTTCCTTCTTCATATATGATGTTCTGATGGCATCCCACAACTCATCTGGTCTTCATTCAGTGGTGTTCAATGCATCAAATATATTTTTCAGCTAGTCTCTAAATTCAGGTGATATATATTCAAGGTTTTATTTTGGCTCTTGTGGACTTGTTTCACTTTTCTTTGGCTTCAACTTAAACTTCCATATGAGCAATTGATGGTCAGCTCCACAGGCCCTTGGCCACTTTTCTGACTGATGATATTGAGCTTCTCCATTGTCTCTTTGCACAGATATAGTCAATTAGATTCCTGTTTATTCCATCTGGCAAGGTCCACATGTGTAGTCACCGTTTATGCTATTTACAAAAGGTATTTTCAATGATTAAGTCAGTGATCATGCAAAATTCTATCACATGATCTCCAGCATCATTTTTATCTCGAAGGCCATATTTTCCAACTACCAACACTTCTTCTTTTCTCCCCAACTTTCACATTCCAATCACCAGTAATTATCAATACATCATGATTGCATATTTGGTCAATTTTAGACTGTAGAAATTAGTGAAAATATTCAATCTCTTAATCTTTGGCTTTAGTGGTTAGTGAGTAAATTTGAATAATATTAGGATTGACTAGTCTTTTTTGTGGTCGTATGGATATTACCCTATCACTAACAGAACTGTACTTCAATATAGATCTTGAGATGTTCTTTTTGACAATGGATTTGGCATCATTGTTCATCAATTTTTCATTTCTGTCATAGGAAACCATATGATTGTCTAATTCAAAATGGCCAAGACTAGTCCATTTCATCTCACTAATGCCTAGGATAACAATCTTTATGTACTTCATTTCATTTTTTACATTCTGATTTTTCTGAGATTCATACTCCATACATTCTATGTTCCAATTATTAATGGATGTTTGCAGTTGTTTCTTCTCATTTTGAGTTGTGCCACATCAGCAAATGAAGGTTCCCAAAGCTTTATTCCATCCACATCATTAAGGTAGACTCTACTTAGAGGTGGGGTGGCAGCTTTTCCCCAGTTGTGTTTTGAGTGCTTTCTAATTTGAGGTACTAATCTCTGGCACTATATTAGACAATGTTTCCCTACTATTTATAAAGTTTTTAGGATTTTTTTTTCTGAGAAGTGGACCTGGCCACATGGCTTTACCTAGTTGGTCTTAGTCTGGAATCTCCACTGAAATCTGTCTACCATGGATGACCCTGATGATATCTGAAATATCAGTCGCATAGCTTTCAGCATCACAACAACACACAAGACACAACAGTAAGACAAACTGACAGATAAGTGGTGAAACTACAATTATAGATATGACTAAATCCTTCATTCCAGAAGAGATATAAAGACAGCAAGTTATTCTAATTTGTTTTCTTGTACTTTTTTTAAAAAAATCATATTTATGATACAACCAGATTTTGGAAATCAAGGAGAGGATTCTTAAAGAAAGAGATACTCAAGTTGATCTCTAAAAATGGGGAAGAGTTGGTCAGGCCAAAGGAAATGGTGGTAAGGGAGGGATGAGTATTCCTAGAGGAGAAAGGAGTATATGTAAAGGAGATCATAGGTAACAGAAGACACCAGGGGTTCTTCAAGGATCTAAATGGAACTCAGCATAACTAGAGCTTGTAATGCCATGAGGGGACAGTAAAAAAAGTAGAAGGAAAAGGAGGAGGAGGAGAGGGAGAAGAAGAGGAAGAAGAAGAAGAAATATATAAACTGGGGTAGATGACTCAGGGTCTTACACATCATCTTTTCTATCTTAGAGTTTTACTTTATACCTGCTTTTTTTTTAAAAAAATTATCATTTCTACTGTTCATTCTAGAAATATTTTTCAAATATCTAATATGTTCCCTATTACAGACATTTGAGATATCAGTGAAATAGCGGAAATATTTCCTGCCCTTACAAAGCTTACATTTAACAAAGAAGAAAGTGATAAACTGAAATTAGGGAGTAAATTATTCAGTGTGTTAGAAATATGAGGAAAGCTAAAGTAGAATAGTAACAGGAAGAGGATACAAAATGGCACCCTGGTGACACATTTCCACCCTATCCCTCTACAACATAGACCCAAATAACTGAGTGAAAAACATACAAAAAATAATCCTGGAACATTGAGCATCAAATGAGAGGACAAAGAATTGGATTAAACACCGATTGGAAGGGGAGACAGAATGAAAACAATGACTGAGGAGAGAGACTGAGTGGAGCTCCATGTTGGATCCAGAAATTGAGAGACACCAAAGGCAGCATACATGGGTTAGGAGAAGCCAACTTCACAGAATTCCCATTGAGACAGAGACACAGTGTGGACAGATAGGAGTGAAATAAGGTGAGTAGAAGACGCAAGCTGGATCTGGGAGAAGGAAGTGACCAAGAATTGCAGTGGTGCAGGTGATTACAGAGCTAAGAGGGAGCCAATAAAGAGTGATGAAACAACTCACTAATAGTAAATCATAGTTATTTGGGTTGAGAGCCCAGATGGAGAGGAGCCTTGGGTTGGTGGCTGCAGAGGCAGGACTCCAGGAATTTCTCCTTTTGATTGAGTTAGGGAAGGAAGTGGATAATCAACTGCACTCACCCAGAAGTGCACAGGCCCTCCAAGTAAATGGTAAATGGAAAAATGTCTTTTCCCACTTTCCCCATCATACCTTCCCAGTGTCCAGGAGTGAAGCCTCCCACTTCTAGTAACCTGATGGCTGCCCTTACCCACCTGACTTACTTACACTGCCTCCTCTACACCTGATACCATCCAATATATCATGCTACAAGCAGACTCAACCATGTGCCTGTGGATTGCATTTTGCATGCCCAACACCCCTGTGATCGACAGGGTGTGTTCTCCTGGAGCACAAGCCACTTGTCCATGAGTTCCATTGTCAGAGGTGTACGCACAAGCAGACCACAGTCCTGGCTCCTGCTGCTTCCCCAGGGACTTGGTGCCACGATTGTGTGATGGTCATTTGTTTTCACTGCTGCCTGTGGCAGGAGTCCCAGCAGATACAGCTGCCTTTGAAGTGACCATTGCGCCACTACTCTTTTCTTTATTTCTTTTTTCTTTTATTTTTTCTTTTTATCTACTTCTTCTTTCTTTTGCTTGTTTACTTTTATCCCTCTTACTTTCTTTTTTATTTTTACCCCATTTTTCTTTCTTATTTTTTCTGCTGTAGCCAATGGAAGGTAGGCATGTTTTCCTCACTAGTGAGTCACACCTACCATACCTACTACTTACCAACCCACCCAATAGGTGAGTGTGACCACTCACTCCTGCACCACTGGATCAATGACAGATAGTACACAACATCTGCTCCCTCCCACAACAGCTGCTCTTCATGACCAGCAAACAGAAACCAAACTCCCACTCCCGCTAGTAGCTTAAACCACCTGGGAGACAGGTGGGGAGCAACCTAAAGCAGTAAAACTAGTGACCAAAGTAGCACATATACCCTGCCTGCCCGGATATATCAAAACAAAGCAAAACAAAAAGTTAGCTTAAAACAAATCAACATGTAATCAACAAATAAATTAAACAACTCCAAAATGTATCAGAAACAACAAAAACTTCAAATCAAATAAAGAAAAAGAACAAGATGCCACAAGCCAATGACCAAAATAAAGAACCAGGAAACTCCCTGAGGAAGAACAGATAATAGAACTACCTGATTTTTAAAAAATATATATCAAAAGCTCTATATATCAGGCCTCCTAAGAGCTCAAGGGTTACAGGTGAGGAGAGACAACTCAGGGACGCTCAAAGAAGCAGGCTGGAAGAGCAGGAGAAAGGGGATTAAAAGCCAGGAAGCCAGAGAGAAGAGCAATCAGCCAAAGGGATTAGGTGAGGAGGAGAAACTCAGGCCCACCCAAAGCAGTAGGACCAGAGAGCAGGAGAAAGGGGATAAAAGCCAGGAACCTGGACAGAGGAGCAGTAAGCCCCAGGGACAACTCAGGGATGCCCAAAGCAGCAGGCCAGAAGAGCAGGAGAAAGGGGATTAAAAGCCAGGAACCCAGACAGAGGTACAGTCAGCCACAGGAACCCAGGTGGGGGTGATACAAGAGGTCTCCAACAGCAAGACAAACTTGTCTGTCAGTTTGTCCTACTGTGGTGACATGTAGACGTGAGTTTTGAGGCTGAGCCTCTGGTGTTTAAAACCCAGAAAGATGTAACTCGTGCACAAGTAACAG
>NW_006921857.1:3313477-3342000 GCF_000298275.1 Orycteropus afer afer | reverse complement strand
GGGAGGCCTTCAACGAGATGGATTGACATAGTGGCTGCGATGATGGGCTCAAGTAAAGCAGGGATTGTGGGGCTGGTGCGGGATCAGGCAGTGTTTTGTTCTGCTGTGCATGGGGCCGCTATGAGTCGGAAATGACTCGATGGCACTTAACAACAACAACAAGAAGAGCTCAAAGAAACAACCAAAAAAATTTAGGAAAACACAGGCAATATGTGAGATGAATTCAAGAAAACAATACAGAAGCAAAATCATAAAAATACATAGACAATTACAAACCTTACAAAAACAACAATTAGAAATCTAGAAGATCTAAAATTGTGGAGATAAATAACACATCAGAAGGACAGTCAAGCAGAATCAAATCAATTGAAGAACAGATTAGTAAGTTGGAAGATAACTCCCTTGACACTAATTTGTGTGAGGAGATATAAGGAAAAAAAGAATGAACAAAATTTAAGAAAATAGAATTATATGGGAAACTATCAAGAGGAATAATTTACATGTGATGGTAATTCCAAGATAGAAGGAGGCAAAAAATCAAAAGTAATAAAACTGTAGAGAATTGCTGAAAATTTGTTAGCACAAAAATTTCCTAATACTATGGAAGATGAAAAGATATTCATCCAAGATTAGTGAACTCCATACAGGATTGACCTCAAAAGAGAATAAACAAGAAGTACTGTTGGTTTTGTTGTTTGATGCTGTAGAGTTGGTTTGGACTCAACTAACCTCTTGTAAAACAGAACAAAACACTGCACAGTCATACACTATCCTCATAGTCTTTTTTATGTTTGAGCCCATTGTTGCAACCACTGTGTCAATCCATCTCATTGAGTGTGTTCCACACTTTCACTGACCCTCTACTTTACTCAGCATTATATCCTTCTGCAGGGACTGGTCCCTCCTGACAACATGATCAAAGTATGAGGGGTGAAGTCTGTATAGCTTCACTTCTAAGGAACATTCCAGTCTATACTTCATCCAAGATGTATTTTGTTTGTTCTTCAAGGTGTGTTCAATATTCTTCATCAAAACCATAATTCAAAGGCATAAATACATCAATCTTCCTTATTCACTGCCCACCTTTTGTATGATATGAGGCTATTGAAAATATCATGACTTGGATCACGCACACCTTAGTCCTCATGGTATTATCTTTACTTTTGAACTCTTTAAAGAGGTGTTTGGCAGCAGATTTGCCCAAAGCAATAGTTGTTTGATTTCTTGACTGCTGCTTCCATGGGCATTGATTGTGATCCCAAGTAAAATGACATCCTTCAATCTTTTCTCTGTATTTTTTTTTTTATCTTGCTTATTGGTCCAATTGTGGGGAGCTTTTTTGTTTTGTTTTGTTTTGTTTTTCTTTATGTGGAGATGTAATATGTACTGAAGGCTATAATCTTTGATCTCCATCAGCAAGTGCTTCAAGTTCTCTTTACTTTCAGCAAGCCAGGTTGTGTCATTTGTGTATCACAGATTTTTAAAGAATATTCCTCCAATCCTGACACCATGTTCTTCTTCGCATACTACAGCCTTTCAGAACATTTGTACAACATACAAATTGAATAAATATAGTTAAAGGATATAACCCTGATGCACATCTGTCTATATTTTGAATGGTGCAGTATTCCCTTGTTCTGTTCAAATAACTGCCTCTTTTATGTACAGGTTCCTCATGAGTACAATTAAGTAGCCCTCAGAAATCAATTTATAGTAATAAATGGACACTTCAAAAAGAAGAAAGAACCACAATCAATACCTTAAGCCAACCACTCCAATAATTAGGAAAAGAGTAGCAAAAAAGTCTACAGTCTCCAGCAGAAAAGAAATAAAAAAGGTTAAAGCAGAAATAAATGAAACAGAGAAAGAGTAGAAAACTCAAACAAGACTAGAAGGTGGTTCTTTGAAAAGAGTAACAAAATTTTCAAATCACTGTCAAGTTTAACAAAAGAAAAGAAACAGAAGATACAAATTACATGAATAAAAAAGGAAATAGGTGACATCACAACAAAGCCAATTTAAAAAAAAAAGATAATAGAATATTATAAGGAACTGTACTCCAAAAAATTTGAAAACATAGAATAAATAGAAAATGTTTTGGAAACAGACCTACATAAACTAACACAGACTCAAGTAGAAAAGTTGAACAGACTCACGACAAAAGAAGAAATCAAAAAGGTCATTAAAAAACAAAACCCCAAAAAATTGGCCACATGGATTTACTGGAAAATTCTTACAAACATTTGGAGAAAAGCTGACACCAATTCTATTTAAACTATCCCAAAACATAGAAAGACATACAATGCATTCAGCTTTATTTTATGAAAAAAGTATAACCCTGATACCAAAAACAAGCAGACACCACTCAAATAGAAAATTGCAAGCCAATATACCTCATGAACAAAGATGCAAAACTCTTTAACAAAATCCTAACAAAATAGCTAATAGAATTCAACAACATAACAATATAACAAAAATACTAATAATAACATATCATGACAAAATGAGATTGATACTAGGTATGCAAGAATGATTCAATATTAGAAAATCAATGAATGCAATCCACAATACAAATAAAATATAGGAAAACATGGTTATATCAAACAATGCAGAAAGGTATTTGATAATATCTAATACCTAGTCTTTACAAAAATTCAGCAAAGTAGGAATAGAAGGGAAATTCTTCAACAGAATTAAAGGCATATAGGCAAAACAATGACCAACATTATTCTCCATTGAAAGAGACTGACAGCATTCCCCTTGTGAATAGGAACTTAAACAAAGTTGCCCTCTATTGCCACTCAACATTATATTGGAAATCCTAGCCAGGTCAACAAGGCAAGAATAGGAAATAAAAGTCATCCATATTGGTAAGTAAGAAGTAAAAGTATTTTTATTTGCAGATAATATGATCCTACACATAGAAAATCTCATATACTCTGCAAGAAAACTACTGCAACTAATTGAAAGATTCAGCAAAGGAGCAAGGTACCAGATCAACACACACAAATCTGTCAGACTCCTCTACACTAACAAAGATAATTCTGAAAAGGAAATAAGGAAAACAATACCACTTAGAATTGCTACCAAAATAGATGAAATATTTAGGAATAAACTTAAGCATAGATACAAAATGTTTATATAAAGAAAATTACAAAACCCTACCGTAAGAAATTAAAAAAAAAAAAAAATACATAAATAAAGAACATACCATGTTCATGGATAGAAAGATTAACATTGTGAAAATGCCAATACTACCCAAAGCCATCTATAGATATAATGCAATCCCAAACTAGATTCCACCATCATTCATTAAAAAATATGGAAAAACTAACCACCAACCTTATGTGTAAAGAAATTGTGGATAAGCAAAGCACTACTAAAGAAGAACAAAGTAGGAGGTCTCACACTCCCCATCTCAAAATCTACTATACAGCCATGTTAATCAAAATAGCCTTGTACTAGTACAATGACAACATAGAGACAAAAGGAAAAGAATTGAGAACTTGGAAGTAAATCCATTCACTTATGGAAAACTGATCTTAAATAAAGTTTTGAAATCCATTAAATATGAAAAAGAAATCTCTTTAACAAAACGTACTGGCAAAATAGGATATCCATTTTTCAGGAAAATGAAATAAGATCCATATTTTATACCCTATAAAAAACAACTCAAGATGGATCAAAGACCTAAATGTAAAACATAAAACTATAAAGATCATCAAAGAAAAATTAAGGGCAAAATTATTGTTGTTGTTAGGTGCCGTAGGGTCAGATCCAACTCACAGTGACGCTATGTACAACAGGATGAGACACTGTCCAGTCCTGCGCCATCCTCACAATCCCTGCTATGCTTGAGCCCATCATTGCTGCCACTGTGTCAATCCATCTATTTGAGGGTTTCCCCCATTTTGCTGATGCTCTCTTTACCAAGCTTGATATCCTTCTCCAGGGAATGGTCCCTTCTGACAACATAACCAATGTAAGTGAGATGAAGTCTGCCAATCTTACTCCTAAGAAGCATTCTAGCTGCACTTCTTCCAGCACAGATTTCTTCATTCTTCTGATTGTCAACAGTATTTTCAGTGTTCTTCACCAACACCATAATTCAAAGGCATCAACTCTTCTTTGGTCTTCTTTATTCATTGTCCAGCCTTCATACACCTAAGAGATAATTGAAAATACTGTGGCTTGGGTTGGACACACCTTAATCTTCAAAACAACATCTTTGCTCCTTAACATTTTAAAGAGGCCTTTTGCCTAAGGCACTTGACTGCTAACCAGAAGGATGGCAGTTCAAACCCACCAGCCACTCCTCAGAAGAAAGATTGGGCATTCTATTTCTGTAGAGACACTGCCTTGGAAACCCAAGGAGGGGTCGCTATGAGTCAGAAATGACTGGATGGCAGTGAGTTTGCAGAACATTTGCCCAGTGCCATACGACGTCTGATTTCTTGTCTGCTACTTCCATCATACTGCTTTCCAGGAGCAAACTTAGGGTCTCTAATTCATGGCATAAATAGACTATCAAACATAACCAAAAATGCACACACAGCAGAAGATTAACTAGATGACATAAATAAACATTTTTCTGGTATTATTTGCTTTCAGCCAAGAGCCATCATTCCAGCAATGGTATCCCTCATTCCACATCCTCTTCTGAATCCAGCTTGCATTTCTGGAAGTTCCCTCTCAATATACTTCTGCAACAATTTTTTAATTATCTTCAGCAATATTTTACTTGTGTGTGACCTTGATGATATTGTTCAATAATTTCCACATTCTGTGGGATCACCTTTCTTTGGAATGGGTACAAATATAGATCTCTTTCAGTCAGTTGGCCAAGGAGCTGTCTTCCAAATGTCTTGGCATAGATGAGTAAGTGCCTCCAGTGTAGTATCCATTTGTTGGAACATCTCAATGGGTATTCCATCAATGCCTGGAGCCTTGCTTTTCACCAATTCCTTCAGTGCAACTTCGACTTCTTCCTTCAATACCATTGGTTCTTAATCATATGCTACCTCCTGAAATAGATGAATATTGACCAATCCTTTTTGGTACAGTGACTCTGTGTATTCCTTCCATCTTTTTTTTTTTTATGTTTCCTGCATCATTCATTTTTTGCCTGTAGAATTTTTCAATATTGCCACTCGAGTCTTGAATATTTTCCTTTAGTCCTTTCAGCTTGAGAAATGTTGAGTGAGTTCTTCCCTTATGGTTTTCTAACTCAAGATCTTCGAACATTTCATTATAATAATTGACTGTCTTCTCGAGCTGCTCTGTGAAATCTGTTAAGCACTTTTATTTTTTCATTTCTTCCATTTGGTTTCACTACTCTCCGTTCAAGAGCAAGTTTCAGAATCTCTTCTGACATCCATCCATAGCAATAATAGCAAAGTTCAATAAAACTTCATCTCAGCTACTTTGGTCTTGTTGTCAGAAGGGAGTGTTTCCTGGAGAAGGATATCATGCGTAGTAGAATAGAGTGTCAGCACAAAAGGGGAAGACCCACAATAAGATGGGTTAACACAGTGGCTACAATGATGGGCTCAAGTATAGGAAGTATTGTGAGGAATGTGCATAACTGGGCAGTGTCTCATTCTGTCATACATAGGGTCACTATGAGTCAGAGGTGACTCAATGGTACCTAACAACAACAACAGTAAGTAAGCACAAGTAACTCACTGCTTACTTTGTTTATGGGGTAATCTGCCCCTGCTTCCCCACCTTTTGTGCTCTTAATTTCAGTTGATAGATTCACTGTCCACCTTGACACTCAAGTTCAATTCATAGTCTACTAACACAAAACAAATGCAACACCCTGCTGTCAAGTCAGATCCGACTCACAGAGACCCCTCCTTGGGTTTCCGAGGTGGTATCGCTACAGAAGTAGATGGCCCAAAGCCTTTAAATCTGCCCCTTCTTGTGTGCTCTCATTGCCACTGTCCTAAACCAGAGCCTACTCATCTCTCATTTGGATTACTCAGCAATCTCTTATGTTCTCTCTTAGCTTCCAGTATTTATCCATTATAAGTAATTCATCACCCTTGATCAGAGCTTTTATAAGAAACTAAAAATATAGCTATAGCATTCTTTTGTTCAAATCCTTTGTCACCTCTGCTTTGCTGACAGATAAACATCCTGACACTAACAAGGGCATTCAGTGTCCTCCCTCTCTGAGTGATGGAGGGGTATGAACCCTCCTTTTCCAGTATTATTTTCATATAGCCTTTGATGTAATGCACAAACTAATGAAGCTGTAAACAAAGTACAGGCTCTTTCTTCCATTGGATCCTATTCTGCCTCTAATGTCTTTGATAATCTCCTCTCTCATGCTATCATATTTTCTGCTGTGAATATCTAATGTATCCCCAAGGCCAGATTAAATTACTTTTTTGTTGGTGAAGAGTTCCTTGCTTCATCCAGTCAGTTCAAATAAGCAAGCATTAGCCCAAATAAGTCCATTTTCTGTTCTACCATGGTATTTATTCCTCTCTTATGGCATCCAGGCATTCAGGAAAGAAAGAACAGACCAAAATGGATGTCAGAGACTCTGAAACTTGCTCTTGAATAGAGAGTAACTAAAGCAAATGGAAGGTACGATGAAATAAAAGAGCCAAACAAAAGATTTCAAAGGTGAGCTCAGGAAAAAAATAAATAAATAAAAGTATTATAATGAAATGTTCAATGATTAAGAGTTAGAAAATCAAAGGGGAAGAGCAAGTTCAGCATTTGCCAAGCTGAAAGAACTGAAGAAAAAATGCAAGCCTCAAATTGCAACATTGAAGGATTCTATAGACAAAATATTGAATGATGCAAGAAACATCAAAAGAAAATAGAAGGGATACACAGTTATTGTACCAGAAGGAATTGGTCAATGTTCAACTATTTCAGGAGGTAGCATATGATCAAAAATGGTAATGAAGAAATAAGTCCAAGCCACCCTGAAAGCATTGATTAAAAATAAGGCTCCAAGAATTGATAGAATACCAATTGAGATGTTTCAACAAATGGATGCAATACTGGAAGTGTTCACTCATCCATGCCAAGAAATTTGGAAGACAGCTACCTAGCTAACCAACTGGAAGAGAGTTGTGCCCATTCCAAAGAAAAGTGAGCCAACAGAATGCAGAAATTATTGAGCAATCTCATTAATATCATATGCAAGTAAAAATATGCTGGAAATAATTCAAAAATGGTTGTGTCTGTACATCAGCAAGGAACTACTAGAAATTGCAGCTTGATTCAGAAAAGGGATATCATTGTTGTTATCAAATAGATTTTGGCTGAAACAGTGAATACCAGATTGATGTTACCTATTTTATTGACTATGCAAAGCATTCAACTTTGTGGATCATAACAAATTATGGATAACATTGCAAGGAACAGGGATTCCAGAACACTTAATTGTACTCATGTGGAGCCTGAACATAGCCAAGAGGCAGTTGTACAAAAAGAAAAAGGGAATATGATGTAGTTTAAAATCAGGAAAGGTGTGCATCAGAGTTGTATCTTTCCATGATACTTATTCAATCTTTATGCTGAGCAAATAATCTGAGAAGCAGGACTATATGAAAAAGGTCATTGCATCAGGATTGAGCATAACTCATTAACAATGTGCAATATGAAAATGACACATACTTGCTTTCTGAAAATGAAGAGGACTTTAATCCCTTACTTATGAATATCAAAGAATACAGTCTTCTGTATAGATTACACCTCGACATACAGAAAACAAAATCCTCAAAACTGGACCCATAGGTAATATCACAATAAAGGGAGAAAATGTTGCAGTTGTCAAGCATTTCATTTTACTAGAATCAACAATCAAAGTCCATGAAAGCAGCAGTCAAGAAATCAAACAGTGTATTGCACTGGCAAATCTGCTGCAAAAATCTCTTTAAAGTATTAAAAAGCAAATACATCACTTTGGACACCAAGGTGCATCTGACTCAATTTATGGTATTTTCCATCACCTCATATGTATGTGACAGCTGTACAATGAATACAGAAGACCAAAGAAGAATTGATGACTTTGAACTATGGTTTTGACAAAGAATATTGAATATAAATTCTATGGAATTCCAGAAAAATGGAGAAATATATTTTGGAAGAACGACAGCCAGAATACCTCTCAGAGGGCAAGGATGGTGAGACTTCATGTCGCATAATTTGCACAAGTTATCAGTAGGGACCAGTCTCTGGAGAAGGACACCATGCATAGTAAAGTGGAGGGTAAGCAAAAAAGCTCTGGTAGCATAGTGCCTAAGGCA
The DNA here is from genome assembly GCF_000298275.1 of Orycteropus afer afer. Classification (NCBI taxonomy): domain Eukaryota; kingdom Metazoa; phylum Chordata; class Mammalia; order Tubulidentata; family Orycteropodidae; genus Orycteropus; species Orycteropus afer. Next base: position 3,333,727 of record NW_006921857.1, on the reverse strand, counting down.
CTTGACTGCTAACCAGAAGGCTGGTGGTTCAAACCCACCAGCCACTCCTCGGAAGGAAGATGGGGCAATCTACTTCCATAGTGATACTGCCTCGGAAACCTGAGGAGGGGTCACTATGAGTCAGGTCTGACTCGAAGGCACATAACACCAACAACAAGCAAAAAAGAGGATGAGATGGATTGATACAGTGGCTGGAACATTGGCACTTTGGCTTCGAACATAGCAATAGTTGTTTGGATGGCACAGAACCAGGCAATGTTCTTTCTGTTGCACGTAATGTCACTAAGAGTTGCAACAAATTCAATGGCACCTAACAACAGCAACAGCTTTTTATCTGAATAATTCTATCTGTAATCATTAAAGATAATTAAACTGTAAGCAACCTGAGGCCAAGTATCTTGCTCTTTCTCTCTACCCCACGATACTCCACTTGTTACCTGGCTCTCTGCTTTCTTCAGAGTGGAGCCTCAATAAATGTTGAGTTTAAATTAATTTTCTTAAACTGTGGTTTAAGATCATTAAACTGGAGGTCAATGTATTAGCAATCTCATTCATAGAATTAACATGATGGATCAGAGCATTTTCAACAAGCATCTTTTAATAAATGCCAGATTTCATCAGAAGCCTAGAGCAAGTATTATCACTGTGAGACAAACTAAATGTTACATGTGTCAATATTTACACAAGCAGATTACAACAGTGTGGTCTCATCAGTTCAGCTATTGTGTCTTGTGAGCTTAACTAAATTTCAAACTCCATAAGGAACTGCATTTTCCCCTGAAGTTATTAAAGGGTAGATTTCTTTTAATTAAGCTCATTTGCATGACTAAATTAGATTTAATTACTCTCATTCATTTCACTAATACCTTTCTTTGATTGGAAAAGGAGAACTTTTATAATTAATTAAAATAAGATGTTCTTGCCTTCTAACTTGGTCCTGGAGTAGAGCCCTCATTTATGCTTTTAAATAATAAGGGCAAAAGACATGTTTTTTTTCATCTGCTTCTACCATCAACACTCTTCATGAACCTGGGATAGACAATCAATTTGCCCCTCAGTTTTTCCATCTTATAAGTACAGTATTACCAATGGTAAGGACATTTGTTTTGATCTCTCCTTCAAAAACACATCCTGTTTCCAGTGTGAAAGTGTTTGAAACATTTATATAAAATCTAAATTATGATAATTATTGAAATTATTAATTTCAGAAATTAAAGCTTTAAATTTTGCTTACAAATAAATTTGCTTATTACTCATTATTTAATAGTCATTGTTACCATAACTTTAGATGATCAAAATTTACTATAACATTCATTCATTCCTGCATTCATGTATGACTTTATTCAATACAAATATTTTTACCCAATATTCCAGACAGTGTGATTGGCCTTGGGTATAATTCAGCAAACACATAAGAAGACTAATAAAGCATATTCCTCTCTCAGTTCAGTCTTAAAAGAGAAACTAATATGTAAACAAATACATTTTTTAAATCACAGTAATATAATCACATACAGTATTTGTAGTTCAAGAACGAAATTTTTCAAATCTTCTTAAAGGATCTTGAAATAGATCTTGTGAGATTAATAGGTTTAAAATAATGGGAGATGAAGCTTATTCAAGGGAAAAAGAATTATGTGTTCAAAGATACTCAAACAAGAAGAGAGTGACAAGTTTGGAAAACTCTAGCTTAGTTTGGCTTAAGCTTTGGCATACAGCATGCAGTGAGGGAAAACAAGTTTGGAGAATAACTCATTATGTGGGTGAGTTGACTTGAAACAGATAAGTAAAATGGCTATGTTTATGTTTTTAAAAGGTAATGATGTGGAATACAGAAAATAAATTAGAGAAAATATGTCCAGGTAGGAGATTCTTTAGGTGAAAAAAATGCAAGTCTGAAATAAGGTGGTATCACTAAATTTCGAAAGGAGAAAAGAATTATATGTACCAGGGATATTTACAAGGTAGAATTGGCAGGCAAGTGTTTAGCTTATTTTCTATATTTCTGCCTTGGATAATTTTTAAGTAGTGGTGGCATCTCCAAAAACATAAAAAGCAACACATTTTAGAATGGGGGTAGGGGAATCTTCATTTAAGGTTTGGCCACATGATTTTGAAATACCTACATTGGTGAAGATAAATATATGGGCCTGAACCACCTTAGAAGAGGAGCATAGACTAAAATTATAAAATTGAGAGTTGTTATATATGTCTGTGTGTGTGTATATATATATATCTTAAATCTGTTCTGTTCTTTACTTTCTTTTGTGAACACACCTCTTTTCTAAATTAATGATTCTGGTTTGATTGTCAATTATGGGGCTTTGCAACCTCATTTTTTTGTGGAGAGCAAAAGCTAGGCCAATCAACAAACAAAAACACATACTACTAAGGATGCTGGAAGATAGAGGATCATGTTCTTTTCAATGAGATCACTACCTGCAAAAACATGTATACTCACATTAACTGATGGTCATCTTTAGCTCCACATCGGTTAAGTCTATCTGCAAATTAAGCCAGGACAGAGGGAAATAGACAACAAATGAAGAAAAACAGATGCTTATTGATGTTTGAACTATTAGATCCAACCAAATCTTTATGTAGACTTTCCCTGAATGTTTTACTTACATGAATCAATAAATTTTGAGTTTTATACCTTATGTGACTTTTACCTGAAAGAGGAGTTATTACCAAATAAGTTGTGATTCACATTGTGGGAATGAGTACCATAGCTCAGATCAGGTTATAGTAAAATTAGAAGACAAAAAAATTAGATAGTAATACCATGTGAAACGTGAAAAATAAGTGGTAGCTACCAAAAAGGAAAAAAAAAAAAATTGCTATAGAGACCAATTTATAGCAATCCTATCATTAATATCATATGCAAGTAAAATTTTGCTGAAGATAATTCAAAATGGTTGCAGCAGTATACTGAGCAGGAACTCCCAGAAGTTCAGATTCAGAAGAGGACATAGAATGAAAGGTGTCATTGTTGATATCAAATTGATCTTGGTTGAAAGCAAATAATACCAGAATGATGTTTATCTGTGTTTTATTGACATTGCAAAGGCATTCAACTGTGTGGATCATAACAAATTATGGATAAAATTGCAAAGAATTAAAGTTCCAGAATACTTAATTGTGCTCATGAGGAACCTGTACATACACCAAAAGACTATCATATAAAAAGGAGAGGATACTGCATGATTTAAAGTCAGGAAGGATGTGGGTCAGGATTATATACTTTCATCAAATTTATTCAATCTGTATGCTGAACAAATAATTTAAGAATTTGGATTATATTAAGAAAAATGCAGAATCAAGATTGGAGGAGGCCTCATTAACAACCTCCATTATGCAGGTAACACAATCTTGCTAGCTGAAAGTGAAGAGGACTTGAAGCACTTAGTGGTGAAAAGCAAAGACTACAGTCTTCAGTATGGATCACCACTCAACATAAAACAAAAATTCTCACAACTGGACCAATAAGCAACATTACAATAAGTAAAGAAATGACTGAAGTTGTCAGGGATTTCATATTACTTGAGTCCACAATCAAACCCCTTGGAAGCAGCAGTCAAGAAATCACACATAGTATTGCATTGGGCAAATCTGCTGCAAAAGACCCCTTTCAAAGTGGTAAGGAGCAAAGATGTCACTTTGAAGACTAGGTTGTGCCTACCCCAAGCCATGTTATTTCCAATCACATAATGTACATGTGGAAGCTGGACAATGAATATTGTTGTTGTTGTTAGGTGTTGTCGACTCATAGTGACCCTATGCACAGCAAAACAAAACGCTGCTGTGTCCTGCACCAGCTCCACAATCCTTGCTATACTTGAGCCTATCACCGCAACCACTGTGTCAATCCATCTCACTGAGGGCCTTCCCCTCTTCCATCAACCCTCCACCTTACCAAGCCTGACATCCTTCTCCAGGGAATGGTCCCTTCTGTCAACATGACCAAAGTAGGTGAGAGGAAGTGTGGCCATTCTTGCTTCCAAGGAGCATTCCAGCTGCACTTCCTCCAAGATAGACTTCTTAGATATTTTAGTAGTCCATGGCACTTTCAGCATTCTTTGCCGGAATCACAACTCAAAAGCATCAAATTTTCTTCAATCTTCCTTATTCATTGTCCAGTTCTCACATGCATATGAGGTGACTGATAATACCATGGCTTGTGTCAGGCATACATTAGTCCTCAAGGAGACATCTGTGATCCTCAACACTTGTAAGAGGTTCTTTGCAGCCAATCTGCCCAGTGCTATACGTCATCTGATGCCCTGACTGTGGCTTCCATTGGCATTGAGTGTAGAATTAAGCAATGTGAAGTGTTTAACATCTTCAATCTTTTCTCCATGTATGGTGATGCTGCTTATAGTTCCAATTGTGAGGATTTTTTTATTCTTTATATTGAGATGTAATCCATACTGCAGACTGTATTCTTCAATCTTCATCAGTAAGTGCTTCAAGTCATGCTCAGTTTCAGCAAGCAAAATTGTGTCATCACTGTATCACAGGTTGTTAATGACTCTTCCTCCAATTTTGATGCCATGTTCTTCTTCAATAGTCAATCTTCTTGGATTATTTGCTTAGCGTATAGATTGAATAAGTATGGTGAAAGGATACAACATTGATGCACTCCCTTCTTGATTTTAAACCATGCAGTGTCCCCTTGTTCTTTTTTAATGACAGCCTCCTGTTCTACGTACAAGTTCCTCATGAGTACAATTAAGTGTTCTAGAATTCCCATTCTTCTCAATGTTACCCATAATTTGTTATGATCCACACAATCAAATGCTTTTGCATCTCAACAAAACGCAAGTAAACATTTTTCTAGTAGTCTTTGCTTTCAGTGAAAATCCATCTGATATTAGTAATGATATCCCTCATTCCACATATTCTTCTAAATCCAGCTTGCATTTCTGAAAGTTCTCTTTCAATATACTGCTGCAACTGTTTTTGAATTATCTTCAGTAAGATTTTACTTACATGCAATATTAATGATATTGTTCGATAATTTCCACATTCTGTGGGATCATCTTCTTTGGAATAGGTACAAATATGGATCTATTCCAGTTAGTTGGCCAGGTAGCTGTCTTCCAAATCTCTTAGCATAACCGAGTGAGTGCCTCCAGTGTGGCATCCGTCTGTTGAAACATCTCAATGGGTATCCTGTCAATTCCTGGAGCCTTGTTCTTCAGCAATTCTTTTGATGAACCTTTGAATTCTTCCTTCAATACCATTGGTTTTTGAACATATGTCACCTCCTGAAATGGATGAAGATCAATCAGTTCTTTTTGGTACAGTGACTCTGTGTATTCCTTCCATCTTCTTTTGATACTTCCTGCATCATTCAGTATTTTGTCCATAGAATCTTTCAATATTGCAACTTGAGGCTTATATTTTTTCCTCAGTTCTTTCAGCTTGAGAAATGCCAAGCATTTTCTTCCCTTTTGGTTTACTAACTCCAGGTCTTTGCAGATTTCATTATAGTAATTGACCTTGTCTGCTTGAGCTGCTCTTTGAAATCATCTGATCAGCTCTTTTATCTTGTCATTTCTTCCATTTGCTTTAGCTACTCTCCATTCAAGAGCAAGTTTCAAGTCTCTTCTGACATCCATTTTGGTCTTTTTTTCCTTTTTGTCTTTTTAATGAACTCTTGCTTTCTTCATGAATGATGTTCTTGATGTCATCCCATAATTCTTCTGGTTTTTGGTCATTGGTGTTCAGTGCATTAAATCTATTCTTTAGATGATCTCTAAATTCAGGAGAGTTATATTCAAGATCATATTTTGGTTCTGGTGGACATGTTTTAATTGTCTTCAACTTCAAGTTGAACTTGCAAACGAGCAGTTGATGGTCTGTTCCACAATCAGCTCCTGGCCTTATTTTGGCTGGAGATATTGAGCTTTTCCATCACCTCTTGCCACAGATGTAGTCAATATGATTCCTGTGCACTCCATCTGGTGATGGTCCACATGTATAGCCACCGTTTGTGTTGTTGAAAAAAAGGTATTTGCAATGAATAAGTTGTTGGTCTTGCAAAATTCTAACATGTTATCTCCAGCATTATTTCTGTCACCAAGGCCAAATTTTCCAACTACTGGTGATTCTTCTTTGTTTCCAACTTTTGCATTCCAGTCATCAGTGATAATTAGCTCATATTGATTGCATGTTTGGTTAATTTCAGACTGCAGGATTTTATAAAAAATAATCTTCAATTTCCTCATCTTTGGCTTTGGTGGTTGGTGCATAGATTTGAATAATAATAGTATTAACTTAACTTCCTTGTAGGTGTATGGATATTATCCTATCACTGACAGCATTGTACTTCAGGTCAGATCTTGAAACATCCTTTTGATGATGAATGCTGCCCCATTCATCTTCAAATTGTCATTTCTGGCATAGTAGATCATATGTCTGTCTGATTCAAAATGGCCAAAACTGGTCAATTTCAGCTCACCGATGCCTAGAATATCAATCTTTATGTGTTCCATTTCATTTTTGACAACTTCCAATTTTCCTAGATTTGTACTTTGTACATTCCATGTTCCTATTATTAATGGATGTTTGCAGCTGTTTCTCCTCAATTTGAGTGATGCCACATCAGCAAATGGAGGTCCTGAAAGCTTTACTTTGTCTATATCATTAAGGTTAGTTCCACTCTGATGACGCATCTCTTTCCCAATCATATTTTGAGTGCCTTCTGATCTAAGAGGCTATTCTTCCTGCACTGTATTGGACAATGTTTCTGGACTATTCATAAATTTGCTTAGTGGTGTATCAGAGAGTGTTTCTCTGCTATTCATAAAGTTTTCCCTGGCCAATTCTTTGAGAAGTGAATGGCCTCTTCCTTCTTCCTAGTCTGTCTCAGTCTGTAAGCTGTGCTGAAACCTGGGCACCAGGTGCAACACTGCCTGCATTCAAAACAATGGTGGCATAGACTCCACCCTCACAGCAACATGCAATCCACCACAGTAAGACAAATTGACAGACATGTTTGTTTCCCTTAACTGTTTGAAACCTCTCTACTCTCCCCTTACCTGGATCCTATGGCTTTGTCATCCCCAGCTTTTCCTCCACTTCCTGCCCCTTGAGGTGGGGCCTGTCTCCCTCCCCTTACCTGGATCCTGTGTTTTTTTTTTATTCCTATTTTTTCCCCTGCTTCCTACCTCTTGGGGTCAGGCCTATCTCCCTCATCCCCTTTCCTGGATCCTGTAGCTCTGTCTTTTCCGGCTTTTCTCTGCTTCCTGCCAGACTATGAATATGGAGGACCAAATAGGAAGTGATGCCTTTGTATTGTGGTGTTTGCAAAAAATACTAAAAAGAAAACACCATGGACTTCCAGAAGAATGAACAAATCTGTGCTGGAAGAAGTTCAGCTGGAATGCTCTTTAGGAGAGAGAATGGCCAGACTTCATTTCATGTACTTTGGTCATATTGTTAGAATGTACCAGTCCCTGAAGAAGGATATCATGTTTGGTAAAGTAGAGGGTCAGAGATGGATTAACTCAGTGACTATAACTGTAAGGGAATAGAATTAAAGTATAGTAACCTTGACAAAGCTAAAGGACCAAGTAGGCTTAAGTTTTTACTTAACTTTGTAGGCCTAAGTTTTGGTTATTGCTTAAGTTTCAGTTTAATGTAACAAACCCAATTTACGGGAAATCACTGTTGTGTAGAAACCAATCAGAAAAGCCAGGGCCTGGAAAGTCCTGAAGAGCGACCCATCCCTTGACAGGAAACTGGAAAGTCCCGAGCTTGCACCTATCAGTTGCCGCCAAATAGCAGAACTTGTCCCCTGCACCAATCATTGATGTTCAGCCCCACCTTGTGTAACTGCCCCTTGAAAATCCTATAAATATGTAGAACAAAAGGAGCGGGGGTCTTTTTGCCCAAACCGTTGCATCGGTGTAAGCAGAGACCCCAGCTCGAGCTTGGAAATAAACTTTTCCTTTGCTTTTGCATTGTCAAGTCAGTGTCACGTTCCTCGCGCCGACACTCCTTTCCAAATTCGGGTCCAACACAACAATGTGCTCAAGCATAGCAAGTATTGTGAGGATGGTGCAGGACCGGGCAGTGTTTCATTGTATTGTACATAAGGTTGTTATGAACTGGAGCCAACTCAATGACACCTAATAACAACAGTAGTGACCCCACAGGACAGAATTGAACTGTCATTTTCCATATGATTTCCAAGACTACAATCTTTACAGAAACATACTGCCACATCTTTCTCCCACAGAGGAGCTTGTGGGTTCAAACCACTGACTTTTGGTTAGCAGTCAGGCACTTAGCCACAGCACCATAAAGACTCTTAAAAGACAGGTAATGGAAGAAAAAAGAAAATCCATATGGAAACTGAAAAGTTTCAATTAAGAGGCCTACAAGACAGTAATATAATAGAAGCCAAAGAAATAAATAGAGCATCAAGAATAATGGAATGTCATCAGGGGTTGATGAAATCATGTAAAATAGGAACAACATGTATCAAGATGTCTATCCAAATTTAGCCATCTGAAGGTCATAGATGACTTCAGCAAGAAGTTTCCAAAAAACAGTGGGTGCAAAACAAGCTGAATATGAGTAAGAAAATAGCGAATTTTCAAGAAGATTAGCTGTAAGGAGAAATGGAACTTTATCAAAATGAGAAAACAGCCTAGGAAAAGCTTTTTTTAATTAGGAGAAATGATGCCTTTGTATACACTGAGTGAAAATACCTTTTTTGCCTGACTTTTATTATTTTCATACAGTGCTTTCTACTTCAGCAGAAAACTTGTGGAGATTGAACTGCCATAAGGTGTCAGATAGATAGAACAGTTAACTTATATGAACTAGGAATCTGTTGGTCTCTTTCATTCATTCACATAGTCGTGTTATAAGGTGCCATAGAGGTGATTCTCACTTGTAGCAGCCTTAGTTATAACTGAATCAAATGCCTGGCATTGCATCATCTTCACAATCTTTGCTTTGCTTGGGCCCATTATCACAGCACTGGTCAGTCCATCTCATTGAGAGTCTTCCTCCTTTTTGCTGACCCTCTACCTTACTTGGGAGCTCTGGTAGCATAGTGGCTAAGACACTTGCCTGCTAACCAGACGGCTGGTGGTTCAAACCCACCAGCCACTCCTCGGAAGGAAGGTTGGGAAATCCTACTTCCGTAGTGATACTGCCTCGGAAACCCAAGGAGGGGTCACTATGAGTCGGGTTTGACTCGACGGCACATAACAACAACAACAACTACTACCTTACTTAGCACAAGCAAAGTTATGTCATCTGCATATCACAGGTAATTAATGAGTTTTCCTCCAAACTTGATGCTGTGTTTTTCTTCATATTCATATGTTGTTGTTGTTGTTATGTGCCATCTAGTCAGACCTGACTCATAGCGACCTCTCCTTGGGTTTCTGAGGCAGTATCACTACGGAAGTAGATTGCCCCATCTTCCTTCTGAGGAGTGGCTGGTGGGTTTGAACCGCCAGCCTTCTGGTTAGCAGTCAAGTGCTTTAGGCACTATGCTACCAGAGCTCCCTCATATTCATATAGCCTAATTATATGGTAAAATATTTGCTATTTCAACGTGTTTTGTATGTACAATTCAGTGACTTTAATGATGTTCATCGTTCTGTGTACCCATCCCACTATTTGTTTTGAATTTTTTTCATAGTTTGATACTTTGTTTTCTTTAATACTAAAAATAGAGTAGTTTATTTTGTACCAAATGCATACTAAGTCATAGCAAGGAAGATTTCATGTCCTTCTTCCATAAAACTAGTAAAACCATTGTCATCAGGACAATTCGACTCATAGTGACCCCATTTATCAGAGTAGAATTGTGCTCCGTAGGGTTTTCAATGGCTGATTTTTCAGAAGTGGATAAACATCCTTTGTTTCAAGACAATTATGGATAAACTTGAACACCCAGCCTTTGCTTTAGCAGCCAAGCACATGAGCTGTTTGCACCAGTCAGGGACTTCCCTCTATCCTTAACAGAAAACAAATAATAGTTAGTGGCTGGTTTGATCATGCTTTTAAAACAATACATTCTCTTTGGAAAACTAAGCTCTATAACTAAACAGAATTTTGCTTCTAACAGAATGTTGTCATGATCCATTTTAGGATATCTGTGTTAGCTGGATTAGAGATAATTTGATTTATTTAAATAAGATAAACTCCAAGCTTTGCATTACTTTTTGCAGTTCTATTCATTAGATTACCATCTTCCTTTAACTCTTTTATTACAATGTGCAAGTAGGATCTTAGGACATGTATTTCTTTATCAGTTTTATGTTTTTTAAGGTGATTATAACAAAAAATAAGGAAAAGAAACTAAAAATTAAAGCACAACATTGCTTCTTATGTAAAGCATAAACTTTTGATACCAAAAAATAAGCAAAACCAAACCCACGTCCAGTGAGTTGTTTCTGACCCACAGTAACGTTAAAGGACAGAGTACAACTGCCCTGTAGGATTTCTAAAGCTGTAAATCTTTACAGAAGCAGACTTCCTCATCTTTCTCCCATTTCACAGCTGGTGGATTCGAACTGCCAACCCTTTTGTTAGTACACAAATGCTTTTACCACTGTACCATCGGAGTTCCTTAAGTTTTCAATATATGGCCAATTATTCAGTAAAGAGGAAAAATTTTCAAATTTTGCATTAAATAATTATGTTAATATCTGACTCTTCTAGCTTGCAAATAGAATCTAAGACAGGATAAGCTAAAATAGTCTTAATAATAGACGTTAAAGATTTAATAGGCTATCTGCACTTGAGATTTAGATACCTGATTCAGAAACACTGTTTTTAGAGGTGAGCATGTCCTCTTTCAGCCTGCATTTGGATATTTGGCTTGGATATATGCAGTCATAAAAGGAAATGTGTTATGAAAAGAAATGGAAACAAACAAATCACAATACCAAAAAGGAGAAAAATTCCACAAACCACACTTTCACAGTCCTCTATTTATACTAGCACATTCTGGAAAAATCACTCAAAACCTGTTACTAATCATTTAAACCTTAGGCTGTCAACATTTTTCTGCTTTGTTAGCCAAATAGTCATGTGCAGCAGCCAGAGGGTTAAAGAGCCAGATTTCCTGTCCCATGCTGTAGCTTTGTGTGAGCAATATGGAGGACCTCATCATCACTGTGGAGGCTCCTGTTGAACGTGAAGGGGTCTATCTAGGCAAAAATATGTGCAGCCTTCTGGGCCAGATTTGCTCCGGAAGGGCTTCTAAGTTGGCTGTGCAGCGGGCTAGGCTGTCCAGACCTGCTGTTCCACAAAGGCCAGAATCCACTCTCTGTGTGCCTAGTTCTCTAGCCAGCAGACCATACAAAGACTGCTTCTTCTGGGTCCAGACACTCAACAGAACTATGAAGGACTAAGAAGGTCTTTGTTTTGGTTCAGGCAATGCAATATGCAATCTGACATAAATTAAACCAAAGACAGAAAGGTTTCCATTTTCACATAGAAATGAAATAAGTGAGACAGACCAAAAACTTGATAGCTGTTGGGATTTAGACTGTAGAAGACACCAGAATTTTCTATTTCATAATAATATTTAAAAAACCTACAGTTAGTCAACTAAACAACAAATTTTGTCTCCAGTCGCCTAACAGAAGTATTGATTTTCTGATTATATGTACTATATTAAATTCCTTTAATAAATGCATTTTTGCCAGAAACCAGTTTCCAACAAGTTGCTTCTGACTCATGGTGACTCCACATGTGCCAGAGCAAAACTGGGCTCTATTGAGTGTTCAGTGGCTGATTTTTCCAGAAGTAAATCACTTTTCTCCTGATGTACCTCTGTCTGACCTCCAAAGTTCAACCTTTCAGTTAGCAACTAAACAAGGTAACTATTTTCACTACTCAGGAACTCCCACAAACGTGTTGGTGTCATTGTGTGCTGTTGAGTCAATTCCAACTCAAATAGACTCTATAACACAGAGTAGTTCTGCCCCATACAGTTTCCTAGGCTGTCATCTCTATGAAAACAAATCACCAGGTCTTTCTTCCTGCAGTATCTCTGGTGGGTTCGAATCTCCCACCTTTCGGTTAGCAATCAAGCACTTAGCCATTGCACCACGAGGGGTCCTTACAAACATGTTACAAGGATTAAACAGAATGAGAATGTGAAAATAATTCTCTCAAGCCCCAAGTCACACATCACCATTGTACTAATCTGAAGTAGACTATTTTTTATTTTAATTTTTGCCAGGCTTTGTTCATTTAATTCACTCGTATCCATGCTTGATGAACAAAATATGGACAAAAATACTTAAAGTAAGAATATTTCTGGACCATTAGAAGTTTTTTCACTTCATAAAAGGGTAAAGTTCAAATTTAATCTGACAAGAAATCTGCCCACTTTATTTCTTTCCAGAAAGTTCCTCAGAGTTCAGATTTTGAAAATCTGGTTCAGGCAATACAATATGCAATCTAATAAAAATTAGACCAAATCTATAAAACCCCTAAGCCTATAAGAATAAGGATGAGGACAGCAAAAGGGTTGGTTCATACAAAGGCTATGGCTGAGGATAACTCTCATTAATACACATTGTGATTTAGTGATCTGAATAGAAAAGTGAAAATAAGCCTTACGAGAAACAAACAAAACCAATGAAAGAATTGATTCATCTGTGCCATCTGATCATTGTCTCCTGCTTGTTTAGAAATTTGACTGAACTAGAATGGCGTGTGTCACTGAGTATCTTGCTGTCATACTCAAAGCTCAATGATCTAAGGAGGTGAAGTTTGACTCAGGATTAACATAAGCCACTGTGAATCCTTGGAGTCAGACTTAAAAACTTAGATTCCATCATGCCCTTAATTATCAATTGTGTTTCCTGTGAAGAGAGGAGTACTGTTTAAAATGTTTGATAATCTGACAAGGCCATAAGGCTTAATGGAATTGATGATTACACACAGATGGACGATTAACTCTCGAGGTTTAACGTTAAAAAAAAAAATTCTGTGCTGGATTGCTACTTAATGGAATTACACTGCCCATATGGAAAAGAACTATACCCTAAATATACCCAGAATGATGGAACAGGTGGCAGAATCTGGGCAAGACTGCTTGGAATGCACAAAAGCATTCTGAACTTGTAACTGCCAGAAAAGATTTCTGGAGGAAAGGAAGGGAGGAGGGAAGAATCTTTGAAACTGTGTTAACTTTCTACATTTTGGATATATGAATTGCAAAAATAATTAGAAAACTGAACCCTAAAGAACTTTTTTTTACCAGTAGGTCTTTTTTTTTTCCAGGCATCTTCCAGAAATCATGTGTGTTTGTGACCAATGTAAAGCTTTATGTGTAGACTATGATTTAGCTGCAAAATAAACTCAGTGAGGCCAGAGGTTGTACATGTTCTAACCACAGCTATATCCTCCAGAAGACATAATGGTGGGGAGTAAGACTAAAACTGTTAACTAAATTAAGGATTGGACATTATTTCTGGTTTGCATATTCCTTAATAATAGTTTATGTTCCCAACTGTATGGATAAACAGGAGATGCATATGTGAAAATGGTGGCAGGGTAAGAGCACCAGGAAGCATTTACATGTAAATAAGGCAATGATAAAGGTACTAGAACTCCAATTAAGGAATTTCTGATAGAAAGTAATTTACATGGGATTTTTTGCTCCAATTCAGCAGGGATTTCATGTTAAATATTGATAGCTTTTCCAAGAGCAGAGTCTCCAACTACCTTCCATGGGCATGCTGGAGTGGGGATAGTATTTTGAAGGTGTTACTAATAATAATCTTAGTTGGGAGGAGTCACTGAACATTTGCTATGTGCCAAAAACTAATAGCTATAGAGACATCATTTTCTTCCATTTTGACTGTGGCTCTTTCTTGTTAAAACCCATTCAAAGATACCAGGAAAATAGACGCCACAATTTGCTGCTGTTTAGACTGTTGTTAGGTGCTATTTTGACTCACAGCAACCCTGAGTGACAAAGCAGAACCACGCCATGGGTTTTCTGGGCTGTACTCTTTACAGAAGCAGACACCCATGTCTTTCTCCCATGGAGCCACTTGGTGTATTTCAACCATCAATCTTACAGTTACCAGCAAAGAGTTTATCATTGTGCCACCCCGAGGGCTCCTTAGAGTGAAGAAAATCCCAATGGAGCACTTCTACTCTGTAACACATGGGGTTGCTATGAGTCAGAATTGACTTTGCAACAACAAATAGCAATGATCTTTCAACTATATTACTATTTTACAGGTAAGGAATATGACCAAATGGCATTAAGTAAGTATCCCAAGGTCACACAACTACTAATTGACAAAGTTGGGATTAAAAAAGAGATTGGATTTATCAGAACCCTTTCACACATAACTATTTTGGTAAATGCCTATTTAATGTGATCTCTTTCTGCCTCTGGGTCTTAATTCTCTAGTTTTGTACATGCCTGAGACTTCTTGGACTGCTTCTTGTGCCTGAAGCCTTCTATAAGCTTTATGGATGCTCAATATTTTCCAGAGCTCCATTGGGACTTTCAGAAAAGCCACAAAGATGGAAAAGACCATGAGCACTACCCACTACAAAATATTTAAGTAAAAATATTAATACTAAAAGCATGAAATCAGTGTGAAGAAGTCCCCTAATGTTCTGATTCTTCTCTACAAAGTTCTAATTTTTCTTTTCTTTTTGAAATATCAAATGTTAAGTTCTTCAAAATATTTTTGTTCGGTGTCTCTTTTTTGTTGATGCCTTAAATACATGCTTAGTCTGCACACCACTCTGGGTAATTCAGCAAAACTTTACTAACTGGTTTACTGAAAAATTCTGAAAAAGTAACACTTAGTAACACTTAGTTAAATTAATCATTGCAACCATATATAATTTCAGCAAATATAACTTTCAGATCTGTGTTACAGTTCTATCATAAAAATGGCACACACTTAAGTGTTTACTCTGAAACTAACCTTGATACACTTATCCAAAATAATTTATCAGGTGTATAAACACAATTCTTCTAGTTGCTCATTTCTTAGTTTTCTCTACTCTTAGAAATTTATAAATTTTGGTATATGAGTATTATAAAGATAATTTTTTCATACTTTGCTCTATATACATAGAAGTTTTATTACTGACAAGGGACAAGATAATGTGGGAAAATCCTAACACAGGGAGGTGATCTTTCAAATTTTAATGTGTTGTTTTCTGCTTATTACTCATGAATTTTCTTCTTTTAAATGCTCTGGGCTTTAGATTCTCTCTTGAGATAGATATCCTGCTTAAACAAACACATAGCAAATCCGTGGAATCGGATCTGACTCATAATGACCTTCCTTGGGTTTCCAAGGTAATATCACTACGGAAGTAGTATCCTCAACCTTCCTTCTGAGGAGTGGCTGATGGGTTTGAATCGGCAGCCTACTGGTTAGCAGTCAAGTGCCACCAGAGCTCCTTATATCCTGCTTAGGAACTCTAAAACAATTGAGAAATAAATTATATGAAAGTGTTTGAAAAAGTAAAAAGAGTTCATGAGATGTTGGAGATAAGGGTTTGTGTGCTTAACTTCCCCCACAAAACCCTGCACCACACATATGCTCAGTCATCTTCTCTAACTGATGATGAGGATATTTCTTGTCCAGCTAGACTGTCAAATCTTTGAGAGCAGGAAGCATACCTTACAGTGGAGAACATAGAGTACTGCCTTTGAAAAGAGAGTATTCAAAATAAAATTAATCAGGCAATATAGAACACATTGAGATATGAATATTTTAAGTAGAAAATATGTATTTACTTTCTAGTTACACCATTAACATAATATCCTTTATTATTGTGAGGATAATTTCATGAAAAATAAGTAGCATTTCTATCAATGGAGTCTAAATTACTCATTACTTATATTTGGGGCTCTGGTGATGTAGTGCCTAAGACACTGGACTGCTAACCAGAAGGTTGGCGGTTCAAACCCACCAGCCGCTCCATGAAAGTAAGACTGAGAAATTTACTTATGTAAAGATTTACTGCTTCAGAAACCCAAATATGGTCACTATGAGTGAGAATCAACTCAATGGCAGTGAGGTTTTTGTTTGTTTTGTTTCTATATTTTATTATTCACTTATATTCAGGCTTCTGCAGTACTTGTATAGCATTCTTAAATGTATTGTTATCTATTAGAATCTTACATGTTAAAAACATCACAGCTTCCAGTACTACATGTGGCACTTCTCCCATGCCCCAACAGACAGCCTACAGGTATGATGATGTGAGTAAGGGAAGTATGTTAATAAACACTAGTGTTAAATTTATATACCTTTATTCTTTTAGCAATTAATAGTTGCACTTTCAATAAGATACTAGAATCACTATTTGAATATCCCTAACATTTAATAATGAGTATAATCATATACTTAATTAAGTATCCCGGGAGTGGTTTTTAAATAATAGATTTGTTTTACATATTCATTTTTTAATACAGTTTACTTTTTGCCTGATGATACTCATTCTGTTGATTGTGATGAAATCTTAATAACTAAGTCCAGCAGAAAGTGACGGTCCCAAAGGTAGAGATAATAAAGTCACTATCGTTTCATATTTAGCACAAGGTTAACTCCTAAGGGGAAATCTTAACTCCTACAGCAAATGAGATGGGCATCATCTCCAGACTCACATGACAAGGGCAGGTGGGTTGGCAGAGATGTTGCAATTGCCTAGACAATGACAAAAGAAATATGTTTTCCTTTGAGACTATCAAGGATCTCTATCCTTGCTATCCTGGTCTCTATTTAAAGACAAAGTTTTTACTCTGACAATCCCAGCACATTTCTTTCTCTCTTTCTTTCTTTCTTTTTTAATGTAGATTATATTTGTTGTTTCTGTAGAACTAACCAGAGTCCTTGAAATGACCTTGATCATTAATTCTTGGTCAATTCAAGTATATGATATTGAAAAATATTAGACAGGCTTCAAAATCAGGAAATAGAATTAATTGTCTCTCACTTTTACAGAAGTACCATCAAAGAGGATGAGAAACAACAAGTTTTGGGGAAGTGATAAGTAATACAGCCATCGTATATATATATATATTTATGCATTTGGCCACATTGTGCAGTCATCAGTGTTATACACACACTATCCTGCATGTGCACATGCCCGTGCATACACACATGCACAGATACAGGCAAAAAGAAGAAAAAGGACTATCAATTTCTCAAAGACAAGGCCATGAATCCCAGGTCCAGGGAATCTGGGGTAACAAAGTGCTCCCTGTTTTCGTTTTCTTTGAAAGTCAATATTCTATGACTAAAGGCCAATGTTGCTGTTGTTGTTATGTGCCCTGGAGTTGGAAGCGACTCATAGCTACCCCTCCTTGGGTTTCCAAGGGAGTATCACTAAGGAAGTAGATTGCCCAACCTTCCTTCTGAGGAGTGGCTGGTGGGCCAATATCCCTCTCTAATTGGACATTTTAGAGACAGTTTTTGTTCAAGTATGCTTAGTCTTTGTGCTGGACATGACTCCAGTGTTGTTTCTTGGTTGCATGTAAGTCAGGGTCTTTAAAACATATTTTTGAACAATCTCTCAGACAGGACTTCTCTTAATCAAAAAATCAATACCTCTAAAATCCCATCATATTTTAATTTAAAATCTAGATATTCCCCATCATGTGGCTCCAGTGGAAATGATAGTTCCAAATCATCTGAATGAGTTGTATTTGTACTACTACTCCTTGTAATTTGAGTGTTTTATTCTAGAAGCATGAAGGACATCCAGAATGCACTGATAATGGAGAAGCAAAACAAAGTCACAGCACTGTAAGCCTATCATTTCTCTAGAGTCACTTGTGAACATTTTACAGGTTTTACTATTTTAATAACATTAATTACTCTTTATCAACTCACTCTGAGAATTTCTTATTAGTCCCACAGTATCTTAAAACAAGATGCAAAAAGTGCAGCACAAAATTATACAAATATTCTTTGATGCCTCATGTCCTATTGGCATCCTAACCCTGATGTTTTGTATGCATAATTTACTATTATAACAAATATATCTCACAAGCTATTATGATAGCATAATATCATCTATATCTCGCTATGAACCTGTATTTGAAAATAAAGGCACATGGTCTTTCTAAGGCTCACAATATGCTCAAGAGAAAAAAGGAAATAAAGTATTTATAGATGCCTTCAAAACCCTAATTCAAGGTTGGAATATAATGCTTGAGACTTGTTCACTTTATTTTTTAACTGCAAGTTGTTGCTGTTGTTGTTGTTATGTGCCATTGAGTCAGACCTGACTCATAGCGACCCCTCCTTGGGTTTCTGAGGCAGTATCACTACGGAAATAGATTGCCCCATCTTCCTTCCGAGGAGTGACTGGTGAGTTTGAACCACCAGCCTTCTGGTTAGCAGTCAAGTGCCTTAGGTCCTATGCTACAAGTTAGACATTTTTTTTTTTTTTTTTGTCATTGTTTTCTTAGATAAACCATTTATTCAGAAATTATTTTAAAATTATTTTTTCCTTTGCCAATCATTAGTTCTTAAATTTTTATCCTCAGCTTGTGACTGCAATAACAGATGTCTCCTAGTTGGAATGAGATCACAAGATGTCTTTTGTTCTGCAAAGGTTAGTATTAGGCTGCTGACAGGTTGGCAGTTCAAACTCATCAGCAGCTCTGTGAGAGAAAGATGTGGCAATCTACTTCCATAAAGATTATAGCCTTGGAAACCCTAGGGAACAGTTCTACCCTGTTCTAGAGGGTCAGTCTGAATCAACTCCACAGCAGTGGGGTTAGGTTTTTATTTTGGTCAGGAAAGTGGGCAATCCTACTTCCGTAGTGATACTGCCTCGGAAACCCAAGGAGGGGTCGCTATGAGTCAGGGCTGACTCGACGGCACATAACAACAACAACAACATAGTAGAGCAGAAGCTGTTTGTGTCCCAAATAGTAGATGTCTATTCAGGATATACACTAAAATAGAGATAGGATATTTGTGTACTTAAGCACTTTTGTGTTTTACTGTAAATCATTTAATGATTAGTTTAGAATTCAAGGAAACAGATATGGACAACAATTTCATCATGTGTTTTTCTTGAGAATTTAATGCACTCATGGTTGAAAACAATAATAGATAAAGCACTGCTCTTTAGTACTCCCTGATTATTTTTACTCTACAATATATATCTTTATTAGGAAAATTGAAACTGTTCAAATCTCATTTAGAACACTTCTTCACATATCTCACCTTCTGATGTAAAATTATATTTACATCAATCTAAGCTCAATGTTGTTGTTATATTACGTTGAGTTGGACCTGACTAATGGCAACCTCTCCTTGGGTTTCTGCGGTGGTATCACTACAGAAGTAGATTGGTCATCCTTCCTTCCGAAAAGTGGCTGGTGGGTTTGAACCTCTAACCATCTGGTTAGCAGTCAAGTGCCTTAGGCACTACACTACCAGAGCTCCCTCAGACCTCAATATTAATTTATTTACTTGCTTATTTAAAGTCATACTTATTGAGCTTCATTTCAGGCCATAAATTGGGCTATGTCATGGAAACTGCTTTGCATCCTGATGATGCAATGGAAAGAGATCAATAAATATAAGTATAGATAAGGGTATGGAGGAATTCATTAGCATCAGCAGAAAAGTAAATATGAAAAAAATAAATGTATATAGTGATAAAGGGGAGTTAAGAGAGTACAGAGCTTATATTAAGGGGCTTTTTACTTTAATGCATTTATATTTTTAGAACTTTTAACTTCTCAGCCTGATGATAAAATTTGTCATCCTCCATTAATATTATGGACACTTCAAAACAGAAATTGTTCCTGGATTTTGTTCAGTTGTTGTTGTTGTTGTTAGGGGCCGTCGTTTCTGACTCATAGCAACCCCATGCACAGCAGAAGGAAACACTGTCCGATCCTGTGCCAGCTCCATGATCCCTGCTATACTTGAGCCCATCATGGCAGCCACCATGTCAATCCATCTCCTTGAAGGCCTCCCCCTCTTTTGTCGACCCTCCACCCTACCAAGCATGACATCCTTCTCCAAGAAATGGTCCCTTCTGACAACATGACCAAAACAGATGAGATAAAGTCTGGCCATTCTCGCTTCCAAGGAGAATTTTTTGTGCACTTTCTCCAGGACAGATCTGTTAGTTCTTTTAACAGTCTATGGTACTTTCAGCATTCTTCACCAGCACCACAACTCAAAAGCATCAACTCTTCTTCGGTCTTCCTTATTCATTGTCCAGCTCTCACATGCATACAAG
>NW_006921857.1:3302563-3311498 GCF_000298275.1 Orycteropus afer afer | reverse complement strand
TATGGATATTATCTTATCACTGACAGCATTGTACTTCAGGACAGATCTTGAAACATCTTTTGTGATGATGAATACCATGCCATTCCTCTTCAAATTGTCACTTCCAGCATAGTAGATCACATGGTTGTCTGATTCAAAATGGCCAAAACCAGTCCATTTCAGCTCACTAATGCCGAGGATGTCAATCTTCATGCGTTCCATTTCATTTTTGACAACTTCCAATTGGATTTTGGTCAATAGTTAGAATTATTTATTAGATTGAATGTCAATTAAAATCCTGTGTTTGGAACTCTGGTGGTGCAGTGCTTAAGGCATTTGACTGCTAACCAGAAGGACAATTGGCCCAATCTACTACCACCTCGGAAACACAAAGGGGGTTGCTCTGAGTCAGAATTGACTTGATGGCAGTGAGGTTGTGTTATATATATATATATATATATATATATATATATACACACACATATACACACACACACACACACACACTCCATTTTCAGAAATTCACAAAAAATTCCCACCAACCAAAATTCTAAAGAAAATCCAATCACTCATTTTTTTTGACTGAAACTTGCCCACTTTTAAAGTTTTTCACACTGTATTTTATATTCTTTAATGTCATATAATTTCTGTTATCCCTTCCTATAAATATAGATTTCTCCTTTTGTTCTGTAAATAGCTATATTTTCTCTTTGACTACTTTAAATTAAACCCATCTAGATGTACTTCCAGAAGAAAGTCCTGGTGATCTGCTTACAAAAGGGCATAGCCTCAAAAACCCTAAGAAGCAGTTCCACTCTTTACGTACGGGGTTGCCATGAGTTGTTATTGATTCGGAGGCAACTCAAAACAACAATCTCAATAGTAGATAAAATTTAAAAATAGTAAGATGAGATGTGTTTTTAAGAGGGATGAATGAATAAAATGGCAGAGGAAATTGGTGAAAGGAGACAGAAGGAGTGATGGAGCTAGGAGAGCATAGCAATTAAAGAAAGCTTCAGAATATAGATAACATTTGGGCTTGTTATTCATGAGAAGACAGTAGGTGGAGAACATTTCAGGAAGCAGAAATGAAATGAGCAATTGAAGTAAGAAAGTACAAATTCCTAATAAATATTTACTGAGCAAAATGGTCCTAGTGACCAGCAAATTTTTTTTCTTTTTTTTCTTCAATGGGATGGATTTCTACACTTTAATTTCCTAAATTTTAATGTTGAGTGTATTTTGTCATCTTTTTAAAACTGATTTCTACACATAAAGAGGATGTCTCCATGTCTACCCATCTGCTAAGCAGGGATCATTTTGAAATTGAGTGTAAGGAGAAAAGAAAATAGGAGAAATCACGAAGCTGTGTTACATCTTGAAGAACATTAAAACATAAAAACAAAAAACAACACAACACTCCAAATGACTCGTTTGCCTTTCAGTATTCCACAACTTAGTGACAATAACTGGCAGTGTCATAATTTCACAGTGTCATCCTTGTGGAACATAGGGTTCCCAGAGACTATATTTCCATCTCTTTCAACATCACCATTGAAATGACTTTTTTTATTTCTGCTTAATTAGGACCCAATTCTTCCTTCTTGGCATTGCATTTTCCCTCCTGTTCAGTCTATCTGGACAGGCTAGATCTGCGTGGGCATGTACCAGTTTGTGAGATTTTGGATCAGAACTCAGTGGCTTTGCAACAGCGATAAACCCAACTTCTGGTAAGTGTGAATTTATGTTCCAAAGTGCCACAAACCACACGGTAAGATGTCACAAAAAGGAGCAGTAACTAGGTCGGATTTTTGGCAGTCTCCATGGAGCAGTAAGTCTGATGCTGCCTTGCCAGTGATTAAATAAGGCTGAGAAACATTTTTTTCTTCTCTTCCTTTATAAGCAGGACAGAAAAGCTCAGATTATCTGATGGGGAGTGGAGGAAAAAAAAGAAGAAGAAAAAAGAAAAACTATCTAAGCCAGTTGCTCAAAAATGGATTCTGACCCAGGGAGACCCCATGTGTGTCAGAGTAGAAATGTGCTCCAGGGCTTTTTAAGAGTGCTTCCGGATGAACTTGAACTGTCAACTTTTCAATTAGCAGCCAAACATGTTAAAACTTTGCACCATGCAGGGACTTCAATAACTGCCTGAAATGCAATTATTTATGTCCAGTAAGAACAGAATTAGGGTAAGGGCACACACTGTATATTTAGCCAGAAAGTGTTGGGGAATGAGTGTCAGTTGGAGTGGAGTGCTTCTTAGGGTTTTTGAGGCTATGCCCTTTTGTAAGCAGATCACCAGGACTTTCTTCTGGAAGTACATCTAGATGGGTTTAATTTAACCACCTTTCAGCTGGTAGTCAAGTACTTAATTATTTTCACCATCCAGGGATTCCTCCATTGAGAGTTAGGCCTGTCTTACTTGATTTTGTGTATAGTGGCTAAGACACTTGCCTGCTAACCAGACGGCTGGCGGTTCAAACCCACCAGCCACTCCTTGGAAGGAAGGTTGGGCAATCCTACTTCCGTAGTGATACTGCCTCGGAAACCCAAGGAGGGGTCGCTATGAGTCAGGGCTGACTCGACGGCACATAACAACAACAACAACAACAACAGTGTACTGAAACAATTTCTCTTGTTTCTCTACAATGCAATCATAGTGTGTGGTGGGCTGTGAACAAACTTTCCAGAATGATGTTATTTCCCTAACACTTTTATTATATCATCATTATATAATCAGTGATGTATTTGTTATTTTGGAAAAGCAAAGAGATGAGCTAGACTTGGTAGCATAAAGCTAAACTCCAGGAGAGACTGAGCCCTTCCTGGGCAAAGGGTTTACTTTCTTGGGAGCATGAAGGGAAGTTCCGGTTAGGATACCCCAAGCATGAGTAGCACAGCTGTTCAAAATTGCTCCCAGCAAAGACATACCCAACTCTTCTGTTCTAAATGTGCTCTTCCCAAACAGTCCATTCTTTCCAATGATTAAACAATGAATATGCAAAAAGACAAATAGTTAAGACAGAATCAGATAACAAACATTTGGAAGAAAGCTAATTGACATGATTTGTAAAATACCAGAATTATTACCTTTCAGGGTATTTAAAAAATAAATTATCTCAAAATGTAGCACTTATTTCTCTCTTTATCCTAGTAAATCCAGTTGACAGGATTTAGCACTAGGAAGAAGCCCAGAAGGTTTGAAATCCTGTAAGAAAAAAAAGTATATTTTTAGAATTATGGTAACAGCTGCTAAGAAATGTATTTCTATTTTGTAGTTAGTCTGAGCTGCCTAACATAAATGTGTAGTAGAGAAAGATAACAGAGATAAGGCAAGTGGAGAGAATTATAGCAAAGTGAACACTATCTTTGGTTGTTGAAAGAAAAATTGAGTACTAAATATGGCACTTTATCAAAATAAAACTATAAATTGTATAACTAAGAACTAGAATTAGATGTCTATTCTCTCTGTCTCTTTCTCTTTCTTCCTCTCTCTCTTCCCTCCTCCCTCATTCTCCAACCATAGCCTCTCAACTTCATACTTATTTTTTAATCTCTTTTTGAAAGAAATTTAGGGTGTTTTAACATAATAGCACAGATCTTATTAAAAATTACCTTCTAATATTAAACCATCAAGCAAATACATGATATAGTATTAAATATTCCCATTAAAAATTATAATTAATTTTTTTAAAAAATGTAAGACTGATTGGTTTAGTAAGCAAATTGTTTGGTAAATGGTTATTTTAATTAAATACAGTTTATTTTCTTATGATGCATTTTTTCCCTTAGTTTTATGTTTAAAGCACAGTGCAAAATCAAGAAACCTCTATGTATAGGTATAATAGTTTGTTTTTAAGGTTTAACTTGATATATTTGGGAAATATTATATATTATCAGGCCAGACTTCGTCTCACCTACTTTGGTCATGTTGTCAGAAGGGACAATTCCCTGGAGAAGGAGGTCATGTTTGTAAGGTGGAGGGTGGAGGAAAGAGGGAAAGGCTTTCGACGAGATGAATTGACACAGCGGCTGCGGTGATGGGCTCAAGTATAGCAGGGATCATGGAGCTGGTGCAGGAAGGGGCAGTGTTTCATTCTGCTGTGCATAGGGTCGCTATGAGTTAGAGATGACTCAACGGCATCTAACCACAACAACATCCATTATCAATTATAATGTATAATTGTATTTATATCTAAGTCTTGAGTTTCATTACATCTTGGAATTAGCAGCAGGGGATACTTTTCCAAATAAAAGTTGGCACACTCTTTTCCTTTTGGGGTTTTCAATCTATCTACTGGGAAACAGCCCAGGGTGTTACCAAAGTAAGATACTGTGCAAGTGGTTTATAAACTAGAGATTGCTATAATTATTTAATGTATTGTTTTAGCAATTAAAGATAATTAAATGTATAATACCTGCTTTATGTAATACATAATTTAATAATGCATTATTGTTATGATTAATAATAATGAACAACAAAAACTCAGGGAGTTCAACATTTTATAAAGTTATAGGAATCTAAAAAATACTCTTAACAACTATCCCTGAGTCTACAATGACACCTTTTAGTTAATCATTAACTTGGCTTTCCTAGACTCTCTTGGAAATTTTCTGTGGTTTTCTCCACAGTCTATATGCACACATAAAAGTCAGCACACCGTATTTCTCTCATTCATATCCTAGGAGATGCAACTCATCAGCAGTCCCTCCTTCTGCTCCCTTCCTGTGACAGCTCAAATTCATGTGCTTATTCTCACTCCCTCTGGCTAGCTGTATGCTTCTCTTTCTCTCTCTTAATTCCTTCTCTTAATTGTGAAATACCCCAGAGATTTTTGGGAAGAAACGTTGCTCAGAAGATTTAAAAGATGTTTGCAATCTGTACAACACACAGCCCATACCCACCCTCCCACAAACACAACCCATTTCAGATTTTACAGCATCACCTGTCTTCCCTGTTGGCAACAAGAAAAAGTAATTTAAAAAGTGTTGTTCATATATGACCATAAAATACACCCAGTAACTACTGGAGAAAGAGATGGTGTACTCAATCTCACACTGTGGAAAAGATGATTCTAGGGAATCTTTCCTCTCCCTTTGTGCTGGGACTATATCTTATACTTCCTTATAGCCCCAGTGACCATCACAAGGAGTAGAAACACCAACAGAGGTCTCATATCTGGTTTTTTGTTTTGTTTTGTTTTTAATTTTTGTTTCAACCTTGAAATACAAATCGAATATTTTGTGTAGATAGGTTGAAATGTTAATGCAAGGAGTTTCAGTATTGTTTGTTAAGTTAGAAAATACAGGAGTAAGAGATGGCCCACAGATAGTCATCAAAGGTGGGTTGTTTAATCATCAGAATAACTGCTGTCATTCAATGAGCATTTCTGTATATCATGCACTGTTTTATGTGTTTTACATATTTACCTCATTTAATCCTGAAAATAGAAATATAGGTCAGATACTATTATTATCTCCATTCTACAAATGAAGAAATGCAAGCACAAAAGAGTAAGTAACTTGTCCAACTTGCCTTAAATATTAAAGAAATAATAATAACCTGCATAAACAACAACAAAAAAATCTGTTTTCAGAGATACATTTTACAAGCACAATACAAAGAAGAGGATAAGAAAAGAATATTCATCATGGTCAAAATCTTGAAAACTGAAATGTTGGTTGGAAATTAGAACTTATTTGAAAAGAATAGATTGGAAAACTGACCTCAATTCTTTCCTCCCTGACTCTACACCCCTTGCAGAATAACTTTGTCACTTCTTCCATCAAAAGCACTCTATTTCTCCACTCCTTGAATCTCAGCTAGCATTATGACTTGATTTGGCCAACAAAATATGGTGGAAATGATGTGCCAATTCTGAGCATAGGTTTCAAGGGGATTTGCACAATTCCACTCTTGTCCTTGGAATTCTCAATTGCAATATCAGCAAGCCCTGGCTATCCTGAAAAATGTTAAAAGAGATGCAGCCTAATAGTCCCCACCACCCCACTCAACAGTCAGCCAATTCCTGTTCCCTACCAATACAATGATCCAGCTAAATCATAGACTTGTAAGTTATAATAAATTGTCTTTTCAAGATCTAGGGTTTTTTTTTTTTCTTTGTTTCATTGTGATTTGAGTGAAGATTTACAGAGCAAATTCACTTTCCATACAGCAGTTCACATACACTTTGTCTCATGACATTGACCACAGTTTACCACAATGCAACAGCTCCCCTCCCACTTCCTCCCCATAGTTACCTCTTCCCTGTCCATCCCTCTATGCACTCCTGCCCCCTAAGCTGTCTCCCTGTGCATAAGCAGCCCTTCTTTCTCCCATGATTGTTCTCTCCAAGAAGAGTATCTACTTGAGGTAAATGTTCAACTCATACGCCTGTATTTTGTTTGGCTGGAAACCACAGGTGTGGGTTCAATTCCAGACCTGAAGGGCAGCTAGGGGCCATAGTCTCAGTGGTTCCACCAGGCTCTATCGGATCAGCAAACCTGGTCCCCGCCATTTTTTTTTTTCTCCAAATGATTTTGAGTTTTGTTCCACATTGTTCTCCCTCTCTATCAAGGATCTCCTACATAACTCCCCTTCTAAGTGGATGACAGTGGTAGCCGGGCAACATCTAGTTCTTCTGGTCTCATAGTCATACAGGCTGCAGATCGGATGGTGTACCAGTCACTAGGACTAATTGTTTCCATGTCTTTGGTTTTCTTCATTCTTCTTTGCTCTGGATGAGGAGAGACCCATCACTGCATCTAAATGGCAGCTTGTTAGCTTTTAAGATCCTAGTCGCTACTCACCAAAGTAGGAGGTGGAACAATGTTTCGTATAGTATGTTATGCCAATTGAGCCTGATGTCCCCTGTGACTATGGTCCCAAGCCCACAGGTTCAACTCCTCTGTCCCTCTGGGTAGCTGGCTGTGACCAAGCAGAGACCACACTCTTGCCCCTTGTCAGCTCTACTATACATCTGGGAATTCTGATCATTCATATAAACTTGTAGGACCTTTGTCTACCAACCCTATATATGTTCTTTGATACACTCCCCATTTCATAGACATACCTAAATGTTCATCCTGTCCACCCATCTATCAAGATCTAGGTTTTGACTTGATTGTTGTTCCAGTAATAGATAAGTGGCCAGGCAGTAGTGGATTAGTGACAAAATTCTCACCTTCCATGCAAGAGACCAAAGTTTGTTTCCTGGTGAATTCACCACATGTGCAGCCATCACCTGTCTGTCAGTGGAGGCTTGCATATGGCTACAATGCCAAACAGATTTCAATGGAGCTTCTAAAATAAAATGGGCTAAAAGGCCTGGCAATCTACTTCCAAAAATCACCCAGGTAAAAACCCTATGGATCACAACCATTCAATCACAACTGATTATGGGGGGCATGGCACAGGACCAAGCAATGTTTTGTTCTGCTGTGCATGGGGGCAGTGTGAGTTTCCATGGAGTCACCGACTCAACAGCAGCTAACATTAAAATTACCTAGATATTTGTAGTCCTGCTTTAATATGAAAATTTGCTTGCTATTTTCCTAGACTACATGACTTAATCTTACTAATTCTTAACTGTTAAAACTTCCCTTAAAGGTATCAAAATAAAAGCAGAGTTTTTTAATATTACAAATTTAAGCTTTGCTGTCTATGGTAGTGGCATCACCCATAATGATTTGTCATGCAATGTTATTTTCAAACCTCAAAATTAATTACTAACATAAAACAAATCATAGTGTTAAGACATACTTTAAAAACAAATTACAATCTCAAAATGGATAATTTACAGCTTGGAAAATTAATTGATTAAACTCAAAGTGTATAAAAATAATTGGAAAAATTGAAGAATGAACAAACCAACTACAGTGTTATCCAACTAAATAATAATAAAAAAGAATGCCTAATGAGTAAAACAACAGCCCCCAAAAAATCAATAGTCATAACTAAACTATATGATCTTGGGTGTAGATAGGTGGAAATCCTAATTTTGGGAGCACCGTTATATTTCAGTGGTGGGCACATCACAAAACATCAACTCTCAGCCCTTCAGCAAAGTTAAACCAGAAATCATGGTGTTGATATTAAAATCGACACAAAAGTAAAGAAAAAGAAAGGGTTTATAAATCACTACTCCTTAAAATGTTTCTTTAGTCTGGATTTTGTGAGAAAAAATATATATAGGTATATTTAGGAAATTATTTATGATGCAGATATAACAACAGCAATAAATGAAATAAAATACAGAAGTTTTAGATCAAATAGATTTTTTTTTTTCTGAGAATGATTTTTAATACTTGTTTCAAGACTGGAGCAGATTCGGATTTTTATATTTGTAATAAATATTACACTACATTTAAAGTATATTCGATGATCAAAGACTATGCTTCAAACAATTGTGTACATGTTAAAGCATTGAGCTAGCCAAATGTTAAATGCATGCATGTGAAATGTGTAGCAAAGACACACACAGAAAAGTTGGATATAAATTAAATATTTTAAGCATCAATAAATATTTACACTGCATCAAGATTGGAGGGAGACTTGTTAACAACCTGTTACATGCAGATGACACAACCTAGCTTGCTGAAAGTTAAGAGGACTTTCAGCATTTATTGATGAAGATCAAAGACTATAGCCTTCAATATGGATTGCACCTCAATATAAGGACAACAAAAATCCTCACAACTGGATCAATAACCAACATCATTATAAGCTCAGAAAATATTAAAATTGTCAAGGGTTTCATTTTACTTGGATCGGTAATTTATGTCCATGGAAGTACTCACTGCCATCGAGTGGAATCTGGCTCACAATGACCCTTTCTTGGGTTTCTGAGGCAGTCTAGTACCATAGTGCCTAAGGCACTTGACTGCTAACCAGAAGGCTGGCGGTTCAAACCCACCAGCCACTCCTCGGAAGGAAGGTTGGGCAATCTACTTCAGT
>NW_006921857.1:3293404-3302463 GCF_000298275.1 Orycteropus afer afer | reverse complement strand
TGGGCAATCTACTTCAGTAGTGATGTTGTTGTTGTTGTTATGTGCCGTCAACTCGGCCCGACTCATAGCGACGCCTCCAGGTGGTATCACTACAGAAGTAGATTTCCCAACCTTCCTTCCTGAGGAAGTGGCTGGTGGCTTTGAACTGCCAGTCTTCTAGTTAGCAGTCAAGTGCTTTAGGCACTGTGCCCCCATGGAGGTAGTAGTCAAGAAATCAAGCAATATATTGTATTAGGAAAACTGCTGCAAAAGATTTCTTTAAGGTATGAACAAGCCAAGGTATCATTTTGAGGACTAAGGTGTGCCTGACTCAAGCCACGGTATCTTCAATTGCCTCACAGGCATGTGAAAGCTAGACAATGAATAAGAAAGACAGAAGAATTGATGTCTTTGAATTATGACATCAATGAAGCAGATTGCATATACTATGGACTGCCAGAAGAATGAACAAATCTATCTTGGAAGATGTACAGCCAGCCAGAATGCTCCTGAGGCAAAGGTGACAAGACTTTGTGTCTCATACTTTGGACATGTTATCAGGAGGGACCAGTCCCCAGAGAAGGAGATAATGCTTGGTAGGTAGAGGTTCAGTGAAAAAGAGTTGAGACCTTCAATTAGATGGATTGACACAGTGGCTGCAACAAGAAGTTCAAACATAGCAAAGATTGTGAGGATGGTTCATGACCTGGCAGTACTTCGTTCGGTTGTACATAGGGTCATTATGAATTGGAATCGACTCCATGGAACCTAACAACAGCAAGTCTTATGGTTTATAACTATCTTCAATTCTGTCTAAATTCTACATTTAAAAATTGAAGTAGACTATATTTTCATTCAGTTCAGCACTGAAAATTTCTGTGGGATGAACTTTTTTGTCAAGATATTTAATAATTCATTCCTGAATCCCCTTTAGTCAGGATCTGGGAGCTTTTCAAAGGAGTAATGTCAGTAATTCATTCATACCTTGGAGTGGATATTCCTAATAGCAGACCTAAGGACTGTAACTTCAGTTCAAGTTTGGGGGTAGGATGCTAGGAAACAAAAATGAGAAAATGGAGAAAGGGGGCAGGACAGGATGAAAATGAAATCAATAAATGTGTGCTAATCACCTTTTTAAGAAATCCTTGTGGTGTGGTGGTAGAAGGGCTCAGCTGCTAACCAAACACTCAGAGATTTGAACCCAAATGCTGCTCTGCAGCAGAAAGATACAGGAGTCTGCTTCAGTAAAGATTTATAGCCTTGGAAACCCTATGGGGAAGTTCTACTCTGTCCTATAGGACAGCTATAAGTCAGAATCGACTCAACAGCAGTATGTTCGTTTGTTTTGGTATCAGCTTTTTGCCATTAGTGGGAACTGGGACTCAGTTCTTGGAATACTTTTAAGAACTTGGTGGAATGTGAAATCAAAAAGTTACAAAGAGAACATAAAATGTTATAGTATTCCTGGACCTGTGGAAAGACTCAAATAAAAATATTATATAAACAGTTCTAAGAAAATGTATAAAGGAATGATTGACCTACACAAAAGAGCTAAGAAACTGATTGGCACATTCTAATAAATTACTTATTTGTGCGTTCATTCATTCACCTATTCACAAACATTTTCCAAATGCTTACTATGCTAGAGGACATTTATCATAGCCTATGGTTGCCAGCTTAGACTTATTTTTGAAAGGTAGGCCTGTGAATACAGTTTTTTGTTTTTTTACCACTTTATTGAAATATTTACTAATTGTGGTTCTTGATTTTATGTATAATATGATTTAGACAGTTTTTACTAAATGTATACATATATACATATACATATATATAGCTATAATTCCCCACTAAAAACTGCTATGAAGGCATTTCAGTGGAGAGAAATAGTTATTTTCAACAACTGGTGCTAATACATCCATATACAAAGAAATAAACGTCAAATCATACCTCACAACACACATAAAAATTATTCAGAATAAATCATGTACTTAAATGTAAAATCTAAAATGATAAAACTTCAAGAAGAAAACTTGGGAGAAAAATCTTTGTAACCTTCTGTTAGGCAAAGTTTTTCAATATGACACGAAAAGAATGATCCGTAAACAATAAAATTGAAATACAGGACCTCACTATAAACTTACTGCTCTTTGAAAGACACTTTTAGGAGGTTGAAAAGAGAAGCTACAGATTTGGAAAAAAAAAATTTACAAAGCAGGTATTTGATATAGGAGATATATGCAGATTATATAAAGAACTCTCAAAACTCAACAATAAGAAAACAAAAAATGGAAAAAAGATTTGAACAACATATCACCAAAGAAAATATAAAAAAGGCAAATAAGAACATGAAAAGATGGTAGAAATGATTAATTAATAGAGAAATGCAAATTAAAACCTGGAGATACCACTACACATCTATTAGAATTAAAAAGAAGACCCTACCAAGTCTTGGTGAAGGTGCAGAGGAAATAAAACTTTCATACACTGTTGGCTGGAATATAAAATACTACATTGGAAAATGCAGATCTATTGTATGGAAATACCACAATTTGTTCATCCACTCACACGTTGGTGGGTATTTGAATTATTTCTAGTTTTTCACTCATAAATAAAGCTGCTCTGAACATTCATATGTAAGTCTCCATATGCATATGTGCTTTCTTTTCTCATAAAAAAAAAATATCTAGAAGTAAAACAGTTGACTTATATGGTAGGTATTTATTTAACTTTTAAATAACTGCCACACTACTTTCCAAAGTTGTAGGATTTTACATTCCAACCAACAGTGTATGAAAATTCTATTTCCTTTGCATCTGCCCAATGGGGCTTGCTATGAGTTGGAATCGACTCAATGGCAGTGAATTTGTTTGTTTGTTTGTTTATTTGTTTGTTTTTGGTTTAGAATATTACCCAGTATTTCAAAAAAAATGAATGATTGATACATACAACACAGATAATTTCTGAATATCAAATAATTATGTTAACTTAAAGAATCCAGCCAGAAAAAGAATACCTACTCCATTTATATAAAACTGCATAAAAGGCAAACTAATCTATAGTGATTGAGAATGTATCATGATAGCCTGGGAAGAAGGTACAGAGAATGGTGGGGAAAAAAATCTTGAAAAGGACATGAGGAGGATGATGGATATGTTTATTATCTTGATTATAGTGATGGTTTCACACATGTACATATTTGTCAAAACTTAGCATATTGTACACTTCCAACATGGGTAATATATTGCATGAAAATCATATCTCAATAAAGCTGTCAAACACACACACACACACACACACACAAATTTTGCTGTGCTCTAGGTTGTGTCAAACATATCTGAAAATCAGTAAATAAGAATATTGATTGCCCAACCTGGAAAAATCTGGTTGTGACTGTATCTCTCTTCAGGCCAGAAAAGATACATGTCTTCAGAATGAGGTTTCAAATGACACAGTTAAAAGAATAACCACAATGAACTGGGGCTGATAGGACAGATGAGATGCCCCAAGAAAAAGTAACAACAAGCAAACCTATAGAAGCCTTTGTGTGCAATTGATTAAACACTTGACTACTAACCAAAAGGTTGGAGGTTCAAATCCACCCAAAGACCTTGGAAGAAAAGTTGAGCAATCTGCTACCAAAGGTCATGGCTTTGAAAACCATATGGAGCAGTTCTCCTCTGCCCACACGGGATTACCATGAGTTGGAGTTGAGTCAACAGCAACTGATTTGTTTTTGGGTTTTAGTAAAGCCACATGGGGTTGACCCCTATTCTTTTATTTAAAAATATCCATGTCACTCACCTTCAGCTGCTGCCATCTGCCAAAATGGTAAAGACTATCATTTTAAGTGAATGAATTTTTTTTCACGAAGGAATACATTGGGAGTATGAAAAGTTTTTAATCTGTAAGCAATGACTTCTTCATTTTAGAATCTAAAAGAGGATTTGGTGAATAAATGTGTCCATGTTCAGAAATCTAGTTCCCGAAATGATTCTTAACACCACATATGATAGTTAAGCTGTCAGATTGGGTGCATCATGTCCTCCTGTGCAAACCAGAAAGGTAAACCTATTCAAATGATTTACTGAAACAGTGTGGTCAGTGGTTGCCTCTGAAGAGAATTTTCATTTAATATAGGACTGTAAAACTTTAAAACCAAACCATGCTTCTTCCTGACATATAGCTTGAACACCCGTTTCTCTTTCAGTTCAAGCTCTTTCTTCAATTTAATTCTCCTTCAGACTCTTTTAGACAGAGTGCTATACCATATTTTTCTGTTAAATCATGAAAAATGATAGAATCTCTATACTTTTTCAAGAGTCATTGTCAAATTATACCCTCCAATAGGTAATATACCGCTGGAGTCAGTAATTTCAACTATTTGTATGCATTTCAGGTTTGCCAATTACCCTTCCAAGCTGTAAATTGCCTATTTTGAGAGCATAATTTGATTTTTAATGTTTGTCTTAACAGCCTGATTTGTTTTGTCTTTTGATTTGTTTCACATTTTAGTAATTAATTTTAAGCTGACAATGTCTCTCCTAAAAGGAAGGCGGAGTATGCGAGGCTTTTAGGGCTACAGCAGTTTGATACTGATATAAATTTCTTTCTGGTGCCATAGACCCTAAGTGAAAAATATCATGTTCCCTCTTCTTTTCTTTGGAAAGGAGTCATCACTTCTTTTCCAGGAGATATGCTAGCTTGAGTTTGAAATACACACTGCATAATCCCCAAGTTTAAACACACATGGATAAGCAAAATTGGCCCGAAGAAATATATTCAAAACAGAAGTGACATTTTTCAAGTCATCAGTCTGAAAAAAAAAGAATAAAATGTGCCTTGGGGTTATGTAAATGTATTTGGCCTCAGATGTCCTCTGTTTCATTCTGCATCTTTGGCCTTCTGGCAAAAACCGTATGAGGAAAACAAATTTCTCATTCCCAGACATACATTGTAAAACTTCCCTTGTTATAACTACTTGGGGAAATACAAGCACCACTGACTTAGATTTATGAATTTAATCTGATGGCAGTTGTGGTTTAGTGATAGAATTGTTGCCTCTCATGTGGGAAACTCATGTTCGATTCCCAGCCAATTCACCGCATGTGCAGCCACCACTATCTGTCAGTGAAGGCTTCCACATTGCTATGATGCTGAATGGGTTTCAGAAGAGCGGCCAGGCTAAGTAAGAAAGGTTAGGCAAAAAAACCTGGTAATCTATCTCCAAAAATTAGTCAATAAAGACTATGCTCATAATGGTCCAGTCTGCAATTGGCACAAGACCTGGAAACATTTCTTCCCCTGGTGTATGGGGTTGCCATGAGTTGAGGGGTGGGGGGTATTGTCAACTAACAACAGACTCAGGGGCATTTTGAGTTGTTTCCATGAGATCCAACAAGCCTTTTCCTATGTGATCTCAAATACACATTTGAGAAAGAGCTAGGTACCACGAAGAAAGGAAATGAAAAGTAAGAAAGTAAAAGAGAAGGAAACAGTGCTTGAAAGAAAAGAGAGTAAAGGTCACCAAAGGATAAAATTTGGAAACAGAATTGATAAGCAAAGCTATTCATTACTTTGAACCTAAATTTTTTAAGGAGTCCTTCCTGAAAACAAATTGCCAAATATGAAAAATTTTAGCCTCGAATTGGATTTTTTAGAACATTTAGTATCACTGAGGCATATAATAAATTCATGAAATAAATTTAGAATTTAATCCCATTTGCAATATGGAAAATATGCATAAATTGCAAAAAATAATATCTGAACATATTGAATTTTCCTAAGGAAGAGCTCTTTTTATATTTCAAGTATTATATTTCAAGTGTAATATCTAGAAATATTAGACAATGTAGATAGAATAGAAAAGCAATAAAATAGTCAATTAAAAGTCTCAAACACATATGTCCTCCTGGAGCCATTAGTTGCATACTTAACAATTCACTTTATTTCTGTTTACCAAACGGCAACATTTCAAAGAAGGGAATTGAAAAGGAATTTGAAATATGTTGGAGGCTAGTTTATTTTTTTCAATTAAACTTTCATTTTTTGGTAATTGTAGATTCACATGAAGTTTTAAGAACTAATGTAAAGAACTCTCAAGTACCCTTTCCCAAGTTTCCCCAAAGTTAATATATTGCAAAAGTACAAAGCAATCTCATAATCTGGATATTGATATTTATACTGTCAAGATACAGAATATTTTTACCATTACAAGGAATCCCTCTTGTTATACTTTTTATAGCCACACTTTCCTCCCTTTAGTACACCTTAATCCAAGGTAACCTTTAATTATTTCTTCATTTTTAAAATTTTGCCTTTTCTAGATTGATATATAAATGGAATCATACAGCATGTAATTTTTTGGGACTGGCCTCTTTTCCTCTATGTACAATTATCAGGTTGATTATTGCATGTATTGATAGTTTACTCCATCTCTCCTACTGGCTAAATAGAATCCTTCAATACTGTGACTCAAGGCTTGAATTGCTTTTCAGTTCTTTCAGCTTGAGAAATGCCAAACATGTTCTTCACTTTTGGTTTCTAACTCTTGGTCTTTGTATATTTCATCATAATACTTTATCTTCTTGAGCTACCCTCTGAAATCTTCTATTGAACTCTTTTACTTCATTGTTTCTTCCATTTATTTTAGCTACTCTATATTCAAAAGCAAGTTTCATAGTCTCTTCTAACATTCACATTGGTCTTTTCCTTCTTTCCTGCTTTTAATTCCTCTTGCTTTCTATATGTATGAAATCCTTGATGGTATCCCACAAATCATCTGTGTTCAATATGTTAAATCTATTCTTGAGATAGTCTCTAATTTCAGGTGTGATATACTCAAGGCTGTTCTTTGGCTCTCCTGAATTTGTTTTAATTTTCTTTAGCTTCACTTAAACTCCCATATGAGCAGTTGATGATCTGTTCCATAGTCAGTCCCTGACCTTTTTGTGACTGATGATATTGAGCTTCTCCATTGTCACTTTCCACAGAGAGAGTTGATTTGATGTCTGTGTATACCATCTGATGATGTACACATTTTCAATCACTATTTATGTTGTTGAAAAAATGTATCTGCAATGTATAAGTCATTGATCTTGCAAAAATATGTTATGTGACTTACAACATTTTTTTCTATCACCAAGTCTATAATTTCCAGCTGACAATCCTTCTTCTTTGATTCCAATGTTTTTCGTTTCTATCATCAGTAATTGTCAATGCATTTTGATTGCATATTTGATCAATTTCAGATGGCAGAAGTTGGTAAATATCTTTAATTTCTTCCTCTTTGGCTTTAGTGGTTGTTAAGCAAATTTGAATAATAGTAGTATTAACTGGCCTTCCTTGTAGGTAGGTATATGGATATTATCCTATCACTGACAGCATTGTACTTCAGGATAGATCTTGAAATGTTCTTTTGGATGATGAATGTGACAGTGTTCCTCTTCTATTTGGTATTCCCAGCATAGTAGACAGTATGTTTGCCTGATTCAAAATTACCAATACCAGTCCATTTCAGCTCACTATGATCTTTATACATTCTATTTTATTTTTTATCATTTCTAATTTTCCTAGATTTATACTTCATAAATTCCATATTCCAATTATTACTGGATGTCAGCAGCTGGCTTTTTTTTCTTTCTCATTTTGAATTTTACCACATCAGCAAATGAAAGTACTGAAATTTTTACTTCATCCATTCATTAAAGTCAAATGTGCTTGATGCTTTCCAACTTGAAGGCATCATCTAGCTATATATCAGACAGTATTCTGCTGCTGTTCATTGAGTTTTCACTGGCCACTTTTTCCAGAAGTAGATCACCAGGTCTTCCTTTCTAGTCTGTGTTACTCTGGAAGCTCCAATAAACCTGTCCACCATGTGTGACCTTGCAGGTATTTGAAATATTGGTTGCATAGCTTCAAGCATCACAGCAAGAAACAAGCCACCAAAGTAAAAATATTTGATGACTAATGAATAAAAGACCTAGAAATAAATTAAACATGGGAGGCAAAAGAATTGTATACTAAAAACTGCAAACCATCACTGAAAGAAACTAAAGAAGGTCTAAATACTTCCATAGAGACACTGCTTCGGAAACTCAAGGAGGGGTCACTATGAGTCACATCAACTAGATGGTAGTGAGTTTTTGTTTTTGTTTTTGTTTTTGTTTTTAAGAAATAGGACCTTCCGTGTTCATAAGTTGGAAAACATAATATTGATAAGATGTCAATAGTACCTAAAGCAATCTATAGACTTCACAATATCCACATCAAAATTCCACCAGCCTTCTTTGCAGAAATACAACTTAATTTATGTGCAACTGCATAGGATCCTGAATAACCAAAACAATCTCAAAAAAGAAAGAATAAAAGGACTTAAGCTTCTCAATCTCAAAATATATTTAAAATCACAATGATCAAATTAGTCTGGTACTGGCTTAATGATAGACATATTGACCAATTAATAGAACCTGGAATCCAGAAATTAACCAGCACATCTGTGGTCAATTGATTTTTGACAAGGGTGCCAAGTCCATTCAATGGGGAAAAAACAGTTTCTTTAATAATTGTCACTGGAAGAATAGTAATTTCTCATGCAAAAAAAAAAAAAAAAAGCTAGGCCTCATAGTTCACATCATATATAAATATCAACAGAAGTGGGTAAAGGACTTAAATTTAAGAACAGCACACATAAAACTCTTAGAAGAAAATAAAGAAGTAACACTTTAGTACTTCATGTTTAATGGTAGATTCTTAAATAAGACACCAGAAACATAAGCAACAAAAAGGCAAATTAAATAAATAGAACTTCATCAAAATTAAAAATTTTTCTTCATTAAAGGACCTCGTAAACAGAGTAAGGAGAAAAGGTACACATTGGGAGATATTTTTGGAAAGTATAGATCTAATAAAGATTTCAATCCACATGTAAAAAGAATGTCTTCATCTTAACAATCAGCCAATGAAAACCCTATAGATAACAGCAGTTTTATCCACAGCAAGGGAATTCAAGGGAATAGCACAGGAATGGGCAGTATTTTCTTCCATTGTGTATGAGGTCACCATGAATTGGGGATTGACTT
>NW_006921857.1:3290199-3291439 GCF_000298275.1 Orycteropus afer afer | reverse complement strand
TTCCGTTTGCTTTAGCGATTCTCCGCTCAAGGGCAAGGTTCAGAGTCTCTTCTGTCATCCACTTTGGTCTTCTCTTCTTTTCTTGTCTTTTAGTGATCTCAGCCATTAGGGAAATTGAAATCAAAACAACAATGAAATATCACTTCACTCTTAGTAAGATGGCTTTGATCAAAACAAATGGAAAACAATTTATGTTAGTAAGGATGGGGAAAAATTGCATCCCTTATCCATTGCTTGTTGGAATATAAAATGGTATAGTTGCTATAGAAAATAGTTTGGAGATAACTCCAAACGTTAAAAAATAGAATTACCATTAAAAAATAATGATAAAATAAAATAAAACACTGCTGTTGAGTCATAGTCATCATAGTAGAACTACCCCCATAGAGTTTCCAAGGTTGTAAATCTTTACAGAAGCAGACTGCCTCATCTTTTTCCTGTGGATTAGATGGTGGGTTTGAACCATTGACCTTTCAGTTAGTACGCCAATGCCTTAAACACAAAGCCACAAATCCATTGACTCCACTTCTTTGTATATATCCAAAATAATTGAAAGCAGGAATACAAACAAAAACCTGTACACCAATGTTCACTGAAGCACTATTCACAATAGTCAAAAGGTGGAAACAAACTAAATTTCCATCAACAGATAAATGGATAAACAAAATGTGGTATACACATACGATGGAATATTACTAAGCAACAGAGAGAAATGAAGTCCTGATAGATGTTACAACGTAGATGTATCTTTAAACATTATGTTGAGTGACATAAGTCAGTCACAAAAGGAAAAATATTTCATGATCCCACTTACATGAAATATCTAGAACAGGTAAATATACAGAGATCAAAGTTTATTAGTCATTACTGGGAATGGGAGGGAGGGAGAAAGAAGGGAGTCATTGCTTCAAAAAACCAAACTCACTGTTTCTATTAAGTGTGATGAAAAAATTTGGAAATTGATAGTGGTGATGGTTGCACAACACAATGAATGTAATTCATGTCAACATATTGTACATATAAACAATGATGAACTGGAAAATATTTATATTCATATATATATGAGCTCTGGTGCCGTAGTGCCTAAGGCATTTGACTACTAACCAGAAGGTTGGCAGTTCAAACCCACCATTCACTCTGTGGAAGGAAGACCAGGCAATCTATTGCTATAAAGATTCACCTCCTGAGAAACCCAGTGGGAGTCACTATGAGTCGGAATTGACTCAATGGCAGGAGTTTA
>NW_006921857.1:3285597-3290099 GCF_000298275.1 Orycteropus afer afer | reverse complement strand
AGAGAGAGAGAGAGAGAGAGAGAGATTGGTGTTGTGCCTAAGGCATTTGACTGTTAACCAGAAGATTAGTGGTTCAAACCCACTAGCTGCTCCGGAAAGGAAAATGAGACAGTCTACTTCTGCAAATATTTACTGCCTTAGAAACCCAATGAGGTGGCTATGAGTTGGACTCAACTTGATGGCAGTGAGTTTTATATATACATCACAATTTGAAAAATGGACAAAAATAAACCACAATCATTCCTGAATCATGTCATTATCTTTTAAGAATGAAGTATGATCCATGGCATTAAGCTCTGTAGTGAAACTTTTATTTACATAGAGTCAGATATGATAAAATGGGGGAAATGTAAGTCACGATCTCTTCCCAGTAATACTTTACTACATAATCCTTAGTGTTATAAATTGAATTGTGTTCCCTAAATATATGTGTTAGAATTCTAAACCCTATATTTGTGGATATAATCTCATTTGGGATGTTATGTTAATGAGGCCATATCAGTGTAGAGTGTGTCTTAGACCAATTACTTCTGAGGCATAAAAGAGCAAGTTAAGCACAAAGGCAAGGAAACATATATGAAGGAACATAGATGCCATGCCAAATGAAATTCCCCAAGGAATTAAGGAACAGATGCTGGAAAAAGAAAAATCCTTCCCAGAGTGAACAGATAAAGAAAGCTTTCACTGAACTTAGCACCCTGAATTCAGTCTTCAAGCTTCCTAAACTGTGAGAAAATAAATTTCTGTTTGTTAAAGCTACCTGCTACTGATATTTCTGTTGCAGTAGAACTGGATAGCACCTGAATTTAGAGATCATCACAGGAATAAATGTGATGTATTAAACACTAATGACCAAAGACCTGAGGTGTCATGCAATAACATCAAAGATATCATAAATGAAGAAAGCAAAAAGACAGGAAAGAAAGAAAAGATCAAATGGATATCAGAAGGGACTCTGAAACTTGCTCTTGAACATATAGTAGCTAAAACAAATGGAAGAAATAATGAAATAAAAGGGCTGAACAGAAGATTTCAAAGAGAAGTTCAAGAAGAAAGCCAAAAGGGAACAATGGACCTGACATTTCTCAAGATTAAAGAACTGAAAAAAGCATTCAAACCTCAAGTTGAATTATTGAAGGATTCTATGGGCAAAATATGGAAGGACATGGAAAGCATCAAAAGAAGATGGAAGGAATACAAAAAGAATGGTGGATATTCAATCATTTCAGGAGAGAACATAAGATCAAAAACCAATGGTACTTAAGGAAGAAGTCCAAGTTGCAATGAAAGCAATGGTGAAAAGTAATCCTCTAGGAACTGACAGAATGCCAACTGAAATGTTTCAACAAATGGATGCAATACTGGAAATGTTTGCTCATCTACATCAAGAAATATGGAAGACAGCTACCTGGCTAGTGACTGGAAGAGATCCATATTAGTGGCAATTCCAAAGAAAGATAATCCAACAGAGTGTGGAAATCTTTGGATTTATATATTAATGATTGCTGTACAGGTTTTTGTTTAATAATGATATTAATCATTGGATTAATATCACATGCAAGTAAATGTTGTTGTTGTTGTTATGTGTCATCGAGTCAGACCCAACTCATAGCGACCCCTCCTTGGGTTACTGAGGCAGTATCTTTACAGAAGTAGATTGCCCAACCTTCCTTCCGAGGAGTGGTTGAAGGTAACTCAAAAATGGTTTCAGCAGTACATCAAGAAGAAACTACCAACAATTCAAGCCAGATTCAAAAGAGGACATGGAACAAGGTATATCATTGCTGATATCAGAAGAACTTGGCTGAAAGCAAAGAAAACCAGGAAAAAAAAAAATCACCTCTGTTTTATTGACTATGCAAAGGTATTCCACTGTGTGGGTCTTAAAATGTTATATACAATATTGTGAAGAATGAGGATTCAGGAAGATTTAATTGTACTTGTGAGATACGTGTACATTGACCAAGAGGTGGTCACTGGAACAGAACAAGGAGATACCACATGGTTTCATATCAGGAAAGGTGTGAGTCAGCATTGTATTCTTTCATCATAGGTATTCAAACTATATGCTGAGCAAATAATCCAAAAAGCTCGGCTATATGAAGAAGAATGAAGCAACAGGATTGAAAGATGACTCATGAACAATC
The DNA here is from genome assembly GCF_000298275.1 of Orycteropus afer afer. NCBI lineage: Eukaryota > Metazoa > Chordata > Mammalia > Tubulidentata > Orycteropodidae > Orycteropus > Orycteropus afer. Next base: position 3,287,952 of record NW_006921857.1, on the reverse strand, counting down.
TGTGATATGCAGATGATACAACCTTGCTTGATAAACATGAAGATGACTTGAAGTACTTACTGATGAAATTCAGATTACAACCTTCAGTATGTATCACACCTCAACCTAAAGGAAACAAAAATCCTCACAACTGATCCAATGAGCAATATCATGATAAATGGAGAAAAGACTGAAGTTGCCAAGGATTTCATTTTACTTGGATCTATACACTCATGGAAGCAGCAGTCAAGAAATGAGACAATATATTGCATTGAGTAAATCTCCTTCAAAAGACCTCTTCACAGTGTTAAAGAGCAAAGATGTTGCTTTGAGGACCAAGTTGTGCCTGACTGAATTCGTGGTATTTTCAGTCACCAAATATGCATGTGAAAGTTGGACAGTGAATAAAGAAAAAACAAAGAAGAATTGAGGCATTTGAATTCTGATTTTGATGAGGATTATTGAATATACAATGGACTGAAAGAAGAATAAATTATCTTGGAGAAAGTGCAACAGGAATGTTCTTTTGAATCAAGTATGTGAAAACATTGTGTCACATACTTTGGACATGTTATCAGGAGGGATCAGTCCCTGGAGAAGGACATTGTGCTTGGACAAAGTAGAGGGTCAGCAAAAAGAAGAAGACCTTTAATGAGATGGACTGACACAGTGGCTGCAACAATGGGCTCAAACACAGCAATGATTGTGAGGATGGTGAGAGACCAGTCAGTGTTTAATCCTCTTGTACATAAGGTTACATAAATTGAAACTGAACTCAACTGCACCTAAAACAACAACAGCTATTTTACTCTTTTATATGCTATTATATGTGGAATTATTTTCTTTTCAGCTTGCCCATTACTGATGTGTAGAAACTTGAGTGAGTTTTCTGTGTTGACATCATACCTTGCCATTTTGCTGAATTGGTTTATTAGGTATAATAGATTTCCCATGGATTCATTGGGGTTTTCTACATATAGGATCATGTCATCAGAGGAGAGAGATAACTTTACTTCTTTATTCTGGATTTGGATACTTTTTTTTTTCTTTTTCTTGCTTTACTGCTCTGACTAGAGCTTCCAGGACAATGACGAACAGCAGTTATAAGAATTGGAATCCCTGTCTTTTTTCCTCATCTTAAGGAGAAAATTGTGCCTTTCTTCATAAAGTATGATGTCATCTATGGGATTTTCATAAATACCCTTTATCAAATTATTACATTTCTATTTCTAGTTTGCTGAGTGTTTTTATCACAAAGGTGTATTGGATTTTGTCAAGCTTTCTCTGTGTCAATCAAAATGATCACATGGTTCTTTTCCCTTATTCTATTAATGTGGTGTATTACATTGATTGAGTTTCTAATGTTGAACCAGCCTCGCATTTCTGGGATAAAGTCCATTTGATTGTGGTGTATAAACCTTTTAATATGCTTTTTAAATTCATTTTGCTGGTATTTTGTTGAGGACTTTTGCATCCATATTTTTATATAATAGTGGCCAATAGTTTTCTTTTGTGATAGAGTCTACGGCTGGCTTTGTATGCTAGTCTCATACAATGAGTTAGAAAATGTGATAGCCTAGTTGTGTTCTGTTTAGTTGAAATGATAATGAAGAAAATGGTATTGAAGGAATAAGTCAAAGCTGCACTGAAGGAATTGGCTAAAACAATGCTCCAGGAACTGATGAAATACCCATTGAGATCTTTCAACAAACTGATGCCATGCTGGAGGCATTTACTTGTCTATGCAAAGAAATTTGGAAGACAGCTATTTGCCCAAGTGATTGGAAGAGATCCATATTTGTACCCATTGCAAAGAAAGGTAACCCAATAGAATGCAGAAATTATAAAAAAATATCATTAATATGATACAGAAGTAAAATTTTGCTGAAGATAATTTGAAAATAGTTGAAGCAGTATACTATCAGGAATTATCAGAAATCCAAGCTGAATTAAGAAGAGCATGTGGAACAAGAGATACCATTGCTGATGTCAGATGGATGTTAGCTGAAAGCAAAGAACACCAGAAAGATGTTTACTTGTGTTTTATTGACTATGCAAAACCATTCAACTCTGTGGATCATAACAAATTAATGGTAACATTGACAAGAATGGGAATTCCAGAACAATTAATTGTTATCATGAGGAACCTGTACATGGACCAGTGAGTTTTACATAAATTTTACAATAATCTTACTCATATCTACAAAAATATTATATGGATTTTTATCATAATTGCACTAAACCTGTATAACAATTTGAGCAGAATTGACATTTTTAATCATGAACACACTTGTTGTTGTTGTTGTTAAGTGCCGTCGAGTTGTTTCTGACTTATAGTGACCCCATGCACAGCAGAATGAAACATTGCCCGATCCC
>NW_006921857.1:3275924-3282071 GCF_000298275.1 Orycteropus afer afer | reverse complement strand
CTCTTTTGGCCTGCTGCTCTGGGCAGGCCTGAGTTGCCTCTCCTCACCTAATCCCTTCGGCTGACTGCTCTTCTCTCTGGCTTCCTGGCTTTTAATTCCCTTTCTCCTGCTCTTCCCACTGGCTACTTTGGCCATCCCTGAGTTGTCTCTCCTCACCTGCAACCCTTGGGCTGACTCCATGAACACACTAACTACATTTATTTAGATCCTTGATTTCGTTCATGTGCTTTGTGTAATTTTTAGCATACATATCCTAAACATGCTTTGTTAGATGCACATCTAAATATCTAATTTATTTTTTTTTGGAGCAATTATAAATTATATTGTAGTTTGATTTCAGTGTCCATTTCTAATATATCAAGTAAGTAAATAAATAAACCCAAACTCACTGCCAATGAGTCAATTGCTACTCAGAGTGACCCCTAATGGGGTTCCAAGGATGTAAATCTTTACTGAAGTTTGCCTCATCTTCCTCCCATGGAGCAGCTGATGGGTTTGAACAACTGACTTTCTGCTTAGCAGCCAAATGCCTTACCCACCATGCCACCAGAGCTCTTTACTGCTAGTATATGGAAATCAATATTTTTTTTTGTATGTTTATCTTGTATCCTAACGAGCTCTGTTGGCTTATTGCCTAAATCATTTGAATACTAATCAGAAGGTTAGCCATTCAAACCCACCAGCACTCCATGGAAGGAAAACTGGGCAATCTATTTCCATAAAAATTATCACCTAGGAAACCCAATGGGGCTTTCTATGAGTCAAAATCTACTCAATGCTAGTATGTTTGGTTTTTTTTTTTTTTTTTTTTTTGGTGTATTGTGTCCTGTAACCTCTGAATTCACTTAATAGTTCTAGGGTTTTTTTTTTTTTTACATTTATTTATGATTTTATACATACACAATAATGTCATTTGCTAAAAGGGGGAGCCAATCCCCCCCTCATCTGTATGCTTTTTTTCTTTTTTAAATTTTCTTTGCCTTATTGAGCTGGCTAGGACTTTCAGAACAATGCTAATAAGAGCAGTGAGGGCAAACATCCTTCCCTTGTTCCCAATCTAAACCAAAACACAATCTTTTACCATAAGGTATAAGCTTATCTGTAGGTTATCTGTAGATACTGTTTACCAAGTTAGAAAGTTCTGCTCTATTCCTAGTTTTCTGAGAGTTTTATCATTACTGGGTGCTGAAATTTGTTAAATGATTATTGTTAAATCACTTTTGTTAAATTAATGTTATAAAATGACTTATTTTTCAATATGTTAGTAGTATGCAGTTTGTTGATTCATTTTTAAATACTGAACAAGCCTTACATTCCTAGAATAAATTTCACTTGGTTATGGTACATAATTCTTTTTATGTATTGCTGAATTCTCTTTGCTAATATTTTATAAAAGAGTTTTTCATCTGTATTCATGAAAGAAAAAGTCTGTAGTTTTCTTTTTACTGTACTCTCCTTGTCATTTTGGTATCTGAGTAATACTAGCTTCATGAATTGAATTGGAAAAAGTTCCCTTCTTTTCCATCTTTTGGAAGAGATTGTGTAGAATTTTTGTTAACTGTTCATTAAACCCTTAGTATAAATCTTCACTGTAACTATCAAGACCTGGACTTATGTTTAGGGGAGTTTTTAAATTATAAGTTAAATTCCCTTAATAGTTACAATGCTCTTTAAATTATCTATTATATTTTGAGTAAGTTGTGGTAGTTTATGTTTTAAGGAATTAGTCATTAAATCTCAGTTGTAAAATTTTTGTCTGTAGAGTTGTTCATAGTATTCTCTTATCCTGATATTTGTAATTTGTTTCTTCTCTCTTTTTCTTTATCAGTCTTGCTAGAGGTTTGTCCATTTATTGATCTTTGCAATGAAAGAAGACTTTGTTTCATTGATTTTCTCTATTGTTTTATGTTTTCAATTTCAATTATTTCTTTTCTTGACTTCTTTTTCTAGGCTTCAATTTGTAGCAAAGATTATTGATTTGAGAAAAATTTTGGTTTATAAATGTTCCTCTCAACACTGAGCTGTCTCACACATGTTTTTATATGATGTACATCCATTTACATTTCATTCAATGTGTTTCTTATTCGCTTTGAGATTTCCTCATTAACATTGATTATAAAAAAGTGTTTTTTTTTTTCCATGTTTAGAGATTTTCCTATTATCTTTCTGCTGTTGATTTCTATTTTTATTCCATTGAAGTAAAAAAGACAATTCTGCATGATTCAACTCTTTTAAATTTCTTGAGCTTCGATTTACTGACCGGGTATCGTTTATATTGGCATATGTTCCATGGGCACTTGAGAAAACGTGCATTCTGATGTGGTTGAGTGTAATGCTCTATTACTGTCCATTAGGTTGTACCAAACTCAGTGCTGTCCAATCGGATCCGATTCATAACAACCACTCCTTGGGTTTCCGAGGCAGTACCATTATGGAAGTAGATTGCCCAATCCTTCTGAGGAGTGACTGTTGAGTTTGAACTGCCAGTCTTCTGATTAGTAGTCAAATGCCTTAGGCCCTACACCACCAGAGCCCCAATTTCTCCTTTCATTGTTACGTAATATCCTCCTCTATCTTGGGTACTTTTCTTTGCTCTGAAGTCTAATTGACCTCATATTAATATAATCACTCCTGTTTTCTTTTAATTAATGTTTGTCTGATACATCTTCTTCCAGTATTTTACTTGCAACCTACCTATGCCATTATATTTGAAGTAAATTTCAAGTATACAGCATTTTATCATCAGTTGCCATTGAGTCGATTCCAAATTACACCAACCTCTTGTGTGTAGCAATCTGCTTCTGCAAAGATTACAGCCTTGGAAACACTATGGGCAGTTCTACTCTGTCCTACAGGATTGCTAAGTATTGGAATTGACTCAACAGCACACAAGGGCAACATATACTTATATATAAACTATCACAGTCTACTGGTGTCAATATTTCACTGGTTGGAATGAAGTGTAGAAAACTTACCTCTCCTTACATCCTTTTACCCCACGATACTTAAAATTGTCTTAAATATTTTCTCCACATAGTGTTACAATTTTAGCTTAAATTACAAATCATAATTTGAAATATCAAAAGGAGACCAAAAATGTGTTTACCTTATATTTACTCTTTCCAATTTTATTTCTTCCATCCAGATGTTCCAAGGTTTCTTCTTTTTTATATTGAACAAAATTGGGGTCCACAGTAGATACAAGAGACTGTCATGAGTATATCAACATAACTAAGTTAAACACAAAATAAACTAAAAATTTTCCCTTATACATAAACCTATGTTCCCTTTTATCTCCCTCTCTTAGTCATCCAAACATTTAGAAATAATGAAACAATTCAGATATTTATAAATAAGTCAAATACATTTGTTGTTGCTGTGTTGTTATATGCTGTCGAGTCGAACCCGAGTCACAGCGACCACTCCTTGGGTTTCCGAGGCAGTATCACTGTGGAAATAGATTGCCCCATCTTCCTTCTGAGGAGTGGCTGGTGGGTTTGAACCTCCAGCCTCTGGTTAGCAGTCAAGTGCCTTAGGTGCTGTGCTACCAGAGCTCCTCAAATACACATAAAACTTTAAATTTCCTATCAGTATTGGAGAAACAAAGCCAAAGTAAATAATGGGCAGCATTTTGTAACATGCTATTCTCTAAATGCTTTGTTATTTACTCTATTTCTACATTTAATAATTTATTAAATTCCAGTCTTTGGGGAGGGAAAATGGTAATGTAATGATTTGACTCAGCAATGTTGTAGAGGGCAAAAGCCACCAAATTTAGCACTCATTTACATGGGGCTGTCATGAGTTAGACTCACACTCAATGGCAACCAATAGTAACATTGTCCTAAATCCATCAGACTGTAGCTATTTGGTCTTGAGCCCAACAAGCCTTCAAAAGGCTAAAAAAATGTAATAATGCACCCATTTAGGTTTTAGGTTTTAGCCATTTATTTCTTATTTTATTATTCGTGTCAAGTAGGTGAAATGGATGAAAGAAGAAACATCTTTTTACTCTGAGTGGTTCTGTTTTCTTCCATTCTTTGACATTTTTTTTAGGAAAAGAGATTTTAACTTAACAGAGGAGTGTGCCTACCACTGATACTGCAGTTAATCACTTATCCAGAGCAAAATGAAGTGAGTATCCAATTCTTCTCAAATTATCATACCTATCTTAATGTGTTCCACCGAGATATGAACACATTAATATAGGTATGATAATTGGTTGGGCAATCCTACTTCCGTAGTGAAACTGCCTCGGAAACCCAAGGAGGGGTTGCTATGAGTCGGGCCAACTCGAGGGCAAACAACAACAACAAAAACAAATCTTAATGTGTGTGTTACTTTAAGATGAGAGATCCTGTCAATACAAACTTTTTCTTCATAAACAGGAGCAATAGGATGGTCATTTGTGGTTGAAAATCTAGACTTTCAAATTGTTTCCTCCCCTCAACCTCTACCCCCACCCCCAACACATAACATGTCTGACATCAAACCTTTACTCCTGAGTTTTTTTGTACCTCATTCACCTGACAGCCTTCTCCACAATAGACATCTTATCAGACGTGACTGATTACTGTAATCTGTACTCTGGGCAGCCATTAAGCAAATTACCTGAATCATTGCAAGGATTAGTCTCATTAACACATGATTAGCATCAAATTAAAATAATGAGTGTTTAACTTCTGATATCTTCCAGTTGTTTGAACAGCTTGATCAGCCACACCAGGCTGACAGGGAGGTGGGGGTGTCAAAGAGTCACAGAAAAAAGAGAGGCTGCCCTGCACAAAACATACCATCCTTCACAAGTAGGAGCAAGTCTGAGCTGAAACACGTGATATGGATGAAAGGTTTCTCCTGAATAGCAAAGACGCTGGGTACAAACAGAGGTGTCTCACTCATTGGCATCTTACTGCTACCCATTCATCTGGAGCAAGGCTTTGCATACTGATGTAGTACCATCTTGGGAGCTCTGATGGCATAGTGCCTAAGGCATTTGACTGCTAACCAGAAGGCTGGCAGTTCAAACCCACCAACCACTCCTTGGAAGGAAGATTGGGCAATCTACTTCCGTAGTGATACCACTTGGAAATCCAAGGAGGGGTTGCTGTGAGTTGGAATCGACTACACGACAGTGAGTTTGGTTTCTGTTTTTTGGGGAGTACCATCTTATCCCTTATATCTCCTGGATATTCATTTTCATTGGGCTTCCTGCCCCAGAAAGCACAAAATGTAACTTTTCTTCTTCCTCCTCCAAATGTTATCAGATTTAAGAACAAAAGCCCTAATGTGCTAACATTATGGTAGACTGATTGTCTAAGTACAGATCCTCCTCAGTTCCCACATTTTTCCTTACAATGGCTAACCAATTATGAAAACAAGGGAAGAGAATAATTCACATGTAGAAAATTAAAAGAATTTCTGCTCAATCAAACACTTGTGGGGAAGGATGGATGGAAGCCTAGAGGACCAACTCATTATTTTCCTGCCTACAGAAGATCAACATTTGAAGAAAGAAAATGGAGAGGTAAAGGTAGTCCTTCAAATCCAAGACTGATGACAACTTATCAGAGAGCCTGCATGGTCATTGAGCTTCCTCCTTGGCCAAGCAAAGGAAATAAGGAATTGGCTGCTGTGATACTTTTCTCTACCAGCCCCATGAAAAAAAAATTGATAAGAGGAATACCATATTACATAAAAGAAAAGATGATCTATGAGCAGGAAAAACTGTATAGATGAAAATCACAACTGCTAATATAAACACCATCACAAGTACATTTCTCAGTCCTATAGAAGAGTCCTATATTGGGCAATCTACTTCCATAGTGATACCCACCTCAGAAACCTAAGGAGGAGTCATTATGAGTCAGATCCAACTCCACAGCAGTGCATTACATTCATGTTATTGTGAGTCAATCTGAAGCCAGAGTTCTAGCAGCCTCCAGGAAAATCTTTAACCAGAAACCTTTTAGTGTTGTTGTGCCCAGGCTGTAAAGGAGAATTTCGGAAGAGAAGAAGACGCCAACCCACGCCAATGCAAATGCAATAGGACAGTTTATTAGCTAACTTAAGTCAGGGTCTTTGCCCTTGCCAGGTCAGTGGCTTAAGCAAAAGACCCCGTACCCCGTTTCCTTCTTCAATTTATAGAAC
>NW_006921857.1:3270134-3275234 GCF_000298275.1 Orycteropus afer afer | reverse complement strand
CCTAACTTAAGTTAGCTAATAAACTGTCCTATTGCATTTGCATTGTCGTGGGTTGGCATATTTTTCTCTTCCGAGATTCTCCTTTACAGCCTGGGTACAACATTATAAAGACTCCTTGTTATCATGTCGACTCAAATGAATAGCTACTCTATAGGACAGAGTAGAACTTCCCCATAGAGTTTCCATGGCAGAAATCTTTATGGAAGCAGAATACTACGTCTTTCTCATGAGAGTGGCTGGTGGGTTCAAACTGCCAATCTTTTATTAACAACTGATCACTTAACCATTCCATCACCAAGGCTCCTTTCCTGTTGTTGTTATTAGGTACTATCAAACCCATTGGGTTTCCAAGGCTGTAAATCTTTACAGAAGCAGGCTCCCCAATCTTTCTTCCACAGAGGGCTAGTGGGTTTGAACCAACCACTTTCTTCTTAGCAGCCAAATCCCTTAACTATCACACCACAAGATCTCCTATTTTGCCCATAGAATTCTTCAATATTGCAACTCAAATCTTGAGGTTTTTTCTTCAGTTCTTTCAGCTTCAGAAATGCCAAGTGTGTTCTCCCCTTTTGGTTTTCTGATTCCAGGTCTTTGTACATTTCATTACAATACTTTACTTTATCTTCTGGAGTTGCTCTTTGAATTCTTCTTTTCAGTTTTCTATTTCAGCATTTCTTCCACTTGCTTTAGCTACTCTACATTCAAGAGCAAGTTTCAAAGTCTCTCTTGACATCTGTTTTGGTCTTTTCTTCCTTTCTCATCATTTTGATGACCTTTTGCTTTTTTCATGTATGACATTCTTGATGTCATCTCACAACTCCTTGGATCTTCAGTCATTGGTGCTCAATGCATCAAATCTATTCTTCGGGTGTGCTCTAAATTCAGGTGGGGGTATAAACTAGGCCTTATTTTGGCTGTACTGGACTTATTTTAGTTTCAAATTGAATTTTCATATTAGCAATTGATGGTCTTTCCCACAGTCATCTCCTGGCCTTGTTTTGACTGATGATATTAAACTTCTCCATCACCTCTTTCCACAAATGTAGTTAATCTGAATTTTGGTGAGGTCCATGGGTATAGCTGCCATTTATGTTGTTGAAAAAGGTATTTTCACTGAATAAGCCATTTGTCTTACATGACTCTAACATGCAAATTCCAGCATCATTTCTATCACCAGTGCCATATTTTCCAACTACCAATGATTCTTCTTTGTTTCCACCTTTCGCATTCCAATCATCAGTAATTGTCAATACGTCTTCATTTCATGTTTGTTCAATTTCAGACTGCAGAAGTTGGTAAAAATCTTTTGTTTCTTCATCTTTGGCATTAGGAGTTGGTACATACATTTGAATAATAGTAGTATTTGCTGGTCTTCCTTGTAAGCTTATGGATATTATCCTATCACTGGCAACATTGTACTTCAGGATAGATCTTGAGATGTTCTTTTTGATGATGAATGCAATACCATTCCTCTTCAATTTGTCATTCTTGAACAGTAGATCATATGATTGTCTGATTCATAATAGACAATATCAGTCTATTTCAGCTTACTAAATACTAGATTATTGACCTTTATGTGTTCAATTTCTTTTTTGACAATTCCAATTTTCCTGGATTCATACTTCATACATTCCATATTCTGATTATGGGTGAATGTTTTCAGTTATTTCTTCTCATTTTGAGTCATGAAACATCAGCAAATGAAGTTCTCAAAAGCTTAACTCCATCCACATCATTAAAGTCTACTCTACTTTAGGGAGGCTGCTCTTCCCAGTCATATTTTGAGGTCTTCTAACCTGAAGGTTCATCCCCTGGGACTATATCACACAATATTTCATGGCTATTCATAAAGTTTTTCAATAATATATCAGACAGTTTTTCACTGCTTTTCATAAAGTTTTCAGTGGGCAGGTTTTTCAGAAGTGGATGGCCCCATTCTTCTTCCAAGTCTATCTTCATCTGGAAGCTCCACTGAAACCTGTCCACAATGGGTGACTCTGCTGGTATTTGAAACACTGGTGGCATAATCTCTAGCCTCACAGCACATGTAAGCCATCACAGTATGACAAACTAACAGAGAAGTGGTTGGTTAGCCTATTTGAATGCACTGGGAAAAATATGCTGTGAAACACTTCTTTAAAGTGCTCAAGAATCTTTAACAGGTAGGAGTCAGCAAACAGGAATATACCCTAGACCAAAGATACATTTAGCTCAAGATAATCTTACATATGCACTTGTGCTACAAAATTAGCCACACACATAACAAAAGCAACAGAAGACATAGTTGGAGTAACCTCTCAGAAACAACCAAACACCTTGAGAGAGAGAATCACCAGGACTGCTGACACAAGGCCATAGTCTCAGGGGACACCAAGCTCAACTGGCACAACATAGTATATAAAAATCTTGTTCTACAACCTACTTCGGTGGGTAGTGACTGGGGTCTTAAAAGTTTTTGAGCAGTCATCTATGATGCCAACTATTGGTTTCCTGTCATCTGAAGCAAAGAAGAGTAAAAAAAAAAAATAAAAGGCATCTGGAAGCAATTAGTCCAAGGATATGAAAGACTTCAAGATCAGAAGAACTAGATGGGGCCCAACTACCAATGTCAACCACTCAGAAAGGGATCAGAACTGGAGATCCTGGATAGAGTGGGAAGAAAAATGTGGAACAAAATTCAAAAACACAAAAATGACCAGAATTGCTGATCAGATAGAGTCTGGTAGAATCCCCAAGACTATGGCCTCAGGTTATCCTTTGGGCCTAGAATTGGACTCACTCCAATGGATTGCCATCAGCCCAACGTAGAAAGAACTACATGCAGAACATTTATCCCAGGGTGATGCACCCATCTATTCTAGGGAGGTACACCCCTTAGAGCAATTGGCCATGGGGAACTAGAAGGGACATGGGGAATAAAAAGGGAAAACTAAACAGGCAGGAGTGCATAGTTAAGAAGGGCCCAGGGAAGGGATAGTCACAGGGTTGGGAGGGAAAGAGAGTTTGTTATGGTCGGGGATGGTAATCAGGGCATGAAATCAAATGTACATAAACTGTTAAATGTAAAACAAATCTTGCTCTGTAAACTTGTACCCAAAGCAAAATAAAATTTAATAAATAAATAAAAAGTTAAAGAATCAAAGAGGTCACTTCAAAGACTAAGGTGTGCCTGACCCAAGACATGGTATTTTCACTTGTCTTATATGCATGTGAAAGCTGAACTATGACTATGGAAGACTGAATAAGAGTTAATGCCTTTGAATAGTGTTGGCGGAGAATACTGAGCAGACCGTGGACTGCTAGAAGAATGAACAAATGTGTCCTGGAAGAAGTGCATCTAGAATGCTTCTTGGAAGGGAGAATGGCCAGAGTTCTTCTCACCTACTTTGGTTATGTGGTCAGAAGGTAGCATTCCCTGGAGAAGGCTATCATGCTTAGTAAAGTAGATGGTAAGCTAAAAAGGGGAAAACAGTCAATGAAATGGATTGACACAGTGGCTGCAATGATGGACTCAAGGCTTGCAAGGTTTGTGAGGCTGTGACAGGACAAGGCAATGTTTCATTCTGTTGTACATACATAGGGTCACTATGAGTCAGAACCAACTAGACAGCACTTAACAACAACAACAAAAATAGGCTAACATTCATAGTCATTCTACTTCTTACTAAGGCATACTTCTAACCAAATTATTTGAGATTCAAAGAAATTGTGGGAGTAATTTGATTATTTATAGACTTCTAAAATTTGAAAAAGTAGCAAAATTATCTTTCTAATATAGAGAAAGATACTCATATCCAAATTTTTTGTGTGAACAGAATTTTATCCGTGTGGACACAATTTATGTAAGTAGCCATACATGTCAGGTACATTAATTGAATGAGCAATTGAAAATCATAAATAAATATTGTCACGTATAAGCGTTTACTATTCTCTAAATTCCTATTGGCAAGATCAAACATTTCTAATGTAAAAATGAAGTTAAACTTGTTAAAAATAACTGAAAATGAAGTAGGATAACTGAGAACAAGGTAAACTAACAAATAACAACCCCCATCCCCAAAACCACAGATGTGCTCTGGTACTTAAAGAAATCCAAGTTCAGGTTGGTTCTAGTAAGATGGCAGAATAGGCAGACACACTGCACAGACCCTCTTCAAAAAGAAAAGGGGATCCAATTAACACAGAAACAGAAGATAATCCTGGTGCCCTGAGCTTTTAAGGGAAAGATATAGAAGTGAACTAAACTCCAACTAGTAGAAGAACCTGCATGAAAACACTGAAAAAGGAGACATACGGAGCTGCAGTCTGTCAGCAATCCTGATGGCACAGACATCTTGGATATTGCCGAGTGATGTTAAGACCTAAGAATTTACCTAAAAATTGGTCCTGCTAGCCAGGGCCTGCACGGAGGACTGCACTGGTGGCTGGAGAATAAAAGGGAAAGCAGTGAAGAGGAAGGTGGGCTTAGCTGTGGACTCTTGCCTGTCCAGAGGGTGCACCATTTTGAATGTTTATAAGCAGTTTTACCATTTTGGATATTTAAAGCAACAGCATTCTCCCAGATTCCAGGGACTTAAGAATAGGCTCCACTTGCCAGGAACCACAAGGACATTCAGGACACAGATGACTGGAAAGGTGAAATATTCCTCTTGTTATTCTTAGACCCCACACCCTCCTGGTGAACAGAGGTGTGGCTATCCCTCACTCCCAGCCACCTTCTGGGCTGATAGGAATTTCATCCCAGTCTGTGTGCTCAGACAGAGTCTGGTGCCATGCCCTGTCCAACCCAGAATTTTTGTTTGTTTGTTTTTAAAATTTGTTTGTTTTTCTCTGTCTTTATTCTTCCCTTCCCAGTTTCTAGTTTTCAGCTTTTGCTCTCTTCTCTGTTCCTGGTTCCCATTATTTTCTTTCTTGTAGTTAATACAATTCTTTGTTTTACTTTTTGCATTTTTCTCATCTTTTTCTTCATTATTCTCCTATTCTACCTTTTTTCTCTTATTGTCCTCTTCCCAGATGTGGCAGTTTGGGGTTTCTTTCTTTCTTTTCTTTTTCTTTTTTTTTTTTTTCTTTTTTTTGTGATTGTTCCTGTGCATTTACACA
>NW_006921857.1:3268219-3269418 GCF_000298275.1 Orycteropus afer afer | reverse complement strand
GAATAACCTATGTGTAATCAGAATTCCAGAATGGGAAGAAAAAAAGAAAACCACTGAGAAAATTGTGCAAGATTTGTTGGAAGAGAATTTCCCTGATATGATGAAAAATGAGAATATATCCATCCAGGAAGTCCAACGAACCCCAAACAGGAAAGATCCCAAAAGAAACTCATCAAGACATATCATCATCAAATTCATTAAAACCAAAGACAAAGAAAAAATCCTGAAAACAGCATGGGAAAAATGAAAACTTACTTACAAAGGACAAATAATAAGAATAACCTCTGATTTCTCAGCAGAAAACATGCAAGCAAGAAGGCAATGGGGTGGTTTATATAAAATCCTGAAAGAGAAAAATTTCCAAACAAGAATTATATACCCAGCAAAACTGTCCCTCAAATATGATGGTGAAATTAGGAGATTTCCAGAGGAGTAGAAATTAAGGGAATTTGTTAAAATCAGACAAAACTTACAAGAGATACTAATGGGAATCCTTTGAACCAAAACCGAAGCCAAACTGACTGCCATCAAGTAAGATCTGACTCATAGTGATGCGTATTTGGGTTTCTAAGGCAGTATTACTATGGAAGTATATAGCCCAATCTTCCTTCTGAGGAGTGGCTGGTGGGTTTGAACCACCAGCCTTCTGGTTAGCAGTCAAATGCCTTTGATAGCAAACAACAATCGACCATTAATACACTAGATGACATAACCCAGAAACCCACACAGCTATGGAAGTGTCCAAAGTAAAATGAGCTTACAAGATTGTAAACAGGGAACCAGAGACATCAGTTGGCAAAGAGCAACTACAAACCAAAAGGAGGGAAAAAATAGTGTAGTGACAGAACTTCTAAACAGAGAAAGTTGAGAAAGTGGCAAGAAAGAATGGACTACTCTAAGCTCAAGGAGAAAATTATAAATCACAAGGTAACCTCAAAGAAAAATGATAAACCTTCACATCACAATAAAAAAAGAGGACACACATAAATATTTAGCCAATACTAAAACAACAGCAACAAAGGAAATGATAATATGATTCATAAACATCATGAGCTCAACACAGAAAATTATGTGGAACAAAGAAACCAGGAACACCAGGAAAAAAATACACAACAAAATGACAGCAACCAAGTGATACTTGTCAGTAACTACATTGAATGTCAATAGACTAAAGGCACCACTCGAGAGATGGAGAGTTG
>NW_006921857.1:3261454-3265083 GCF_000298275.1 Orycteropus afer afer | reverse complement strand
AGGAAGCATATATCTGGAATGCTGTTTTTTTCAGTTTGTTCCTGGGATAGTGTTACAGGTAGGCCACACCCCTGGGGAAACTCCCCCTAGACTGACCGGCCGCTTAGGACGTAGTCATGTGATCCATCATGAGAAACAACACTCACAAGTGAAGTCCAGCCAAGTTGACAGATCTTCAACTATCACATCCAACAAATAGAAAAAGAGCAGCAAAAAAGTGAAGTCATGAGAAGAAAGGAAATAATAAATATTCCAGCAGAAATTGATGAAACAGAAAATAGAAAGACAATAGAAAAAATCAACAAGACTAGAAGTTGTTTTTTGAAAAGATTCATAAAATAGATAAATCCCTGGCAAGTCTAACAAAGGATATCAGGGAGAGACTAAAAATGACACGGAAAAGAAATGAAATGAGAGACATCACAACATAAACAACTGAAATAAAAAGAATAATACCAGGATACTATGCTGAGCCATGGGAGCTCTGGTAGCACAGTGCCTAACCAGAAGGATGGAATTTCAAACCCACCAGCCACTCCTTAGAAGGAAAATGGGGCAATCTACTTCAGTAGTGATACTGTCTCAGAAACCCAAGGAGGGTTCACTGAGTTGGATCTGACTCAAAGGCAAGTAACAACAGCAACATGATGAACCATACTCCAACAAATTTGAAAATCTAGAAGAAATGGACATATTTCTAGAGACACACCACTTACCTAAACTAAAAAAGACTGATGTGGAAAAGTTGAACAGATCCGTAAGAAAAGAAGAAATTGAACAGGTCATCAAAAAATTACCAACAAAAAAAAAGTCCTGGCCCAGACAGTTTCACCAGAGAATTCTTCCATACATTCAGAGAAGAACGGATAGCATTCCTACTCAAACTGTTCCAAAACATAGAAAAGGATGGAATCCTCTCAAATTCATTTTATGAAGCAAGCATAACCTTGATAACAAAACCAGGCAAGACATCACTCAAAAGGAAAACTACAGACCAATATTCCTCTTGAATGTAGATGCAAAAATCTTCAACTAAATCCTAACCAATAGACTCCAACAACATATCAAGAAAATCATTCATTATGACCAAGTAGGGTTCATATCAGGTATGCAAGGATATTTCAACATTAGTAAAACAATCAACCACATAAATAAAACAAAGGAAAAGAACTCCATGATCATATCCATTGTTGAAGAAAAGACATTTGATAAAATCCAATACTCATTCCTCTTCAAAACTCTCAGCAAAATAGGAATAGAAGGGACATTCCTCAACTTTATAAAGGACATATATGCTAAATAAACAGCCAACATTATTCTCAATGGAGAGAGACAGAAACCATTCCCCTTGAGAATAGGAACCAGACAAGGATGCCCTCTATCACCACTTCTATTCAACATAGTATTGGAAGTCCTAGCCTGGGCAATAAGGCAAGAAAGGGAAACCAAACACATCCAAATTGGTAAGGAAGAAGTCAAACTATCCCTATTTGCTGATTATATGATCCTATACCTAGAAAACCCAAGAGACTCAGTCAAAAATCTCCTGGAACTATTTGAAAGATTCAGCATCGTGGCAGGATACAAGATCGACATCCAAAAATCAGATGGATTCCTCTGCACCAGCCAAGAGACTGCTGAAAAAGATATAATGAAATCAATCCTATTTACAATAGCTACCAAAAAAATAAAATACTTGGGAATAAATCTTACCAAGGACACAAAAGACTTGTACAAAGAAAACTACAAAACACTACTTCAAGAAACGATAAGAGATCTACATAAATGGAAGAACATACCATGCTCATGGATAGGAAGATTGAACATTGTGAAAATGTCAATTCTATCCAAAGCAATCTATACATTCAATGAAATTCCAATCTAGATCCCATCAACATTCTTTACTGATAGAAAAAACAGTCACTAGCTTTATATGGAAAGGAAAGAGACCTTGGATAATCAAAGCATATTGAAGAATAACAAAGTAGGAGGTCTCACACCACTATACAGCCTCAAAACCTGCTATACAGCCACAGTAGTCAAAACTGCCTACAACAGTAGACACATAGACCAATGGAATAGAATTGAGAATCCAGAAATAGATCCATCGACCTATAGTCAGCTGATCTTTGACAAAGGGTCAAAATTCATTAAGTGGGGAAGAGATAGTTTAATAAATGGTGCTAGCAAAACTGAATGTCCATTTGCAGAAAAATGAAACAAGATCTTTACCTCAAACCATACACAAAAACTAATTCCAGATGGGTCAAAGACATACATGTGAAACCTAAAACTATAAAGTTCCTTAAGGAAAAAGGGGAGCGACCTAAGCCAAACCCCCATGAGCCAGGAAAGTGGGGGAAAGAGAAGCCAGGGGGATGACAGATCAGAGCAGTGCCAGGGATCCAGGTAAGGGGAGGGTGGAGAGGTTTTGAACCGCTATGCAAGACACACTTGTCTGTCAGTTTTTTGTACTATTGTGGCTTGCATGTTGCTGTGAGACTTGAGGTTGTGTCACCAGTGTTTCAAGTTCTGGCAGGGTTGCTCTTGGTGCACAGGTTTCAATGCAGCTTATAGACAGAGACAGCCTAGGAAGAAGGAAGAGGACATCTACTCAAAGAATTGACCAGGGAAAACCTTATGAATAGCAGAGGAACACTGTCTGATAACTTACTGTGCAACTTTATGAATAGCTTGGAAATATTATCCCATACAGTGCAGGAGGATGAGCACCTTAGGTCAGAAGACATTCAAAATATGACTAGGAAAGAACTGCATAATCAAAGTAGGACCAACCTTACTGATATGGACAGAGTAAAGCTTTCAAGACCTCCATTTGCTGATGTGGCATGACTCAAATTGAGGAGTAACAGTTGCAAACATCCATTAATAATAGGAACATGGAATGTATAAAGTATGAATCTAGGAAAACTGGAAGTTGTCAAACGTGAGACAGAATGCATAAAGATTGATATCTTAGGCATTAGGGAGCTGAAAAAGACTGGTTTTGGCCATTTTGCATCAGACAAAAATCTACTATGCTGGGACTGACAACTTAAAGAGGAATGGCATGGCATTCATAATCATAAAGGATGGTTCAAGATCTGTCCTGAAGTACAATGCTGTCAGTAGTAGGATAATATCCATTTGCCCACAAGAAAGACCAGTTAATATGAGTGATATTTGGAGCTGTGTGTCAACTTGGCTGGACCACAATTCTGTGTGGTTTAAGCAGTTGTGATGTGGTATTCCCATAATGGGATCAGATGAATGTTTTGAGCAGCTAGTCCATTGAAAAGGACTTTCCCTAGGAGTGTAGCCTGTTTCCAGTATATTTATGGACATCCTGGGAAAAGAGATTCTGTGGATCAGGATTCTGTTGTGCTGCCTACAACTGTCTGTGAGTGAACAATCCACCATTCGGCCTGGAGATCTTGGATTTATCATTCATTGGAGTCAACAGCCAGGATACTCCCTGCCAACCTTGAGCTCAGCCCCTGCAACTGCAAGAGTTGGGAAAAGCCTCCACCTTGGAGTTTGATCCAAGAACTTTGGACTTGCCAGCTTCTATAAATGTGTGAGCCATTTTCCTAAGATACATATATATATATATATATATATATATATAT
>NW_006921857.1:3254290-3255699 GCF_000298275.1 Orycteropus afer afer | reverse complement strand
ATTCTGTTGAATCCCTCCCATCTGAAGGGAATACTGTAAAACCATTATCCCCTCCACTTCAGTTTGATGGGATTAGCCCAACTGTTCCTGCTGGGTCATTGCCTGAGGCAGAGGCCATGGAAGACATTCCTGAATGTTCTCAGGAACTGCCCCAACCACCCATTGTTGCTGCTAGACATATAAATAAAGTTAAGTCCAAGTGAGCCCCAAAAGGTGAAATAGAAAGTGTGACTGAAGAGGTGGTACGCTACACCCAAAAAGATCTAATTGATTTTGCTAATATGTACATACAAAAAGCTGGAGAATATGTATGGGAATGGCTACAGAGGGTGTGGGATAATGGTGCAAGGAATGTAAGATTGGATCAGTCTGAGTTTATTGATTTAGGCCCAGTAAGTACAGATTCTTCATTCAGTGTTTCAGCTCGAGAGGTTAGGAAAGGATCTAATAGTTTATTTGGTTGGCTTACTGAAACAGGAAAGTCAAGTTGAAGTACCAGACCTGTCTTGGTATAATGTAGAAGAAGGTATCCAGAGGCTTAGGGAAATTGGCTTGTTAGAATGGATCTATCAGATTAGACACCTACAGCCAGAAATGGAGAGTCCAGAAGACATACCTTTCACCAGGACAGTAAGAAATAAATTAGTGAAGGGAGCTCCAGCATCCTTGAACACTGCTGTGATTGCTATTTTACATAAATCAGATTTGACAGTGGAAACTGCCTTAATTTAACTAAGATACTTAACTATGATGGGGCTGATTGGACCTCGTGGTAGTAGGGGTCAAGTGGCAGCAGTTAATCAACAAAGACAAGGTGGGCTTGGTTACAATAATGGACACCAGAGTCGGAACAGTAATCAGAATAGTCTGACTCACGTGGAATTATGGCATTGGCTACTTGCTCATGGTGTTCTTTAGTACTGAAATACATGGCAAGCCTACTAAATATTTACTGGATCTGTATAGACTGAAGAATTCTAGGTCACATGAACAGCAACCTAGATTGAATCACCAGAATACAGAGTCAAAATCTCTCAATCAATTCCCAGACTTGAGTCAGTTTACAGACCCACAACCCCTTGAATGAAGGAAAGGCCAGATCTCTTTGAGGAAGGACCCCACTACATTGCCAAAAATCTATAATGTTAATCTTTCTCCCAGCCTTCCCCAAAGGGATCTGAGGCCTTTTACGAGAGTGACTGTTCACTGGGGAAAAGGAAATAATCAGACTTTTGGGGGATTACTGGACACTGGCTATGAATTGACACTAACCCCAGGAGACCCAAAGAGTCATTGTGGCCCACCAGTCAGAGTGGGGGCATATGGAGGTCAAGTTATTGATGGAGTCTTAGCTAAGTTGCATCTCACATTGGGTTCAGTGGGTCCCATCCTGTAGTGATTTCCCCAGT
>NW_006921857.1:3251792-3252824 GCF_000298275.1 Orycteropus afer afer | reverse complement strand
GAAGAGAAAACTTGTGCCTGGTTTATAGATGGTTCTGCATGATATGCAGGCACCATTTGAATGTGGGCAGCATCAGCACTGCAGCCCCTTTCTGGGACTTCCTTAAATGACAGTGGTGAAGGGAAATCTTCCTAATGGGCAGAACTTTGAGCTGTGCATATGGTTGTTCGCTTTGCATGGAATAAGAAATGGCCAGATGTGTGATTGTATACAGATTCATGGGCTGTGGCTATTCATTTAGCTGGATGGTCTGGGACTTGGAAGGAGCATGAATGGAAAATTGGTAAAAAGCGTGTATGGGGAAGAGGTATGTGAATAGATCTCTCTGAATGGGCCAAAGGAATAAAGGTATTTGTGTCTCATGTAAATGCCGACCAAAAGGTGACCTCGGCAGAGGAGGACTTTAACAATCACATGGATAGGATGACATGTTTGGTGGAAACCAGCCATCTTTTTCCCCAACTACTCCTGTCATTGCTCAATGGGCTCATGAACAAAGTGGTCATGGTGGCAGGGATGGCAGTTATGCAAGGGCTCAGCAACATGGAATTCCACTTACCAAGCCTGATTTGGCTACCACCATTGCTGAGTGCCCAATCTGCCGGCAGCAGAGACCAACACTGACTCCATGAAATGGAACCATTCCTCGGGGTGATCAGCCAGCAACCTGGTGGCAGATTGTTTACATTGGGCCACTTCCATCATAGAAAGTACAGCATTTTGTCTTACTGGAATAGATACTTACTCTGAATATGGATTCGCCTTCCCTGCATGCAATGCTTCTGCCAAAACTACCATCCATGGAGTTACAGAATGCCTTATCCACCATCATGGTATCCCACACAGCATTGCTTCAGATCAAGGGACTCACTTCAAAGCAAATGAAGTGCGGAAATGGGCCTATGCTTATGGAATTCACTGGTTTTACCATATTCCCCATCATCCTGAAGCAGCTGGCTTGATAGAACGATGGAATGGCCTCCTGAAAACACAATTATGGCACCAGCAAGGTGGAAATACCTTGAAGGGTTG
>NW_006921857.1:3228871-3231380 GCF_000298275.1 Orycteropus afer afer | reverse complement strand
TGGTAGGGTGGAGGGTCGACGAAAGAGGGGGAGGCCTTCAACGAGATGGATTGACACGGTGGCTGCGATGATGGGCTCAAGTATAGCAGGGATTGTGGGGTTGGTGCGGGATCGGGCAGTGTTTCGTTCTGCTGTGCATGGGGTCGCTATGAGTCGGAAACGACTCGACGACACTTAACAACAATTTACAAATCATGTATTGATATACACGAATCAATGCAGAATCTGTCATTTATTCATCTTAATCTGGTTGAGGCTTGTGGATTGGAGTTTAAGAATAGGTTATGTGTAGCAATCAAATTTATATAGCTCTTATGTATAGCAAATGTACTAGACTTATCTTTAAGACTTTGTTTGATTTTGTGTATTCCAGTTTCTAGAATCCGATTTGCATACTAACATAGACACCTAAGATAAAGTAAGTATATCAGATCATGAAGAGATCATTAGTAAAAATTTAAATTGACTTTATATTCAAAAGGAGCTAACAGAAAGGAATAACCTCTTTTAGACCCAAACACTTTTTGTTTTATAAAAGTGAAAAGTTGCTCTGAAACTTAATTTAGGTCTGAAACCTAAATTAAAAGCACCATGAATGAAGTTACATAGTTACTTTAAACCACCCAATAGCAAACCTCAACAGAAAAGCTTAAAGCATACAGACCATGGTGGTATGTATGGCAAATGACTGCAATAAGGAAGGAAGTGTTCTGTGTGGTGCTGCTGTGATAAATATTCATGGAACGGAAGCTACTAAAACTAGAGCATTAAGCTCTCTTGTCACCCTTAAGTCTTGATATGTCCTCATTGCCTGGAAATGTGCAAGCTGAAAAATTCAAAGAAATGTGTCTAAAAAAGAAATGTAGTTTTGTTATCTGTCCGCACTGCTTTACCATTTCAGCATATATTATCACGTCATTTGGCTTATCGGCTTCTTCATCTTCTCTTCATCATCTCTTTTGAATACAAGTGCAATACATTATGTGCCTATATTAAATTTCAACCTGAAAAAATTTCAGTGTTTATCAGTCTTGCAGGTAAATAAGACTTCGGTGCCGTAGTTAGAGATGTGATGTCATTACATAAATTGAAATCAGAGGTTACGTATGGACAGGGCTTTTTATGATTATTATTACTGTTCCTGATTTACTGACTCTATAAGGGCATAACAACATATTTATCACCCAGAGGAAAGTGTCCTGCCTGATTAGAAAAGAGCAGAAATATTGCATTAAAAAACGATTCCCTGAAATACTTGAAAGTACATTTAAAATTTTGTCTTATTCTGGAAAACACCTGAAAGAGTGTTGATAGTGGCCAATATAGATGTACATAAATTCATTCAAAGAGCTCACTAATCTTAGGTGAATTGTGATGTCAAGCTGTGGTATAACTAGTTAACAATTGCTAAAACAATTGAGCAAACTCAAAGACAATCAACAGGTGCATTTTTCTGTCGTTCAAGATCACTATGTACTATGCACAGGGAGACAGCTCAGGGAGCAGGAGTGCATGGAGGGATGGACACTGGGAAGAGATAACTGTGGGGAGGAAGTGGGAGGGGAACTGTTGCATTGTGGTAAACTGTGGTCAATGACATGAGACAAAGTATATGTGAACTGCTGTATGGAAAATGAATTTGCTCTGTAAATCTTCACCCAAATCACACACACACAAAAAAAAGATCACTAGGTACTGTTGTGTGCCTTCAAGCTGATTTTGACTCATAGCAGCACCACAAGACAGAGTAGAATTACCCTATAGGGTTTCCTAGGCATCTAAATAATTTGGTCATGTTGTTAGGAGGGACCAGTCCTGGAGAATGATACTATGCTTGGTAAAGTAGATGATCAGCAAAAAGGAAGAAGACTCTGAAAAAGACAGATTGACCAGGGCTGCAACACTTGGACATCGGAACAATTGTGAGGATTGCACAGGGCCAGGCATTGTTTCCTTCTGTTGTACTTAGGGTGACTATGAGTAGGAACTGACTTGACAGCATCTAACAACACAATCTTAATGGGAGGAGCCACGGTGACACGGTGGTTTAGTGTTCTGACTGTTAACCAGAAGGTTGGCAGTTGGAACCCACCAACTGTTTTGTGTGAGAAAGATGTAGCAGTCTGCTTCATGGTCATTGAGTCTATTCTGACTCGTAGTGGCTGTACGGGACAGAATAAAAATGCCCCATAGGGTTTCCAAGGCTGCATATCTTTACGGAAACACACTATCACATTTTTTCCCCACTGAGCAGCTTGTGGGTTCAAACAACTAACATTTTGGTTAGGAACTAAATGGTTAACCACAGTGCCACCAGGGTGTCTACTCTGTCCAATATGCTTACCATGAGTCAAAAGCTACTAGCTGGCAACAGGTTTAGGCTCCCCCGCCCCAGGTCTTTTTTTTTTTTTTTTTTTTTAGGTCTTTTCTCCCATGGTGGGTTTGAGCCACTGAGTTTTGTTTAGCAGCTGAGCACCTCATCATCAGTGGTCCTTGTAAGGTCTCCTGA
>NW_006921857.1:3225603-3228771 GCF_000298275.1 Orycteropus afer afer | reverse complement strand
TCAGATATGTTATTACCAAATATTTTTTCCCAATCTGTAGGTTCTCTTTTGACTCTTTTGGAGAAGTCTTTGGAAGCACATAATAAAAATTAAATTTTTAAGTGCTTCCAAAGACTTCTCCAAAAGAGTCAAAAAAGATCCTAAGATTTGGAAAAATTATGTGGCAATGACATATCTGACAAGGAACTTGTCTCTAGAATTTACAGGGAACTCCAACACCTAAACAAAAAGACAAATAATCCAATTTAAAAATGGGCAGAACACATGAACAGACACTTCACCAAAAAGGACATTCACCCAGCCAACAAACATATGAAGAAATGCTCATGATCATTAGCCATTAGAGAGATCGTAATCAAAACAACAAAATTCCATCTTGCCCCAGCACTAGTATCACAGTTCAACAAGACAGAAAATAACAAATGCTGGCAAGGATATGGAAAGATTAGGCCTCTCATACACTGCAGGTAGGACTGTCAAATGATCCAACCACTGTGGAAAGCAGTATGGTGATTCCTTAAAAAGTTGGAATTAGAAATACTATTGGACTCATCCATTCCATTACTAGGTATATATCTAAAAGAAGTGAGAGTCAGGGCAAGAAAAGATATATGCACACCCATGTTCAATGCAACACTATTTACAATAGCCAAAAGATGGAAACAACCTGGGTGCCCATCAACAGAAGAATGGATAACCAAACTATGGTACATATACACAATGGAATACTATACAACCCTAAAGAATAATGTAGAATCTGCAAAACGTCACATAATATGGATGAACTTGGAGGACATTATGTGAATTAAATAAGTCAATCACAGAAGGACAAATATTGTATTAGCCCCTTATTGTAAAAAGTCAAGGAAAGGTTTATGTATGGAAGGAAATTTCTTTATTGGTTACCAGGGATGGGAGAGAGGGGAAGGCACACTGTTAGGTAGAGACAAGTATTGATTTGGGTGAAGAGGTCAATTTACCAAATGTGATTGATCAACACAGTGGCATTGAGGAAGAAGAAGACATAGAGAGGTGCATGGAAGGTAGGTACAGACAACAAAGATGAACCCATTTGCACATACAGCACTGCATTGTCAGTGATGGCAAACATTGTTATATGGTTGGATAAATGGGTAGACAGACTGATAGGTATGCCTGTGCAGGGCATAGTGTGCTCATGACCATGTATAGGGTTGATAGGCAATGTTTCTACAAGTGTATTTGTATGTTCTATAAGAATTCCTAGTATATAGAAGAGCTGACCAAGGACAAGGTTATATTCACTTCTTGGCTACAGCCAACTACACAAAGGGAGCAAGTAGTTGGACTTGTGTGCTTGGGACCATGGTCCCAGGGGACATCAAGCTCAATTGGCGTAACATATTACACAAAAACATTGTCCCACATCCTACTTTGGCGAGTAATGACTGGTATCTTAAAAGCTTGCAAGCAGCCATCTAGATGCAACGATGGGTCTCTCCTCATCCAGAGTAAAGAAGAATGAAGAAAACCAGAGATGCACAGAAACAATTAGTCCAAGCAACTGTTACACCACACAATCCTTAGCCTATATGACTATGAGACCAGAAGAATTAGATGGTGCCCAGCTACCACAGTCAACCACTCAGAGGGGGATTTTGTAGGGGATCTTGGATGGAATAGGAGAAGAATGATGAACAAAACTCAAAATCATTGAAAAAAAAAAAAGGACCAGATTTGCTGGTCTGATGGAGCCTGAGACTATGGCCCCTAGCTTCCATTTGTGTCTGGAATTGAACCCACTCCTGTGACTTCCAGCCAAACAAAAGACAGGCATATGAGCTAACCATTTACAATAGGTAGATACACTCCTTGGAAAGAACAATCATGGGAGAATAGTGGGGCTATGTATGCACAGGGAGGCAGATCAGGGGGCAGGAGTGCATGGAGGGAAGGGCACAGGGAAGAGGTAACTATGGGGAGGAAGTGGAAGGCGGGGGGAGCTGTTGCACTGTGGTAAATTGCAGTTGATATCATGAGACAAAGTGCATGTGAGCTGCTGTATGGAAAATGAATTTGCTCTGTAAACTTCCACTCAAATCACAATTAAAAAAAAAAGAAATTCAAGTTCAATGAACATTAATTGTGCTAAATGGCAGGCACACAAAGATAATTAAGAAACTCCCCTTGACCTAGAGAATTACATAGATTATGTTGAAGATAAAGTATTAATCCTTGGGATTACGTTGCTCAGCTGTGGGGAGCAGGATATTTCTTAGATAAGATGATGCCTGTTCAACCTTTGGAAGGATGAGGGCCAGGGAGGTAAATATGTGAGAGACAAGAGTTCTAGAGAGAATGAATAATGAACAAAAGCATGAAGATATAAAATAATAAATGTGAATGTATGAAACAAGGTGTTTATTTCATTAAAATATATTTTAAAATTATATTTCATTACAATGTAATTCTTATTATCTTCCTACTATGTGTAAGACACTATGCTAAACTGTGAGTATCTGAAAGTGAATAGAATCAACTTGCTTCTTGAATTATTGAGTGTTCCTGGGTAGTACAAATAGTTACTCTGTAGACTACTAACCAAAAATTGGTGGTTAAATCCATTCAGAGGCAATTTGGAATTAAGGCTTGATAATCTGCTTCCAAAAGGTCACAGACTTGAAAACTCTATGGTGTGCAGTTCTATTCTGTACACTTAGGGTCACCAGGAGTTAGAATCCAATGGATGGAAATAAACAACAACCTACTTAGGCAACTAACTTAGGACAATTTACCTTATAAGAAATTTTACTTTTCTCTGTTACTTTAACATCCATAAATCTGATCCTTCCAGTGATACATTAACTTTTGTTGGATAAACTAGAATATTGAGGAAAGGCCATTATTATCATCATTATCACATAAGATTGGAAAATATAATTTAATTAGAGACCCATAACTGAAATTTTAAAAAATTAATCTAATGAAAAGTTCAGCTCTGTAGAAAGGGAGGAGTTAAGAAAATTAGGAAGAATTTTGATTCAGTATTATTTTCAATGAAGTTTACTTTTTCTCAAATCTATCTCCAAAAAGCACAGAGTAGGCGTAGCACAGAGTAGCAGGCCGGAAGAGCAGGAGGAAGGGGTGGAACCCAGGAAGCCAAAGAGAAGAGTGTTCAGCCAGGGGGCA
>NW_006921857.1:3208353-3213458 GCF_000298275.1 Orycteropus afer afer | reverse complement strand
AAAAGCTACTAGCTGGCAACAGGTTTAGGCTCCCCCGCCCCAGGTCTTTTTTTTTTTTTTTTCCACCAGGTCTTTTCTCCCATGGTGGGTTTGAGCCACTGAGTTTTGTTTAGCAGCTGAGCACCTCATCATCAGTGGTCCTTGTAAGGTCTCCTGATATGGCTTTAATCCCCTAATGTTATATAGTGCCTAAGGCATTTGACTACTAACCAGAAGGCTGGCGGTTCAAACCACCAGCCACTCCTCAGAAGGAAGTTAGGGCAATTTACTTCCATAGTGATACTGCCTCAGAAACCCAAGAAGGGGTCGCTATGAGTTGGGTCCGACTCAATGGCACATAACAACAACAACATACAGTGGTAAAGGAACTCTGGTAGCACAGTAGTTACAGCATTTGGCTGCTAACCAAAAGGTGAAAGGTTTGGACCCACATGCTGCACTGCGGAAGATGAGGCAGTATGCTTCCTTAAAGATTTACAGCCTTGGAAACACTTTGGGACAGTTCTACATTGTCCTTTAGGGACTGTCCTTTAGGATTTTGTTTGGTTTTTGGTTTATACAGTGGTAAAACAAATGCTTCGCACACCAAATATTACTGCCAACTATTTATTAGTAACAAAGGTAGAGGAAAGAGAAATCTGAAAATGCTGTTTAAAACTAATCCATTTTATAGATAGAGAAACCAAGGCCAATAGATCTATAAAATTTAAGAGTTAATAAAATTTTAGTGATGGTTTGGTGCAAGTTCTTAATTTTTTTTTCAAGTTATTGAGGAATAGAGAAATTAAATAGTTCAAAATCATATGCTAAATAAACTAAGATTAATCAGAATGCTTTTGACAAGTTAGTAGATTGTTCAATTTTACATGATTCTCTAATTTTTTAAAACATTTAAACCTGTATATGAAATTCTTTAGCAGCTTAGAATCATTTTCATAAATGCTAAAGATATGGTTTAAACATTTATAAAGTAGTGAAGTACAAATGGTCACAAATCAAAAAAGGAAAGTTAAGATTTTAATTCCAGAATCAAGGCTCAGTAGGACACATATGGGTCTCCTGAAAACATTTGACAATTTGAATATACTTTCTGTGCTTTGTTTCATTTAGTCTAGAATTTTTGCAGCTCTGGCTCTGATTAAGGAAAGCATATAGAGTGTCATCTGGAGAGTTCAATTCAAAAATGAAAAACATAATCTCTTTCTCTGCTAATTCAGTTTTTAGTGTTAGATCAAATGAAGTTCCAATTATGAGTACAAGGAGAATTCAGTAAATAACTACACTGCAGATTTTTCTATTTGTTTTGACACAAATCCCTGTATTACAGAGAAAAGCAAGGATTGTCTAATGAGGTGTGGTGCGATCTTATCCCTTGGTTTCATGTCTCAATTTTACTTGCCAGGCTTGCAAAATCATAATGACCATTCTAGAGGCTAAATAAAAGGAACCGAATTATTCCACCAAGGAATGGGACCCATTATGTGTCCTGTTCCTTCTATCACTAAAAGACAGAAAATTGTCTCATTCAAATATTGATGCCTTATTTTCTTGGAATTTTCCCCTTTCCCTACCACCTACTGTTTCCATCTGTTCTCCAAGATTTGGAGCATATCAGAACTTGACTGAAAATTATTCACTATTTGTAGCTGTATTTCTGTCCATCAGGAAGAAAAGACCTATTGTTCTAAAGCAAATACTCATTGAAAAACTTTTACTTTAAACATTGCACTGGACAAACATGTGCTATTCGCATACTCCAAGCTTTGAGGTTAGATGTGAGAAGAGTAAGAAGCTCACTAAAAGGTAGCCTGCTGGAAGGTTTAGGAAAGATTCTCTAGAATTAATTTCAAGAGAAAGAGAATTGAAATGCTTAGTCAGTTTCTGGCATATGATATTGTTATATAATTTATGCATGATTGAGCCCAGATGTTAAGTTAAGTTACAATAGTCTGAGACTTAAGTGCTAATATCACTTGGGCTGTTCAAATACTCAATTTGCATTTTAAAAAACACTTCTCAAATTCAGTCTGGTACTTATTAGTGTTATTACTCAAAAACCATATGAAAACTTACATTTATTCCTACCAAACCTGTACAGTTCGGTATGCTTTATTAATCAGGGTTATAATACTTTAAAAATAGAGTATGTTTAATAATTAACAAAGGTCTGTATTTTTAAACTCACTGCTCATAATAATAACAATTGTTACCTGTCACTCTTAAGCAAGGTAGATGACATAAATTACCTTTATTTCACAGATGGGGAATGGAATACAAGATAATGACCTCCATTGGACCCAAGACAACATAATATTTTCCATTTGCTTCAACTACTTTCTGATCAAGAGTACGTTTCAGAGTCCCTTCTGACATCCATCTTGGTCCTTTCTCCTTTCCTATTTTCTTAATGACCTTTTGGCTTCTTTATGATGTCCCTGATGTCATCCCACAATTCACCTGATCTTCAGTCCTTAGTGTTCAAGATGTCAAGCCTATTCTTGCTATCATCTCTAAATTCACATAGGACAAAATCAAGGTCATACTTTGAATTTTGTGGACTTGTTTTAATTTTCTGCAGCATCAACTTGAACTTGTATGTGGGCAATAGATGATTTGTTCCACAGTCGGCCCTCGGTATTGTTCTGACTGATGATGTTTAGTTTCTCTATTGTCTCTTTCCACAGGTAGCAGTGGAGTTGATTCCTGTGTATTCAATCTAGTAAGGTCCATGGATAAAGTCAATGTTTATGTTGTTGAAAAAAGACATTTCCAATGAATGGATTGTGGGTTTTACAAAATTATATCATACAATCTCTGGCATTATTTCTATCACCAAAGTCATATTTTCCACTACCAAACCTTCTTTGTTTCCAACTTTTGCATTTTAATTACCAATAATTATCAGTGCATATTGATTGCATGTTTGATAAATCTGAGACTGCAGAAGTTGTTCAAAATCTTCAATTTTTCATCTTTGTCATTAGTGATTTGTACGTAAATTTGAATGATAGTCATATTAACCAGTCTTCCTTATAGGTATATGGATATCATCCTATCACTGACAGCATTGAACTTCAGGATAGATCTTGAAATGTTCTTTTTTTTTTTTGAGAATGAATGTAATGCTGTTTCTCTTCAATTTGTCATTCTCACCATAGTTGACATTATGATTTGTCTGATTCAAAATGGCTAAAACCAGTCCATTCCACCTCACTAATGCCTAGGATATCTATCTGCAAGCATTCCATTTCATTTCTGACAACTTCCAATTTTCCAAAATTCATACTTCATACATTCCACATTGGATATTAATGGATGTGCACAGTTGTTTCTTCTCATTTGGAGTCATGCCATATCAGCAAATGAAGGTCCCAAAAGCTTTACTCCATCCATGTCATTAAGGTTGATTCTACTTTGAGGAACTAGCTCTTCCTTGTTTGTATTTTAGTATCTTCCAATATGAGGAGTTAATCTTCTGGCACTATATCAGACATTTTTCCACAGCTATTCGTAAGGTTTTCATTGGCCAATGTTTTTAGATCTCCAGACCCTTCTTGTTAGTCTTTTGTAATTTGGAAGCTCTGCTGAAACCTGTCCACAATGGGTGACCAATGGCATAGTTCCAGCATCACAGTAACATGCAAGCCACCACATAAGGGAAAAGAATAGTCTCTTTATTACATGTTGCTTAGACAATTGGATTTCTATATGCAAAGTAGTACCGATACCACATATTATAAATGAAATTTAGCTCAATATAGAGCAGAGACATAAATATAAGAATTAAACCATAAAACTCATAGAAGAATAAGGGTAATGCTTCAGGGTCTGTTTTTTTAACAATGGATTCTTAGATATGACACCAAAAGTATAAGCAACAAAAGACAAAATAGATAAATTGAACTTGTTGGGAAAAAATGTGCATCAAAGAATTTTATCAATGAAGTTAATAAATAGCCTATAGGTTGGAGGAAAATATTGGGAACTATGTATCAGATAAGAATTTAATAACAAGAATATATAAAGAATTCCTACAATTTAACAACAAAAGGACAAAATTCCAATTAAAAAGTAGGAAAAGGACTTAAATAGAATTACATCAAAGACAATATACAAATGAACCACAAGCACATGAAAAGATGTCCACTATCATTAGTCATCAGCGAAATGTAAATCAAAACTACAATGCAATACCATTTTAAGTCATTTCTCTAGAATGGCTATGATCAGAAAAACAGAAAGCAACAAGTATTGGCAAAGATGTGGAGAAATTGGAATCTTCATCTGCTGCTGGTGTAATTATAAAATGGTGACGCTACTGTGGAAAATAGTTTGGTAGTTACTCAAAAAATTAAACATAGAATTACTATAAGACCCAGCATGTCTATTCTTAGGTGTATATTATTTATATAATTGAAAGGGGGAACTCAACATTTTTATCCATCAGTGTTCACTGAAGCACTATTCACAATGGACAGAAAATGAAAACAGCCAAAATGCTCATCAACAGACGAAAGGATGAACAAAATGTGGTATACACCCCCTCCCCCCCAAAAAAAAAAAACCACTGCTGTTGAGTGGATCCTCACAGCAACCACCCTTGATTTCCAAGGCTGTAAATCTTTACAGAAGTAGATTGCCTCATCTTCCTCCCATGGAGCAGCTGGTGGGTTTGAACCACTGACTGGTTAGCAACCGAAGGCCCTATTCACTATGCCACCAAAGCTCCTCAGACAATGAAAAATTATGTAGCCATAAAGAAAAATGAAATCTTGATACATGCTAAAATGTGGATGAACCTTGAAAACATTAAGCTGAGTGAAATAAGTCAGTCATACAAGGGCAAATATTTTATAATCCCTCTTATATGAAATATCTAGAACTGGCAAATGTATAGAAATCAAAGTTTATTAGTAGTTACCAAGAACAGGAGAAAGGGGGAAAGGAAGAGTCATTGCTTTGAGGGTACTGATCTTCTGTAAAGGGTGATGTTTTAAAAATTGGGAAATGGATAGTGGTGCTATTTGTACTACATGATGAATGGAACTAATGTCACTGAATTGAACATGTAAAAAATGTTGATTAATGAAAAGAAATAAATAGGT
>NW_006921857.1:3202109-3208058 GCF_000298275.1 Orycteropus afer afer | reverse complement strand
TTCTCCATTTCTCTACAGAGGGAGATAAAGAGAAAGATGTAAGTGTATGTGCATATATTTGGAATGCTATTTGAATATACCATTACTTACAGAAATGTAAGTAAGTACATATATTTACATATATTATTAAATACACAAATAGAAGTCTATGGTACAAAATGTTCTAAATTTTTTTTTTTATAACTTAGCAATGCATATTGGAGATCATGCTTATCAAAACATATAGTACACATCATTTTATTATCTACATAGATTCCATGTGATATAATTTGCAAAACCATTAATATTTAACTTATTCTCAGCCTTTTTCTATATTTAAACGAATGTTGTAATGAATCTCTGCCCATACATCTTTCTGAATGTGTATAAAATATCTGTAAACTAAATTTCTGAAAATAAAATTGCCATAACAAAGGACATGTACATTTAAGTTTTTATTAGGTATTGCCAGATTGCTCCAAAGAGTTTGTACCAATTTATATTCTCATTAACAATGTGTGAGAATGTTCTTTCCCCACACCCTGACTAATCTTTTTTTTTCTCAAATTTATGATCTTGCTAATCTGAAAGATTTAAATTGTATCTCATTAATGATGTATTTTGCATTTCTTTAGCCATGAATAACATGGAACATCTTTTCGTATGTTGATGAGCCATTTCTACTTCCTTAACTATGATCTGCATGCTAAAGTCCTTTCCCAAATTTTCCCTAAGAGAAAAGAGAACCTAAAAGAGACAGGAAATTCGCTAGAAATTCTGATTGGCATCTGTTTAATAGATGTCCCTTCTAAATGCTGGAGCTCTGGTGGTATAGTGGGAATGGCATTTGGCTGCTAACCAGAAAGTTAGTGGTTTAAACCCACCAGCTGATGCATGATAGGAAGATGAGGCTTCCATAAATATTTACAGCCTTGGAAACACAGAATATCACTATGAGTCAAAATTGACTTGATGATACTGTTTTTTTTTTTTTTTTTTTCTGCTAAATGCTACATATCCAAGAACTGATTTATCTTTAAGAAATTCTCAAAACAAACTTGTGAAATGTTCCATCTATTTATGTATGCATTTGAAGAAAAAAATTCCCAGTAGGAAGGTTGATTCTGTGAGAAGAAGGGTGTCTGTGCTTGAGAAGGAAGAGAAAAATGGAGAAGAGAGACAAGGAAGTAAAAATATGAGGGAAAAATTACAAAGGGCACCGATAAAGAAAGGATAAAAGAGAAGGAGGATATGGAGAAAGTAAAGGAAAAATGGGAGAAACAAAGGAGAAGAGGTGCAAAAAGGAAGAAAAGTATGTCTATGTCTGTTCCACTGGACTAGTGTTGTTAATAATGTGCTGACAAAATCATTTTAATTCTTTGGAATCCACATTTCTGGCTTTCATTGTAGTTGGGGTAAGTAACACAGGCCATTGTCCTTAGGTGTTGTTTTGAACCATAAACCGAACTCACTGCCGTGGAGTAGTTATCCTATTCATCACCATTTCTCCTTGGGCTTCAGAGGTGATATCACTGTGGAAGTAGATTGCCCAACTTTCCTCCCAAGGAGTGGCTGGTGGGTTTGAATTGCCAGCCTTCTAGTTAGCAGTCAAATGCCTTTGGCACTATGCTACCAGAGCTCCCCTTAAACTATAAGCCTTGAAAAAAACTGATTACCAAAAGTCACTATTTGAGTCAAATAGTAATATTCTATTTGCTTTGAACATTGTGATCTTTTGAAGAATTCAGTCAGTTTCAGGGAACAGACTGCAAAGGTCAGACTGGAAACTATGTTCAGAGTAAGTCAGTATTTATTTTAATTGTTCTTCAAAACAGTGCTGTATGAAAATCCTTCTTGACCACAAATTTATCAGTTCTGTTCTGACCCTTTTGTCCATGGCAATGTCAATAGGATTTGATTTAAGAATTCTGGAAGCTCTTCTCATCTTTGGAACATTTTTAACACTCCAACAGAAATATTACCCTGACTTATAAATCATATATTCAATAAACTTCAATCACTTTCTGTTATTGGCTAATATGATTTTTATTTTAACAATACAAAATGATATTATGTACAGTTTTCTGAATTTTGCTTTTCAGGCTATTTGTTGTTGTTGTTGTTGTTATGTGCCGTCGAGTCAGCCCTGACTCATAGCGACCCCTCCTTGGGTTTCCGAGGCAGTATCACTACGGAAGTAGGATTGCCCAACCTTCCTTCCGAGGAGTGGCTGGTGGGTTTGAACCGCCAGCCTTCTGGTTAGCAGTCAAGTGCCTTAGCCAATTTCAGGCTATAGGTAATACGAATTAAAGTTTTGTTATAGTTCTGTTCTTCTGGTTAAGTGATCCTATGTACAACAACAACAACAACAACATGTATGACTGAACAAAGCACTGCCCAGTCCTACACCATTCTCACAACCATTACTATGTTTGAGCCCATTATTGTAGCCACTGTGTCAATCCATTTCATTGAGCATCTTCCGGTTTTTCACTGATCCTGTGCTTTATGGAGCATTGTATCCTTTTCCAATGACTGGACATCCTGACAACATGGCCAAAGTACAAGAGGTGAACTCTCACCATCCTGACTTCTAAGGAATGTTTGAAATATACTTCATTCAAGAAAGATTTCTTTGTTCTTCTGGCAGTTCATGGTACATTCAATACTCTTCTCCAACACATTTCAAATGCAGCAATTCTTCTGGAGTTTTTCTTACTCATTGTCCAATTTCACATGCAAATGAGGCTTTGAAAATATCATGGCTAGATGTAGATGCACCTCAATCTTCAAAGTGACATCTTCGTTCTTTAACACTTTAAAGAGATCTTTTGTAGCAGATTTGCCCAATGCAAATTGAGTTTGATCTCTTGAATGCTTCTTCCGTGGGTGTTGATTGTGGTTACAAGTAAAATGAAATACTTAACAACTTCAATATTTTCCCAGTTTTATCATAATGTTGTTTATTTGTCCAGCTTTGAGGATTTTTGTTTTCCTTATGTTGAGGTATAATCCATACAGAAGACTGTAGTCTTTGATCTTCATCAGTAAGTGCGTCAAGTCATCTTCATTTTCAGTAAGCAAGATTGTGTCATCTGCATATCAGAGGTTGTTAATGTCATTGTTGTTGTTAGGTACCATCAAGTCAGCTCTGACTCATAGCAACTATATGTACAACAGAGCAAAATACCGCCCGGTCATGCACCAGCCTCACAATCCTCACTATACTTGAGCCTGTCGTTCAGCCACTGTGTCAATCCATCTCACTGAGAATCTCCCCCTTTTTTGCTGACCCTCCACATTACCAAGCATGATATCCTTCTCCAGGGAATGGTTCCTTCTGACAACATGATCAAAGTAGGTGAGACAATGTCTGGCCATTCTCGTTTCCAAGGAGTATTGCAGCTGCACTTTTTCCAGGACAAATTTGTTAGTTCTTCTGGCAGTCTATGGTACTTCCCATATTCTTCAACAACCACAGTTCAAAAGCATCAACTCTTCTTCGGACTTTCTTATTCATTATCTAGCTTTCACATGTATATGAGGTTATTGAAAACACCATCGCTTGGGTTAGGAGCACCTTAGTCTTCAAAAAGACATCTTTGTTCTTCAATACTTTAAAGAGTTCTTTTGAAGCAGATTTTCCCAGTGAAATATGATGTCTGATTTCTTGACTGCTGCTTCCATGGCTATTGATTGTGCATCCAAATAATATGAAATTTTTGACAGCTCTAATCTTTTCTCCATTTATCACAATGCT
This sequence comes from Orycteropus afer afer, assembly GCF_000298275.1. NCBI lineage: Eukaryota > Metazoa > Chordata > Mammalia > Tubulidentata > Orycteropodidae > Orycteropus > Orycteropus afer. The sequence continues at coordinate 3,204,319 of NW_006921857.1, read as the reverse complement.
GCTTACTGGTCCAGTTATGAGGATTTTCATTTTCTTTATGTTGAGGTGCAATCCATACTGCAGACTGTAGTCTTTAATCTTTATCAGTAAGTGCTTCAAGTTATCTTCACTTTCAGCAAGCAAGGTTATGTCATCTGCATATTGCAGGTTGTTAATAAGTCTTTCTCCAATTCTTACTTTCATTCTTCTTCATACAGTCTAGCTTCTCAGATTATTCGCTCAGTATGCAGATTGAATAAGTATGGTGAAAGATACAACCTGACACACACCTTTCTTGATTGTAGTCCTAGCATACATATATTTTCTTCTTAGGTTGCCATCTGCAAGCTCATAGTTTTTAGGGATGTTTCATTGTTACTTGTTTCTTATTTGGTATGTTGCTGTGTTTTTAGTTGTCAATTCAGCTCTGATCCATGGTGACTTTATATGTAATAGGAAGAAATGGTGCCTGGTCCTGTGCCATTTTCATGATCATATGTAGTCTATATTTGGTAGAGTCTATTGCAATGAATAAGTAGGTACAATAGAGAGTTCTTAAGGTAACTCACTATAACACTTTAAACGAGGCTTCTCTTATGTTCTTGTGCTTTATTGACTATGCAAAGGCATTCAACTGTGTGGATCAGAACAAATTATTGGTAACATTGCTAAGAATGAGAGTTCTATAACACTTAATTTGGCTCATATGGAAACTGTCCACAAACCAAGAAACATTCATTCAAAAAGAACAAGGGGATACCACATGATTTAAAATCAGGAAAGTTGTGCATCAGGATTGTATCATTTCAGCAAACTTATTCAATCTGTATCCTTATAATAATAATAATAAATATGAAAAACTGGACTATATGAAGAAGAATGAGATATCAGGATTAAAGGAAAGTTCGTTAACAATCTGAGATATGAAGATGACACAACTTTCCTTGCTAAAAGTGAAGAAGACTTGAAGATCTTACTGATGAAGATCAAAGACTACAGCCTTCAGTGTGGATTACACCCCTACATAAAACAAAAATCCTCACAACCACACTAATAAGCAACATCATGATAAATGCAGAAAATATTGAAGTTCTCAGCGTCTCATTTTACTTGGAACCACAATCAATGCTCATGGAAGCGAGAGTCAAGAGATCAAAAGACATAATGCATTATTGAGTAAATCTGCTGCAAAAGACCTCTTTAAAGTGTTAAAGAGGAAGAATGTCACTTCAAAGACTAAGGTGTGCTTGATCCAAGCCATGATATTTTCAATTACTTCATATGCATGCAAAAGCTAAACAATTAAAAAAGAAGACCACAGAAGAATTGATGCATTTCAACTATGGTCTTGGCAAAGAATATTGGATATACCATGGACGAGCAAATCTGTCTTGGAAGAAGTACTGCTGGAATGCTCTTTAGAAGTAAGAATGGCCAGACTTCGTCTCTCACACTTTAGTCATAATATTAGGAGGGACCAGCTCCTGGAGAAGGATATCATGCTTTGTAAAGCAGAGGAACAGCAAAAAAAAAAAGAAGACCTCCAATGAGATGGATTGGCACAGTGGCTGTAATAATGTGCATAGCAATGATTATGAAGATAGTCTAGGATCAGACAGTGTTTCTTTCTGTTGTGTATATGGTCACTATGAGTCAAAACTGACTCAACACCATGAAACAACAGCATGCTAGAGAAGGTCCAGATATTATTATAATTGGTGTGATTGTTCTTTGAATTAAAGTAGGGATTCATTTTTATGTAACTTTGTAAAGTTTTGCAAAATTACAATAATTCTAATTGTTCATCATTCATTTCACAATTTTTTCTAATTGCTGTATTTAGTGCGTGTGTTTTAAAAAGTACCATGACAGAAGTAGCAGCAGCATGAGGTCCACAATTTATCCACCTGTGCTTTGCAAAACCCCATTACTACTCCAAGAACAATGCATCTCCGAAAGAGCAAAATTAACTTGTTAGGCTGTAACTGTGACAAAGAAGATAATTAGTGGTCTTGGGGGGGAACAATAAGTTCATAAATTAAAAAGAAAGATTTTAATCAACAAAAGAAAAAAAATTAAGAGTTTGGAAGAATTCATTTTAGGGGAATCATCCAAGGAATTAAATTATGAATATTAGCTAAACAAATAAAAGGAATTTTAAATTTTTGTGTGTGTGATCAATTAAACAAAAGTGATGAATTTTAGGAAAGCATTATTGGATTTTGAAGTCT
>NW_006921857.1:3200488-3201379 GCF_000298275.1 Orycteropus afer afer | reverse complement strand
CAACTCATATACCTGTCTTTTGTTTGGCTGGAAGCCACAGGTGTGGGTTCAATTCCAGACCTGAAGGGCAGCTAAGGGCCATAGTCTCAGTGGTTTCACCAGCCTCTATCAGAACTGCAAATCTGGTCCTCTTTTTTCTTTTTTCCAAATGATTTTGAGTTTTGTTCCATATGGTTCTCCCTGTTTATCCAGGATTTCCTACATAGATCCCCCTCCAAGTGGTTGACAGTGATAGACTGGCACCTTCTAGTTCTGGTCTCATAGTCATGTAGGCTGTGGATTGCATGGTGTACCAGTGGGTAGCAATAATTGTTTCCACTAATCTTTGGTTTTCTTCATTCTTCTTTGCTCTGGACAAGGAGAGACCCATCATTGCATCTTGATAGCTGCTTGCAAGCCTTTAAGATCCCAGTCACTACTAGCCAAAGAAGGAGGTGGAAAAATGTTTTGCATAGTATGTTATGCCAATTGAGCTTGATGTCCCCTGTGACTATGATCCCAAGCACACAGGTTCAACTACTCAGTCCCTCTGGGTAACTGGCTGTGACCAAGAAGTTACTACAACCTTGTCCCTTGTCAACTCTACTATACACCTGGGAATTCAGATCATATAAATACACTTCTAAGACCATTGTCTGCCAACCCTATACATAGTCTTGGGTACACTGCTCACTTCACAGACATACCTAATAGTTCAGCCTGTCCACCCATCTATCTACCCATATACCCATGTTTGCCTTCACTGACGATGCAGTATTGTATGTGCAAAAGGGTTCATCTTTGTTTTCTGTACCTCTCATGTACCTCTCTATATCTTCCTCTTCCTCAATGCCACCATGTTGATCATTCACATTTGGTACATTGCCCTTCTCTTCACTCAAATCAATACTT
>NW_006921857.1:3197188-3198998 GCF_000298275.1 Orycteropus afer afer | reverse complement strand
ACCTCCTACTTTCTTCTTCTTCTTCAGTAGTGATTTGCTTATCGGGTCTCTTTCCTTTCCATATAAAGTTAGTGATTGGTTTTTCCATATCCTTAAAAAATGTTGATGGGATCTGGTTTGGTATTACACTGAATGCATAGATTAGCTTGGGTAAAATTAACATTTTCACAATGTTAAATCTTCCTATCCATGAGCATGGGATGTTCTTCCATTTATCCAGATCTCTTTTGGTTTTTTGAAGTGTTTTTTATAGTTTTCTTTGTACAGGTGTTTTGTGTTCCTGGAATGATTTATTCCCAATTATTTTATTTTTTTTGGTAGCTATTATAAATGGTATTGCTTTTCATATTTCTATTTCAGTAATCTCCTTACTGATGTAGAGGAATCCAACTGATTTTTGGATGTTGATCTTGTATCTTGCCACAATGTTAAATCTCTCAATTAGTTCTAGTATATTTTTGGCTGAGTTTTCTGGGTTTTCTAGGTATAGTAATATATCATCAGCAAATATGGATAATTTGACTTCTTCCTTACTAGTTTGGATGCCTTTGATTTCCCTTTTTTGCCTTATGGACCAGGCTAGGACTTCCAGTAAATATTGAATAGAAGTGGTGATAGAGGGCATCCTTGTCTGGTTCCTATTCGCAAGAGGAATGATTTTAGTCTTGCTCATGGCATATAATGCTGGCTGTTGGTTTAGCATGTTGTTGTTGTTATGTGCCGTCGAGTCAGACCTGAATCATAGCGACCCCTCCTTGGGTTTCTGAGGCAGTATCACTACGGAAGTAGATTGCCCCATCTTCCTCCTGAGCAGTGGCTGGTAGATTTGAACCACCAGCCTTCTGGTTAGCAGTCAAGTGCCTTAGGTCCTTTATGATGTTGAGGAATGTCCCTTCTATTCCTATTTTACTGAGAGTTTTGACCATGAATGGGTGATGGATTTTATAAAATGCCTTTTCTTCATCAATTAATATGATCATATGGTTCTTCTCTTTTGTTCTATTTATGTGGTGGATGACATTGATTGTTTTTCTAATGTTCAACCATCCTTGCATATCTGATATGAACCTCACTTGGTCATAATGAATGATTTTCTTGATATGCTGTTGGAGTCTATTGGCTAGGATTTTGTTGGAGTTTTTTGCATCTATATTCATGAAGGATATTGGTCTGTAGTTTCCTTTACAGTGATGTCTTTGCCTGGTTTTGGTATCAAGGTTATGCTTGCTTCATCAAATGAGTTAGGGAGGATTTCATCCTTTTCTATGTTTTGGAATAGTTTGATTAGGAATGATGTCAGTTCTTCTCTGAATGTTTGGTAGAATTCTCTGGTGAAACCATCTGTGCCAAGAATTTTTTTTGTTGGTAATTTTTTGATGACCTGTTCAGTTTCTTCTTTTGTTATGGATCTGTTCAACTTTTACACATGTGTTAGTTTAGGTAAGTGGTGTGTTTCTAGAAATCAGTCCATTTCTTTCAGATTTTCAAATTTGTTGGAGTACAGTTCTTCATAGTATCCTGATATTATCCTTTTTATTTCAATTGGTTCTGTTGTGACATCACCCATTTCATTTCTTATTTATGTTATTTGTATTCTCTCCCTCTTTTCCTTTGTTAAATTTGCCAATGGTTTGTCAATTTTATTGATTTTTTCAAAACAAGATTCTGGTTTGTTGATTTATTCTATTGCTCTTCTATTTTCTGTTTCACTGATTTCTACTCGAAGCTTTATTATTTCCTTTCTTCTGGTGACTGTAGGCTTTTCTTGCTGTTCTTTTTCTAATTGTTGGAGATGTTGGTTTAAAGTGTT
>NW_006921857.1:3180042-3181195 GCF_000298275.1 Orycteropus afer afer | reverse complement strand
TTTCACCTTAAACATCCAAAATGGTCAAGCTGCTTGTAAACATTCAAAATGGCTGAGCCCTCTGGACAGACAAAAGTCCACAGCTCAGTTGCCTTCCTCTTTGTTGCTTCCCCTTTTATTCCCCAGCCACCAGAGCAGTCCTTTGTGTAGTTCCTAGCTAACAGGGCTGATTTTTAGGTTAACTCTTAGGTCCTACCACCACTCAGCAAAACCCAAGCTGTCTGTGACATCAGGATCACTGCCAGACCGCAGCTCCATATATCTCCATTTTTGGTGTTTTCATGCAAATTCATCTGCTAGTTGGAGTTTAGTCTATTTCTATATCCTTCCCTTCAGGGCTCAGGGATCCAGGATTATCTTCTGTATCTGTGTTAATTGGTTCCTCTTTTCTTTGTTGAAGAGAGTCTGTGCAGTCTTTCTGCCTATTCCGCCATCTTACAGGAATTCCTACCATCTTCTTTTGATGATTCCTGCATTGTTCAATATTTTGCTGATAGAATCCTTCAAAAGTATAACTCGAGGTATGCTTTTCTTCTTCAGTTCTTCCAGCTAGAAAAACGCCAACTGTGTTCTTCTTTTTTGATATTTCAATTCTATATCTTTATCCATTTAAATTATTCTTTCCTTTTTCTTCTCAAGCCTCCTCTTGAAATTTCTCTTCAGGTGTTTTCTTTCATCATTCCTTGCATTTTTTTAGCTACTCTCCATTCAAGAGAAAAGTTTCAGAAGCTCTTCTGATATCCATTTTGGTCTTTTCTTCTTTTCCTTTCTTTTTAATGCCCTTTTGCTTTCTTCATGTATGTCCTTAATGTCATCCCACAATTTTATCTGGTCTTTGGTCATTGCTGGTCAAATGGTCAAATCCATTATTCACATGGTCTCTAAATTTGGGTTGGATATAATCAAGGTCATATTTTGGCTCTCATGGACTTGCTTTAGTTTTCTTTAGCTTCAACTTCACATTGTATATGAGCATTTGATAGTCTATTCCACAATCAGCTCCTGGCCTTGTTTTGATTGATGATATTGAGCTTCTCCATCACCTTTTTCCACAGATGCAGTCAATTTTATTCTGTTGTATTCCATCTGTCAAGGTCCATGTGTATAGCTGTTGCTTATGTTTCTTAAAAAAAGGCATTTGCAATGAATAAGT
>NW_006921857.1:3152874-3178722 GCF_000298275.1 Orycteropus afer afer | reverse complement strand
ATAGAATAACAATAATAAAAATTTTATTCTCTTAAAAATTCAAAAGTCATTCAAAATCTCAAAACTTATTTGATATTCTTTCCTATAGTTTTCTCTTTGTGATGGTATTGTTGGTACATGAATCAAAAAACCCCTGTTAGACATTTATGCTACTGGTTCTTAATTATGAAACACAGATTCTACTGACAAGATATCTCTGGGTGCTAAAAGCTAATCAAATAATCTCAGAAAGTCCCTTATGACTGCCATTTAACAATTAATCATGCATTAACCATAAATTAAGCATTCACTGTCTGTCAGCCTTAGAGTAGTTTGGAGTTGCGGGCTTGCTATTTACAATTTCGACCTGTCACCAATCAGTCCAACCCACATATAGTAAATGAAAGTTTAAATGATTGATACAGGCAGGCAGGTCAGGATTTTAAGCATGGACCTGAACCACTGCAACTTGTTCTGTCGTGGCCAATGAAGCAAAACAGGAACAGATCTGAATTTTTACAATTTGGATAATTTGTCACATTCATAACTGGAATGGGAAAAATTATAGGTCAAAGCACTGGAATGGAAGATTGATGAGGGGTAGAGAGTCTTTTCAGGAGCCTGATGTGTGAACCTGGATTATTGGCAGGCCCATGGACTCTTTAGGATGACAGCAAATTCAAACAAATCCCCTTACCTGTTTTACCTGCTTTTGCTCTTGAATTATATGAGAAATTTCTGTGTGCATTTATGTCGCTGTTAATGAGAGTCAATTGAGGTGACAAAATAGGAAAGCTAGAAATGATGCCAGGATCACTAAAATCAATATTATATATATTATATTTAAAGGGAAATGTTAATAAAGAGAATCCAAGTGACTTGTCTAGTAACACAAAGCTCAGGTCTCACTAACTTCCTACTGATCATTCCAACCTATTAACACATATTTCCTTATCCCCACACTATTCCCATAATCACCCTATCCCCTCCAATTTTATTATTACATCTTCTGCTTAACCATCCTTTCCTTTATGCTCCCACCTTAGTTCAGGACCATATCACATCCTTCCTGAATCACAGTCACAGATACTTCAATGTTTTTCATCAGGCCAAGCTCTGTCACCATTGGCATAGCTGTATCATGGTCAAGTTATTCTTTAAACAATTATATACTCATGACATTCTCTTACCCAAAAAAGTTGAAGTTTTATTGACTAATGTACTTTATAAGTAGCTTACATGTAATAAACACGTTCAATGTATTTTAACACCATCTTGAGTCATTTTTTTAAGGAGCTCTCGTGGCATAGTGCCTAAGGCATTTGACTGCTAACCAGAGGGCTGGCGGCTGAAATCCACCAGCTACTTCTCGGAAGGAAGATTGAGTGATGTACTTCCATAATGATACCATCTTGGAAACCTGAGGAGGGGTCGCTATGAGTCAGATCTGGCTCAATGGCAGTGAGTTTGGTTTTGGTTTGTGAGTCATTTTTACCTTCTTCCATCCCCCTCAACTGCTAATCCAAACTATAAGCCTTCTTTGGAACTCTATGCCTATCTCTTCCTTTTAAACCAGACAAATTATTTCTCAATTCTTACTCCAGCAGGAAATTTGAAGTCACCAAGTGTGAATTAGTTCAATATTTTGTCTTTACAACTTCCCCTACATTGACTATAATTGTTTTCTTCTCTTTCATCACTGAAAAAATGTTGTTGCTCTATCTGCTCGTTACCAACTCTTCTCTTTTTCTGGGCTGTAGTCACAACTTCTACAGACTCCTAATGTTTAATATTCCATTAGTTACCTTCTCCCTCTTTTTGTTTCTTGCCTGTTCTTTATAATGGTTCCTTCTCCTCACTTCATAGACTCACTAACTTCTCCAAATTGTTATGGCTTGAATTGTGTCTCTCCCCAAAACAAGGTGTTATAAATCTTAACAGCTATGCCTGTGTTTATAATCCCATTTAGGGATAGGTTGTCTTTGTATTGTCAATGAGATAGGATTAGTGGAGGGCGTGTTTTGAGTCAACCTCTTATAACATATAAAAAGAGCAGATAAGGACAAGCAAGTAAGCAGAGAGGGGAGGAGATATGCCAATTTACATGAAGTTCTCCAAGGAACTAGGAAACAAGGTGAAGAGACCAAAGCCTTCCCCCAGAACCAACAAAAAGAGAAAGTATTTCCCTAGGGCCAGCACGCTGGGGAATTTGGACTTCTAGTCTCCTAAACTGTGAGAAAAAAAATTTCTGTGTTTTTAAAGCCATCCACATGTGGAATTTCTAGTACAGCAGCTCTAGATAACTTACACACCCAACTTTAGACAGTCTTTCCTTGTCTCAATCTCAAGACTTTGTCCTTCAGGACCAATTTAGGATTTTTCTAAGAGAATCCTTTAAGATTCTTCTAATCCTTAGAACTTTTCTAAAAGATTAGGCTCAACAAAATTCCATTTGCATATTTGACATTTGATTTTCAATGACTGGTATCTGGTTTCTGCTTCTACCACTCCACTGAAACTGTACTGGACACACTCCTGGAAATGTCATCAATTGTGGTAGACAGACTATGATAGTCCCCCAATGATCTCTACCTCCTGGTGTTCATGTTCTTGTATAATCTCCTCCCATGGAGTGTGAATTACCTCTAAATCCAACAAAGGTAATGGAATGTCATGTCCATTATTAGGTTAAAAAGATTGTGATGTTCATCTTACCTGTAGATTTGTTGGATTGCTTTTGCAGGTTGCAAGCAGTGATGAATTAAGTAACCATGTTGGAGAGACTCCCCATGGCAAGAAACTGAGGACAGGCTTTGGACAACAGCATGCAAAGAAATGAATCCTGCCTATAGTCATGTAAACTTGGAAGCAAATCCTTCCCTGGTTGAGTTTTCATATGCAACCCCAGTCCTGGCCAACACCTTGACTGAAAGCTTGAGCAAAATATCCTTATTTTGACCAAAAACCTGAGAAACTAGTTGTGGATTGTTTTGAGTTACTAAGTTTGGTGCTAATATGTTATGCAGCAATAGATAACTTATACATCAACCAATTTCATATTGCCAAATTAATAATAAAAAAAAAACTTTCAAATTTTACCTAACTTCTGTGTAATTTCATATTGAAGACTCTTTTTTCCCTTCTTGAATTTTCTCACTCCTTATTGTCCACATTTTCACTATTTCTTTATACTTCTCTTTCTGCATCTCCAGCCATTCTTAACTTCCTCCCCCAAATCCTTTCCGTGTGCATACTAAATTGTGACGATGCTTAAGGGTTTGTCTCTCCTTTCTTCTCTTCTCACACTCTCCTTAGAATCTCTCCTATAATTTGGACTAATAAATTATAAATTTCCCTTACTGAATACCAAATTCATTTATTTATTTGTTTACCAGGCATCTCTACTTAGATATCACTACTTCAACTTCAACTTACACTGTGTTAGGCTGGGTTCTCTAGAGAAGCAAAACCAGTAAAGCTTATAGAGAGAGAGAAAGAGAAATTTATCTTAGGAAAATGGCTCACACACTTATAGACGCTGGCAAGTCCCAAGTTCTTGGATCAAATGTCGAGCTAGAGGCTTTTCCTGACTCATGCAGCTGACCATAGTCTCAGGAGACACCAAGTTCAATTAGAACAATATAGTACATAAAAATCTTGCTCACAATCCACTTTGGAGAGTAGCAACTGGGTTATAAAAAGCTTTTGAGCAGCCATCTATGATGCAACTATTGGTCAGCTCTCATTGGAACCAAAGAAGAGAAGAAGAAAAACAAAGACATCTGGAAACAATTAGTCCAAGGTTATGATGGATCTTGAGACCAGAAGAACTAGATGGGGCCCGGCTACCAATGCCAACTGCTCAGAAAGGGATCAAACCTAGAGATCCTGGATAAAGTGAGAGGAAAAATGTGGAACAAAATTCAAAATCACAAAAATTACCAGAATTACAAGTTGGATTGAGTCTGGTGGAACCTCTAAGATTATGGTCCCGGGTTACCCTTTAGGCCTAGGATTGGACTCACTCCCGTGGATTGGCTCTCAGCCCAACAGTAGAAAGACCTACATGCAAAACACTTACCCCAAGGTGATACATGCACCTATTCTAAGGAGATACACCACCTAAAGCAATCTGCCACAGGGCACCAGAGGGACAGCTTCACATAGAGGGAAAGCTGGACAGATAGGAGTGCATAGGTAAGAAGGACACAGGGAGGGGGTGGTCACAGGGATGGGAGGGAAGGAGAGTTTGTTATGGTAAGGGATGGCAATTGGGGCATGAAATCAAATGTATATGAACTGATGAATGCAAAACAAATTTTCCTCTATAAATTTGCACCCAAAGCACAATAAAATTAAAAAATAAAATAAAAAAAAAAGAGTAAGCCCCAATTAGTCACATAGTTACTTACACATTGTTTTGGCTACCTCCTGCTGCTTTAACAGAAAAATACCACAAGTGGGCTTTAACAAACAGGAGTCTATTCTCTTACAATTTTGGAGGTTAGTAGTACGAGTTCCAGGTGCCAGGCTCTAGGGCCTGAATGAAAACCCCTCAACCTTGGGCTTCAGCTCTGCCTCCTGCTCCTGGCCCACTGAAGCTGGAGGCTTTTCTTCACTCAGACAGCTGCTGGCTGGTGAGGCTGACAAACCCAAGGTCAACAAGTAAAAAGGCACAGTCTCAATGCTACCAAACAACACAGCAGGCCACAAATTCAAGTCCAGGAGAAGTCCCAAGATAGACAGGGCATGACAGGCTTCTGAACGATGACTTGGCTACATTCAGAGTTCAAGCATGCCAAAAAGCTGGAGACCTTCCTCGAAGTTGCTTCTTATATACTGGAAGCATCCCACATCCCTACTCAGCTACTCTAGCAGATTCCACCATGGAGTTAGTTACCAGTCTCACCATGGAGAATAACTACATTCAGGTGCCTAGCCATACAACCAGGCCCAGCCAAGTTGACAACAACCTTAACTACCACATATATTACATACATTGTAGAAGTTCAATTAAACAGTTTAAAAAAAAAAAAAAAGGAAAGAAAGAAAAGAAGCATACCAAAGGTTTTTTGTTTTGTTTTGTTTTGTTTTGTTATAGTATGCTCTCATTGTTCACAAATGAAGGGAAATAAAGGACTTCCATATCTGAAGCAAAAATTAGCAATTTTACAGTGTACTGAAAAGTTACCTAAAATGCTGAAGAATAATTTTCTTATATCCCAGTGCCAGATCACACAGGGATGGTGGCATCTGACTTCCTCTAACTTCACAAAGGGAGCTGTAGTTTTTGTTATGTGCTGTCGAGTCAGACCCAACTCATAGTGACCCCTCCTTGGGTTTCCGAGGCAGTATCACTCCTTCCAAGGAGTGGCTGGTGGGTTTGAACCACCAGCCTTCTGGTTAGCAGTCAAGTGCCTTAGGCACTATGCTACCAGAGCTCCTTTCACAAAGGAGGAGGAGGATCCAAATCAATATCAAAAGCCCAAGACTGATTCCTATGAAACAGAGGTGAGACATGCCACCACCCTTTCTACCTTTCTACCAATTATGACACCAACTGTCACTCCCAAGCACTCTTTGTTTCTCTATTGGGTTCAATAATTCATTGCAATTGCCACACCAACATCACAGGCAATACTCATATTCATAGAGTTTACAAAGGAAGTAACAAATTACAATTCTGGATCAAAAATGACTTAGGATACAGTTCCTTGATCAGAATAGGTTTTCCGCAGCTGAACCACAGCCATACTTCTCTCCGGCCTTGGGCCCTGCCCTACTCAGGCAACTATTACAAAGCTCTTTCAGCTCTGCAAGTACATGCCCAGAGAGGCACCCCACTTGGCCAGCAAGCCTCCTGCCTGGAAGCGTTCAACCTTCTCACTCCATGGGCTGGGAAGCCCACCAGTCTGCCTCATGTGTCTCTTACATCCAGGTCTGCTGCCAGGGTCTGTTGCTGGGGTTTGTGGCTGCTGTTTCTCAGCATTTCTCACCATCTCAGCAAAGTGTTACAGCTCTCTCTCTCTTTCTCTTGGGTCAAGGGTATTCAGCACTGGGATCTCAGGTCCACAGGATGCACTCCACCCTGGCTCTTCTTTCTTGATAGTAGTGAGATCCTTTTTTGCCTCTGGGATGGCTCATTTTAAGTCTGGTGGTATGGCAAAATTGACCAACCCCTACATTAGGGTTCCATACACCTTTTTTGCTTGATCCCACCCCTACAAGGATGCCACATACCGTATTTACATTATTAGCAAGCTATCCAAGCCCATGGTGAGCCACAAGCATCTTAGATTTGCATAGTCTAACCCAGTCACCTGGTGGGGAGTCATAAAGACCAAGTAATTCACTGCACTGTACTCAGAATCTAGAGGGGTCAAAACTATCTTAAAATCAAAATTAAATCATTTACTATTTGTAATTTTATGTAGTGATTTGTTTTTAAAATGCTTAAGAATCAAAATATCATTTACCTTCTGCTAACCACAATTTTACAAATTATTCACAAGTAGACAATTACCTGTGCCAGAAATCACCTATAAAAATTTAGGCTGGGCTCTTGCCAATCACGATACCAATTAATTACCCCACAATGACTGGTTGGCTTTGGCTCAAGTAAAGCCTCATTGATATGCAAGGCCACCTTATCAGAAAGAAGACAGGGAAAAACAATAAGATGTTTAGATGAAAGGAATGCTGGTAGGAGATGAGAAAATATTTCTTCCTGTTTCTTGGATTCTTTTAAATTTCTAAAGATGCTAGTCCCACTTGAGTAGTCAGAATTGGCACAGAAACTCATCCTGCAGATGGATAAGGCCAACATCATCTGAGAGGGAAGCAGAGACCGTGGCTGCCATGCAGGTGTTTGGTATTGAGTTTGCCCTCAAACAGAAGGTAGTCTTGGGTGATAGTAGTGGAAGGAAAGAAATGAACTAGTGACATAAATCATAATTTTTTCAGACTGGTATCTTGTCAATTTTCCATTCAAGATAAATGAACACTGGCAACTACTACACTCTAGGGTTGATCACTCTTCGATCCACAATCCATTTTTGTTATAATGAAAGTTTTGAGAAAAAAAAAAAGTAAAGAAATTTGCTGTTACCTCACTAACTCACTGCCGTTGAGTCGGATCTGACTCAAAGCAACCACTCTTTGGGTTTCTGGAGCAGTATCTCTATGGAAGTAGATTGCCCAACCTTCCTTCTGAGGAGTGGCTGGTGGGTTTGAGCTGCCAGCCTTCTGATTAGCAGTCACATGCCTTAAGCACTATGCCACCAGAATTACCTTACTGTTACCTAGAATGGTCTTTATCTGGGAAAAAAATTGAAGTGGTTCATTTTGTCTATTTCTTTCTATATAACCAAGTGCTGTCATTCTTGGAGAGGGGTATTGTTCACTCTCATTTTTTATAGTGTAGGTGGAAACTCATGGTTATTAGAGCCTCTACCTCTAAATTCCTAATGATTTTTTTTAAAGATATTTCATTTTAATAAAGTCTTTGAAAATCAGAAAGAATTCAATGACTCTGACCTTTATAACCAAGTTACTCTAGGATAAGAACTGCAGAGGATATTTGGATGAGTGTGATTTAATGGAAAGCTCTTACATATACCCATTGTAAACATATAAGAATCAAATACAAGAATTATTTTCTTAGCAAACAGGAAGCTTATTTTTAATAAGATAAAAAGATAGATAATTTTCTATTATCGGCAATGTTTTTAAAAGAAATATAATTTTTATAGACTATTAGAGATTCCTCCACTAGACTGAAATCTTCTTAAAAGAAGAGCAATAGTGTCTCCAGAAATTTCATGGTGGCTGACACATAATAGCTGTCAAATAAATTTGAACAAATGAATATGCTAAGTTCATGTTGAAGCAAAGTAGCATTTCATAGTTCATCATACAGTGAGTGAAAATGTGAAATTCAAAATGTGCTACTTGAATCAAAGATAAGTTAAAACGAAGTACAGTATATTTTTCTAACAATTATATTTTATCATCAAAGATGAACTTTATATTTGAATAACTAAATTATTTATGCAGCTTGTTTTCTAAATGCACTCACTCACACAATTTTCCCCAAAAGTTATTTAAGTCACCTGTTTCTTATAAGATAGAAATTTGCTTGTCGTTTTGGAAAAATACACATCTTAGCTTCTACAGTGTCTATTAAGTTTCCAAAGGCTTCAATACTAGATTTCATCAAGGTGTCGAATCAAATTACCATTGGTTTCCTTATTCCTTTTTCTACTTATTGAAGGAAATTCCTTTCCGTTATAGGAATAGGAGTTCCACTATGAGATGGTGAGTGAGGTCTATTTATCCTTTGTGCATCTTATTTCAGGGATATCTGTCTTTTCCTCTGTGCATTATTTCCTAGAATGCATAAAAATATTACCCATTCTAAAGGAAGTATGTAGTAAAATCTTAGCTTGGAATTCATGTAACCATATGCATACATGTACAAGGATATATGAATTAGTCAGCATCTTTTGAAGGTAGGCAATAAGAGAAGAGAGAACTAACTCCCAGGACTAATTCTTTCATGAAACATAAGAGAACAAGAGTAGGAATCAAGTCACCTTTTAAAAAACAAGTAGGGCAAATTAGAATGCAATGGCTTACAAAAGTGAAGATTAGAGAAATTAGAAGCACATGAAGTCAGACAGACAAAAGACGCAAAGTGCTATAAATACTATCTGGCAAAGTAAAGAGGAGAATCACAGATTCACATATATCAGAGCAGGACAAACCGAGCACTAGGATTAAGGTGCTGGTAATAAAGAAACCTACAGCATTCAGTACGGATTACAACTCAACATAAAAAAAAAAAAAAATCCTCACAAGTGGACCAATAAGCAACATCATGATAAATGGAGAGAAGATTGAGGTTGTAAGGATTTCATTTTACTTGAATCCACAATCAACACCCATTGACGGCGTCAAGAAATCAAATGTTATATTGCATTAGGCACATCTGCTGCAAAAGACCCCTAAAAGAACAAAGATGTCACTTTTAAGACTAAGGTAGGCCTGGCCCAAGCCATGGTATTTTCAATTGTCTCATACACATGTGAAAGCTGGACAATAAATAAGAAAGACTGCAGAAGAATTAATGCATTTGAATTTTGGTTTTGTTGAAGAATATTGAACATATACCATGGACAACTAAAAGGGACACATTTGTCTTAGAGGGAGTACAGCCAGAATGCCAGACTGGCCAGACTTCGTCTCCCGTACTTTGGTCATGTTGTCACAGGGGACCAATCCCTGGAAAAGGATATCATGCTTAGTAAAGTAGAGGGTCATTGAAAAAGGGGAAGACCTTCAAAGAGACAGATTGACACAGTGACTGGGACAATGAGTTCAAGCATGGCAAGCATTATGAGGGCGCTGCAGGACCAGGTAGTGTTTCATTCTGTTGTAAGTAGCGTCACTATGAGTCAGAAGCAGCCTCAACTGGCACCTAACAAACACAATAATAAAGAAACACTTTGAAAACTCAGAGTCTTTATTTACTTCTGTAAAGAAAGCAGTTAACTTGAACCAACAAAGTAAATGCAAGACCACAGCTACAGTGAGTTTGAGCAAAAACTATAGTGAGCTAAGGAAATGTACAAGCTGAGACTGACAGACTAGAGCAGATAACACTGAGTCTGTGAACTGCAAAAGAAAGGCAACATGGTTTCAGAAAAACACCCTTCCAGGTGACACCAACCCCCTCAAAAAAAAGCTAGAGGTGACCCTTAAATACCCTCTCCCGCAGATAACACCATCTTATTTGAATAAGGCTTTTCCAGCAAAAATTCCTTTTTTTCTTTTCGTTTTTATAAAAAGTTGAAAGTCAGATTTCAATGAGAATTTCTTCATGACTAAGGACAACTGCCCTCCTCTGTCATAAATAGAAATGTGCATTTAGGTGAAATGGGACTGAGAATTTATTTGATGGCAGTTTTAAGCACTAGTTCTTGAAATTGTTACTGTCTTCTGATGTAGTCTGAGAAAGATATATTGTAGCTATAAGCGCTGACACTAGACTGATTAGCAGCCATTACAGGCTGTTTTGGAGCATTCATAGGGGATCTTATTTCACACAAAACAATCTGCAAAGAAAATCACTAATAAGGATGATCTATTATGGAACACCTCATCATGTGAAAAAAATATAGCCTTATGCAGACATTTTTCTTCAATGATTTATTAAAAAGTTTTAGATATTCTACAATCTTGTGGGTTTTTTTTTTTAAATAAATTAAATACTTGGCACTTTAAACTTGGACTTTAAACTTGGACTTATTGGAAGAAATAGACTCCATAAAAAAAAAAAATCTAACTTTGACATTAAGTAATTCTACTTTGAATTTCTACTCTGAGTCAAATAACATCAGCAAAATTTAGTAACAAACATAAGGTTGGGCAATCCTACTTCCGTAGTGATACTGCCTCGGAAACCCAAGGAGGGGTCGCTATGAGTCAGGGCTGACTCGACGGCACATAACAACAACAACATACAAATTTTACCCATATATCCTTGTACAGTGGTATTGTACAAACCATATAACTATAAATAAGTGTTCTGGTTACCTTGTGCTGCTCTGACAAGAATATAACACAAATGGAATGGTCTTAACAAACAGGAGTATATTCTTACAATTTGGAGGTTTTAAGTCCAAGTTCAAAGTGCCAAGCTCTAGGGATTAGGTAAAAGCCCCTCAACCTTGGGGTCCAGCTCTGCCTCCTGCACCGGGCCCTCTGGTGCTAGAAGTGTTTCTTCACTCAGACAGCTGCTGGCTGCTGAAGCTGAAAAGCTCCAAGGTTGACAAGTAAAAAGGCACAGTCCCGATGTTACCAAACCACACAGCAGGCCATTAACTTAATTCCATTGTAAGTTCCAAGGTCGGCAGAGCATAGCAGGCTGCTTGCTGAGCAAAGACACAGCTACATGAAGGGTCCAAGAGTGCCATAAGCCAGAGACCATTTCTAAAGCTGCTTCTTATATACAGGAAACAGACCACATACCCAAAGCAGCTACTCAGCTGCTTGTGGTAGATCCCACCATGGAGTTGATGGCCAGTCTCATCATGGGGAATAACTACCAGCAGCTGCCCAGCCACTCAACCAGGCCTAGCCAAGTTGACACAAAAACATAACCACCACAAAAAGTAGCATTAGGTTAGTTCTGAAACTAAATTGAAAGGATGATAAATTATAGTGTTGTAATTTATCATTCACTTCAAAATCTTTTATTGAAAATTGAAACTGAAATTGTTTTTCTTTTTTTATTTTTAGAATGTACTTTTGGTAACTTGATAGTACTCCCTAAATAAGGCCATTTTCCCCATCTTCCTTTCATATTTTCCTTCTTTTCTATGAAGGTAACCAATTCCTGAACTGAGCTTTCAGTGATTTTTACTAGAAAAGCATCCCTGGACAGAAGTTAACTGGACCTCGGGGGTTGGACTACCTCAGTTCAAAACCAACCTCTAACAGCAGTTTAGTAACTTCAGGAAAATAATTTATTGGTTCCAATTTTATATTTGATATGAGGATTACATAAAACCATGTATGTTTGTATATTTTCTTTTAAGCCATTCAATAACTGTTATTATTATTATTATTATTATTATTAGGAACTACGTGTTGGAAACAGAGTAAATAGGGATTGTTTGTGTTTGTCTTTAAGGAGCTCCCTTCCTAAAGAAGATGTATGCCTACAAAGCAACATAGAAATGTTCAAATTAGTATATAAAGGCAAAGAAAACAACACAGCAAACAAAGTATCCTTTGATGTATATGGTAAATCTTGAGGGCAAACTAAAAATGTTTTTTGTCTCAAGCCCACACCACTTGTCTTTTGCTCTTACCCTGGACAGTAGAGGACTTAGAAAGTTACAAGACCCACGGTGACTCCCTTTTGTTTAAACCCAAAATACAAGGATTTAGTATCCACTGAAGGAGCTCTGGTAGTGTAGTGTCTAAGGCATTAGGCTGCCAACCAGAAGGACAGCAGTTCAAACCCACCAGCCACTCTGCAGAAGGAAGACTGGGCAATTTACTTCTGCAAAGCTTCGCCACCTCGGAAACCCAAAGAGGGTTGTTACGATTGGGAATTGACTCAATGGCAGTGATATTTTTTTTTTTTTCCATTAGCATCCAGTGGAGTAAACTAATTGATGACAGATGGAAGTAATCAGACAAAATTTCCTCCTTACATCCCACAACTTAAACCATATGAAGATGCAAAATCTTCTCCAGCCTTGCTGAAGAAGTCCTCCAAGACCAAGCAGTCACTGTGTTGTGAAGTTATGATCACCTTGTTAATTCATTTACTTATACTTATTTCTGCTCTTTCTCCTTCCTACTTCATTTCCATTTCATCTCACACCTGATAAGCTTTGCCCAATAAAGTGTTACTACAGTTTTTGACTTAGGTTCTCTTCCCCAATAAACTCAATCTAAAACAATGGAGAACAAGAGTGTTACTAGGAAAGTGGTCTTCAGGGTGATACCTAGAATTTAAATTGCCCACCAGACTGAAAATTTACAGACCTGATTATTAGTAGTAACTGGAGCAGAGATAACTCTGGCATTAATTTGTGGTTAATTGAGACGAGGTGCTGATAGAAGTTGAGTTTGTGAAATATACAGTAGCTGTCTTACTTAATAAGTGTGGCAGACATTACCAGGGCCCCATCTTTGCCATTTGGTGTCATCAAGTCAGTTCTGATTAATAACAACCCTATGTACAACAGAAAGTCCTACATCATCCTCACAATCACTGCAATGTTTGAGCCCATAGTTGCAGCCACCACGTCAAACCATATCATTGAGCATCATCCTCTTTTTTGCTGACCCTACTGTTAACCAGAAAGCTGGCGGTTCAAACCCACCAGCCACTCCTCAGAAGGAAGATGGGGCAATCTACTTCCGTAGTGAAACTGCCTTGGAAACCCAAGGAGGGGTCACTATGAATCAGGTCCAACTCGACGGCACATAACAACAACAACTACTACTTTACAAAGCATCAGGCGTTGTCCAGGAACTGGTCTCTTCTAACAACGTAGCCAAAATATATGAGGCAATGCTCAGCATCCTTGCTTCTGGCTGTCCACCTTCCAAGACAGATTTGTTTGTTTCTGGCAATCCATTATATATTCAGTATCTTTTACCAACACAATAATACAAATGCACCATTTCTTCTTTGGTCTTCCATATTCATTTCCAGTTTTACATTTATATGAGGCAATTGAAAATGCCATGGGTTGAGTGAGGCATACCTTTGTCTTCTAGGTGACATTTATTCTTTTTCATGCTTTAAAGAGACATTTTGCAGCAGATTTGCCCGATGCAATACATCGCTTGATTTCTTCACTGTTGCATCCATGGGCTTTGATTGTGGATCCAAGTAAAATGAAATCCTTGACAACTTTAATCCTTTCTCCATTTATCATGATGCTGCTTATTGGTCCATTTGTGAGGACTGTTGTTTTCTTTATGTTGATATGTAACTCATACTAAAGGCCATAGTCTCTTTATTACCAGTGTCTTAGTCCTTGTGACTAGCTAATGGGGCTAAGTATAACATAAGCACCTGAAAATGGGACAGAATGACTATCCACATGAAACTTCCCATAGTGAGTGAGTTCTGTGTATGATCAGATCCATCAAGTCATAAGATGCAGCAAGCATAGAAAAAATTTACTGTACAATGGAATTGATATATTCAGGATTATAGCTAGGCAAATATGGAGACCAAAACCCGTTGCCATCTAGTTGATTCCAACTCATCCTGCCCTCCTGTGTTTCAGAGTAGAACGGTACTCCATAGGTTTTCAATGGTGAGACTTTTCACAAGTCTTTTACTAGACATTTCTCCCAGGTCTTTCTTCTGAAGTAACTTTGGGTGGTTTCAAGCTTCCACCCTTTCAGTTAATAGCTGAATGCTTAACCATTTCTATCACCCAGGGACTGTGGAAGGCATAATTAAATTACATGAACAGGTTGCCATGCTCTACCACTGTTGTTCCAACACCTATTTCTTCCATAACTCTGTTCTCATTTAATGTTTCTATCAATAATTGATGCAACAGGGCCACTGTTTCATTATAACCTCACACAAAAGTAGCTTGGAGACTAAAGATTACAGAAAATTCTCCCATTTGACAGAATCGTGAGTAGTACATTTAGCACTACATTTAGAAGTCCATTTAGCTCTGATTAGTACATTCATTTCCTATTGAGGAAGAATTGAAGTCTCTGAGTGGTGCAAATGGTTACTGCATTTGACTGCTAACTCAAAGTTCTGAGGTTCATGTTTACCACAGGCACCTTGGAAGGAAGGCCTGGCAATCTACTTCTGAAAAGTCAGTCACTGAGAATTATATAGAGCACAATTCTGCTCTGACACACACGGAGTCACCATGAATCAGAATCTGGTTTTGATTCATATTTAGCTACTGCTGAAAACACAACATTCCATCACCAGAGACCACTGCTGGGTCATATGCAGCACCAGTCCTTAGAGTAAGCAAGCCAACCAAATGTCGGATTAATTACATAAAATCTCTTCTACCCTCTAAATGCATAATTATATATCTTTATTGGAATCAGTATCTACTACAAATAGGAGTTTGCCATTCCTGTTCACAGTGCCTCAATCAGACCTACTTTTTAAGGCCTAATATCTTAACAATCAACATTGTATAATCCTTTGGACCAAGTGACTCATTTTGATCTGAAGCACATGAGACCATGGTATCCATTGGCCTTACTATTATCCATCTTCTAGAAGCTACAAATCTGATATAACAGTGGGATATGTATTAAAGACTCAGCTAAGGTAACAGTTCAGGGACAACGTCCTCCAGGATTTGTATGTTTGTTTTACTCATGGCTAATTATGGATAACATTGAGAAGAATGGGAATTCCCGAACACTTGATTGTACTCAGGAGGAACCTGTACCGTGACCAGGAGGCTGTCGTTCGAATGGAACAAGGGGACACTACATGGTTGAAAATCAAGAAGGGAGTGCGTCAGGGTTGTATCCTTTCCCCACACTTATTCAATCTATATGCTGAGCAAATAATCTGAGAAGTTGGACTATATGAAGAAAAACATGGCATCAGGATTGGAAGAAGAATCACTAACAACCTGAGATATGCATACTATACAACTTTGCTTGCTGAAAGTGAGGATGACTTGAGGCACTTACTGATGAAGATTGAAGAATAGTCTGCAGTATGGATTACGTCTCAATATAAAGAAAAAAAAATCCTCACAACTGAACCAATGAGCAGCATCACAATAAATGGAGAAAAGATTGAGGTTGGCAAAGAATTCACGTTGCTTGGTTCTACAATTGAGGCCAATGGAAGCAGCAGTCAGGACATTAGACGATGTGTAGCACTGGGAAGGTCAATCACAAAGGAACTGTTTCAAGTGCTGAGGAGCAAGGATGTCTCCTTGAGGACTAAGATGCACCTGACACAAGCCATGATATTTCCAATCACCTCATATGCATGTGAGAGCTGGACAATGAATAAGGAAGACCAAAAAGAGTTGATGCTTTTAAGTTGTGGTGCTGGCAAAGAATACTGAAAGTACCGTGGACTGCTAAAAGAACTAACAGATCTGTCCTGGAGGCAGTGCACCTAAAATGCTTCTTGGAAGCAAGAATGGCCAGACTTCATCTCACCTACTTTGGTCATATTATCAGAAGGGACCATCCCCTGGAGAAGGATGTCATGCTTGGTAGGGTGGAGGGTTGACGAACGAGGGGGAGGCCTTCAACGAGATGGATTGACATGGTGGCTGTGATGATGAGCTCAAGTATAGCAAGGATCGTGGAGCTGGCGCAGGATCGGGCGGTGTTTCCTTTTGCTGTGCATGGGGTCGCTATGAGTTGGAAATGACTCGACGGCACCTAACAACAACAACAAGAACAACAACAACGCCTGTCCCAAATATTAGAATATATGAGTCTAGGAACAAGCAATGGAAGTAGGATTTGTTCCATCTTCTTATTACTTCCAATGTGCCACTTGTAGTTTGTTCTTGCTCTGCAGGCTTAGAAACTCTCTGCTTAAAGATTTTGGTTCCTGGAAAAATTTTTGCCAGGAGTTATAGTAGGGATTCCACTGAAATTGTAGTTTCATTTATTTTCTAACCACATTGAGCTCCACAAGCTTGTATGGACCAACAGACAAAGAAAGGAGTTATTGTATTGATGGGTTAATCAACTCTGATTATCATAAAAGTTAGAGTGGTGATACAAAGTAGAGAAAGGGAGAAATGTGACTAAAATCAAAATGGTTTTTGAGGCATCTTTTGGTGCTACGACGCCCAGTCGTAACAGTAAAAGGGTAATTGCAACAACCAGAGCCTGAAAAGGGCACTACACCAAAGAGCTCAGATCTCTCAGAGTAAAGGTTTGAGTTTATCCTGCCGAGCAAGCAACTTTGGTCCAGAGGTGATCATATCAATCATGGCTTCATAATCAGAAACAATCATGGCAATGTTATAACTTGGTTTGCTAACCCATTTTTAATATTTTGAGGAAACGGCAAAGGACCACCTTCTTGAAGCATTGAACTCTACATTAAGTGTCGGCAAAAAAGAAAGGTTATCTTAATTCCAGACAAGACTCATATATCATTGGAGGACAAGCATATGTGAGTGACTCAAAAAATAGATTTATCAGACTCATTTCTAGGGTAGTCCTAGCAATAGCTCACACTATTCCCACAATCTGTGAGCCAGATTTCTGTTGTTTCAGATGCAATTATTAGACTGAGGACCTTGCTCTGGGACTGGCCCTTTTCCTTAGTTGGTTTGCAGATATATACTGAAAGCACCTTGTCTCTTATTCAGAAAACATCAACATGTATTTATATATATGTATGCACATGGGCCAATACATATGTACATATAAATTCGTGTCAATATACATACATACATACGGTTGCTGTGAATTAGAATTGAATCTATGGCAATAGGTCTGGTTGTGTGGTTTTATTTAGGTCATTATAAATTTTTTTTATTTGTTTGCTCTTACCTTGGGTTGTGTTTCCCAGATGTTTGAAAGCCACTCATCTGTTTGTTGCAAACTGGCTCTCAGCCACAAAAGGAGTGTCAGCATCATGGGTACATTTTCAAGCTGCATTCCCTTCCATGTACTTCCTTTTTCCTACTTCAAATACCCATTAGCATTCTTGATACAGAAGTTGATGATTGCATATTTTGAAAACTGCAGGCTAAAGTAAAATTTATTTTAAAATAGAAATGAAAATAATTGTGTTAGAGAAGATTTTAATTTTTAATTCAGAATGTTCTTTAAGGTGGTTTTCATAGTGCCTTTTCTAATAGTCATAGCAAAAAAGATGTAAGGAAGGGTGATAAACAATGCCAAAAAAGATTTCAAGTCAGTATGGTCTGCATGGTACAAATTAAAAGCATGGTTGCTTTACAAAATTAAATGTAATAGGTTTAAAATTAAAATTGCCCCATTACATTTGACCCCATAGCAAAGCTTCAAATGGGGACAGGCTCAGGGAGAAATGAAATAGGAAGAGCATTGCTCTGTTACTTCTTCCACACTCATTTCCAGAGTCTAAAGCCTCCACACAATTTCTCCTGGCATCTTCTTTTCTACATGTGATAACCGTTCAGCTGCTCAAGGAGACCATAAAGGTGGTTGGAGTTTTCCACTCAGCACCCAGAAGTATATGCTGCTTCTGTGGTTTGTAAGCTTGAGCCCCTACCGCAATGACATCATATGGCACAGTGATGTCGTATCAGTCAGAAGGCAAATGTTTTCAAACTATAGACTGGCACAGCTTCATTTAAGAATTGACCATAAATGTAAAAATTTTATGGTCGAGAGAAGAGGCAATGGGCCAGAAATCATGAATATGTTTGATCCTGTGATGTTGTTGTTGTTGTTATGTGCCATCAAGTTGGACTCAACTCATAGTGACCCCTCTTTGGGTTTCTATGTGGTATCAATGTGGTATCACTACGGAAGTAGATCACCCAACCTTCCTCCTGAGGAGTGGCTGGTGGGTTTGAACCACGAGCCGCCTGTTTAGCGGTCAAGTTAGGCACTATGCTACCAGAGCTCTCTGACCTTGTGAAGCCAATTTAATTCCTTGGCTTTCTTTTATAGCATTGCTAACTCCAGAGTTATACGGAATATTAAAGTACAATTTTTAAAAATAATATTTTATCATGTTTTAGGTGAAAGTTTACTTTTTATACTAGTGAAGCTATATAATATTTCTCTTTTTGTGATTGACTTACTTCATTCAGCATAATAGCCTTCAGATTCATCTATGTTATAAAATGTTTCACAAACACATTATTCTTTATAGCTGCATAGTATTCCATTCAATATACCATAAATTGTTTATTCATTCATCCACTGATGGGCACTTAAGTTGTTTTCATCTTTTTGCCAATGTGTACAGTGTGCTGTGATGAAAATTGGTGTGCACATATCTATTTATTTTACTGTTCCTATATTTCTAGGAGCTCTGGTAGCATAGTGCCTAAGGCACTTGACTGCTCACCAGAAGGCTGGCGGTTCAAGCCCACCAGCCACTCCTCGGAAGGAAGGTTGGGCAATCCTACTTCCGTAGTGATACTGCCTCGGAAACCCAAGGAGGGGTCGCTATGAGTCGGGGCCGACTCGACGGCAAACAACAACAACAACAACAACAAATATTTCTATGCAATTATTTAAGAGTGGGATTGCTGGGTCATATGGCATTTGTAAAGAAAGTATGGAAATACAGAAGTTAAAGTGAAAAGAAGACAAGAAAAAATGGCCACGACCTCGACAGATCAGAGCAGGCTTTATTGAAGAAAAGCCTGCGAGGGACGGCTCTAGGAGCAACGTGAACAGTGCCAGTGGCAGAGTGGAGCCCTGCCTTGGGAGAGTGTTTCCCCCTTTATAGGAACCTCTGTTGAAAGGCACAGGGTTTTGCAAAAGTTATAGTTTCCAGGAAGTGGGGTTGTTTTTCTGACAAGGTGAGGGAGGATGTAGAGTCTGCAGGCAGGTCATTTATCTTTGAGGTTTCACCAGCCGGGGCAGGGTGTGAGGCCTGCAGGTGGAATTCATCTTTGAGGTTTCAGGGTGTCTTAGCCAAGTTTAGAGTAACCAGTTCGGTCCTTCAGCATTTCTATTTCTGACTGTTTGAGGAAGCACTTTATTATTTTCCATAGTGGTTGCATCATTTTGCAATCCCATCAGCAATGCATAAGAGATCCAATTCCCCTACAACCTTAGCAATGCATAAGTGATCCAATCCCCCTACAACCTCAGCAGCATTTTTTGTTTTCTGGCGGTTTTTTTTTTTTTTTTTGATCATTGCCATTTTTGCAAGAATGAGATGGTATGTCACTGTAGTTTTGATTTTTATCTCTCAAATAGCTATTGATCATGAACATCTTTTCATATATCTGTTGGCCACCTGAATGTCCTCTTTTTATTAAAGTAAATTTTGAAGAGATTCTGAAAAACACAGACGAAGCAATATAGTTTATTATCACTAGAAACCAGTTGCCATTGAGTTTAATCCAACTCATGGTGATCCCACTGTGTCCAAGCAGAACCAATGGCTGATTTTTTAGAAGTAGATCGCAAAGCCTTTCTTCCAAGACCTCTTTGGATGAACTTGAACCTCCAACCTTTTGGTTGCCATTTGTATCACCCAGAGACTCCATTATCACTACAGATGCACAAATGCCACACATTCCACAGTGTGGCAAGCCCTCACGTACCATCAGGTCCTGAAAGCCAGAACTGATTTCCTTAAGTATTTATTTCTCAATTTTCTTTTTACTCCTCCCTCTCCCTCTCTTCTTTCTCCTTTTGCATTCCTAACAATTCTTTCCATTGAATCACAACAAAGGAGTATATTTACCACCAATCTACTGATAGATAATTTATTCCCAATATGTTCTCTCTCCATTGGTAACATTTATTCTTCAGTGGACCGGTAGGTGGGAGGGCAGAGACAAAAAGTAATACACAAAGTAAGCAAACAAACAAAAACTGACATCTACCGTGGGCCACCCTTTTGGGAAGTTGGGGAGCAAAGATTTCTATTTCCTTTTCAAGGTCATTTCATGTTTATCATTTGCTTGTCTTGCAACCTGATATAGCCTTCTGGTCCCTGGTGCTTTCTTAAGTTTAAATTAGTTTCCAATAAAGATACTCTTGTACCTTGCAGAAGGAAAGCATTGTTTTTTAATACACTTGTAACTAATGCTGCTGGTCCTTGGGGAGTTTCAAAGGAGCTCAAAGGCGATAGTTCTCTACCCGGGAGCAAAGAAGCCATTACAGCTTGCACTAGAAGATTTAATAGGTGTCATAATTTATCATGTAAATCGAAAAGTGTTTCTTAATTAAGTGCGTACGTTAATGAATTTTTTAATTTGATCCCTGTAAGTACCTTGCTATACTAATTGCAATATTCTACACATTAGTCATCCGCTGTTGCCCTTGGCTATTTTCTACCCTGAGAGGGAGAGAAAGAGAGCTTTTCAGTTAAAGTTCATTTAACTCTTTCCACCCAACAAATTAGATTTAGTCTTACTTACATTAGAGTGACAGCTGTGGTTCGATTTCACTGAGCTTTTAGAATATTTGTTTATGAGAACCAAAAGATACATGTGTTAGTTTTCAAAGACTAGGAAGATGGGGTAACTGGAAAGCAACTGAGGTTCTGCCCATCCCGAAGGTGTCTCTTTCTTCGGTTCTCTTGAGATTGGAGAGGTTTTTAAGGGCTAACATGAAGAGAAGGCCACTTATTCTTTTCTTCTACTTGTGTAACAGTTCTCTATGGTATGACTAATGAAGTGCTGAAATTTACACAATACTCTCCAAAATCATGGAATTAAAAAACAAAACTTAGGTCTATGTACTTGACTGGATATTACAATGACAATAAATGAAGCATTTGTAGCAATAAGAAAAGTGTTTATTATAAAATGTGAAGTCCAACAGCATAAAATAGCACTATGCATAAAATATTATTACAATTATGAAAAACAAAACAAAATTTTGCAGAGAAAAGTGTCTAGAAAATAATTCAGTCAATTATTATAGTTATTGCCTTTTGACGATAGTTGTCTGAAATATATTTTTCTTTTTTGCATTTCCCTAACACAATACAATCCATGTGTGTTATCTAATAGGGAAAACCCCTTTATTTTCTAAGAAATATTAAAATATTAGTGTATGAGAAAAATAAGTTTTAAATTTTATTTAGAAAGAGATACTCTTTGTATGAATAGTTACTGTTGAGCCATTTATAGGTTTCTTTCATACACTCAAAATTTATCCACAGCTGAGTTAACACAAAGCCTCCTGTGACAAAGTGTTATTTAAAAAGAATTAAAAACGAAATAAAATAAAACCAGTCCAATTCCTGGCCTTTCTGTTTTGTTTTTTTTTGTAATAAATTGTATGTGGTTATCTCTTAATTCAACACATGCACCTTTCTCTTTTTTGTGCTATCTACTAGAACTGATTTACAAGATTGAACTACAGAAGAAATGGTCACATTAAAAAACAAAAATTTTAAAGAAATTATATAATGTAATCTCCACAGTGTAACAGCACTCTTTCCTCTTCCTCCATTTGTTTAGCATTTCCCATTGTCTTTCTTTCCTATCCTTTTCTGTCTTCTGGGTTTTATCCCTGGGCAAATGCTGCCCTTTTGATGTCACATGGTTGATTGTTCTGAGTGTGGACCTCCCTGGTGTTATGGTTCACCTTATAGGCCTATCATAGTCACCTAAGGTGACTATCATTTGGCTGAAAGTTGAGCCATGAAGGTGAGTTCAGTTCTAAGCTTGAAGAGTTTCTAAAGGCTACAGTCTTGGTGTTCCCCAGTGCAAAAAGGACATAGGACTGCATCCTCTGACCTCCTCTAACTTCATGAAGGGGAGAGAGAAGGATCAACACCAACAGGCCAAAGCTGATTCCCATAAGGCAAAGTCAGACATGCTGCTGCCTTCCAGTCTTGTCACCTATTCCAACACCAACTGTCCCTCCCAGGGCACTCACTACATCTCTGCTGGATTCAGTAATTCGTTGCCATGGCCACACAGAACTCACAGACAATACTCACAATTATGGGATTTACTAGGGAAGTAACGAGTTACAATTCAGGATCAAAAATGACTCAATATATAATTAATTCTTCAATCAGATTAGCCACCCCTCAGCTATGCCCTAAGCATGCCTGTCTTTGGCCTTTGCCTCTCAGCCTGGCCTCTGTCCTGCTTAGGTAAGCTTTACAAAGCTCTTTTAGCTCTGCTGATAGGTGCACCCACTCTTCCAGCAAGCCTCTTGCCCAAAGGCACTCAGATTTCACTCTCTGCTCTGTCTTACGCCAGTCTCTTGGTTCTGCTGCCACTGGTACTACCACCATATCTCTGCTGTCTCTCTACCATCTCTCTGCCATTGCCACAGGGCATGGCTCTCAGCTCCGAGGACACACTCTATCCCTGGCTCTTCTGCCTTGATGATAGTGAGCTCTCTATTTTTCACCTTTGGGATAGCTCATTTTAAGCCTAGTGAAATGGCAACACTGACCAGTCCTCAAATTAAGCTTCCATACATGTAATTCAGGAGATCTGGTAGCATAGTGCCTAAGGCATTTGACTGCTAACTGGAAGGCTGGTGGTTCAAATCCATCAGCTACTCCTCGGAAGGAAGGGTGGGCAATCTACTTCCATAGTGATACTGCCTCAGAAACCCAAGGAGGAGTCACTCTGAGTCGGGTGCGACTCGATGGCACATAACAACAACAACATCATATTTGCACCGTCTCACCCTCACAAGGGTGTGTTGTTACCTTATTTACACTATTAGAAAGCTATCCAATCCTATTGGTGGAACACATGCACCTTACATTCACATATTTCACCCAGTCATATGGTGGGAGTCACAAAGATCATTTAAAAAAAAAGCCATACCAAGAAATGCACTGTACCAAATCCAGTCTTTCATACTAATAAGCTTGGTTTCATTCCACATTTTTCTCCCGCTCTATTCAGGATCTTCTATTGTGACGTTTTTTTAGAACACTCAGCAGTGGTAGCCAGGCACCCTCTAGTTCTTCTGGTCTCAGAGTCATGGAGGCTGGAGTTCCTGTGCTCCATTAATCCTTTGGACTAATTGTTTCCTTGCATCTTTGATTTTCTTCACTTTTTGCTCCAGACAGGGAAAGATCAACAGTTGCAACTTAGATGGTCAATCACAAACTTTTTAAGACCCCAGTGCTGTTCATTAAAGTAGGATGTGGAACATTGCCTTTGTGGACTATGTTATGCCAATTGACCTTAGAGTTCCCCAAGACTATGGTCCTGAGCCACCATGCCCAGTGACTCATTCCCTCAAGATATTTGGTTATGGCAAACAAGTTTTCCTAACTTTGCTCTCTGTGTGCTAAAATATATTCAAGGATATATTTTCAGCACATATGAATATTGTTGTTGTTATGTCTGTCGAGTTGGACCCAGCTCATGGCGACCCCTCCTTGGGTTTCTGAGACAGTATCACTATAGAAGTAGATTGTCCAACCTTCCTTCTGAGGAGTGGCTGGTGGGTTTGAACTACCAGCCTTCTGGTTAGCAGTCAAGTGCCTTAGGCACTATGTTACCAGAGCTGCTAAAAAGTAGAAGGTCCCACCGAGATAAACACATAAGGAGAAATATCCCCTGTCAAACTTATATACATTTGCAGGTGTAGTCCCATTCACCTTCCCACCTTTGATGAGCTTGAGTGTCTATCTACGCATCCACTTGTAGATTATTGTTATTACTGCTATCACAGGATTGTGTATATAATAGTATTTACCTTTGTTGCTTTTAACTCTTGTGCTCCTCCCAGAGTCTACCTATGTCTTGATCATTTTTTGACTGCTATTTCCATGGGCATTGATTGTGAATCCAAGTAAAATGAAATCCTTAACAACTTCAATCTTTTCTACATTTGTCATGATGTTGCTTATTGGCCCAGATGTGAGTATTTTTGTTTTCCTTTATGCTATGGTGTAATCCACACTGAAGGCTGTAGTCTTTGATGTACATTACTAAGTGCTTCAAGTCCTCTTCACTTTCAGCAAGGAAGGTTGTGCATATCACAGGTTGTAAATGAGTCTTTCTCCAATCCTAATGTCATGTTCTTAATATAGTCCAGCTTCTCAGATTATTTGTTCAGTATACGTGGTAGTTAAAGTCATATGTCCACTTAGCTGGGCCTGGTTGAGTGGCTGGGCAGCTGGATGTAGTTATTCCCCATGGTATGATTGGTAATTATCTCCATGGTGGAATCTATTGGAGCAGTTGAGTAGCTGCTTTGGGTACATGGTCTGCTTTTAGTATATAAGAAACAGCTTTGGGAATGGTCTCTAGCTTATGGCATGCTTGAACCCTGCAGGTGTTGTTGTTCAGCAGCCTGCCATGCTCTGCTGACCTTGGGACTTACAATGGACTTGAATTAATGGCCTGCCATGTGATTTGGTAACATCGGGACTGTGCCATTTCATTTGTTGACCTTGGGCTTGTTAGCCTCAGTAGCCATTAGCTGCCTGAGTGAAGAGATGCCTTTAGCTTCAGTGAGCCAATAGCAAGAGGCAGAGCTGAAGCCTAAGGTCAGGGGGCTTTCACACAGCCCCTAGGGCCTGGCACTTTGAACTCAGACTTCTAGCCTCCAAAACTGTAAGAGAATAAACTCCTGTTTGTTCAAGTCATTCCACTGGTGGTATATTTCTGTCAGAGCGGCACTAGGTAAGCAAAACAGTACACATACAAAATTCTGATGCACACCTTTCCTGAATTTAAACCACAGAATATTCCTTTGTTCTATTTGAACAACTGTCTCTTACTCTATGTACACGTTACCCATGAACACAGTCAAGTGTTCTGGAACTCCCATTCTTTGCAATGTCCATAATTTCTATGATCAACACAGTCAGATGTGCTTGCATAGTCAATAAAACACAGGTAAACATCTATCTGGTATTCTCTGCATTCAGCCAAGGCCTATCTGACAGCAGTGATGATATCCCTCATTACATATCCTCTTTTGAATCCAGCTTGGATTTCTGGAAGGTTGATGTCAAGATACTGCTGCAAACATTTTTTTTTATTATCTTCACCAAAATTCGAATTGCATGTGATAATTATGATATTATTCAATAATTTCTGATTATCTTTCTTTGAAATGGGCACAAATATGGATCTTTTCCAGTCAGTTGGCCAAGTAACTGTCTTCCAAATTTCTTGGCATAAATGAGTGAGCACTTTTAGCACTGCAGCCATTTTTGAAGCATCTCAGTTGGTATTCTGTGAATTCCTGGAGCCTTGTTTTTCACCAATGCCTTCAGTGCAGCTTGGACTTCTTCCGTGAGTACCAGTGGTCATTTATCATATGCTACCTTCTGAAATGGTTCAATGTTTACCAATTCTTTTTCGGTAGGCATTGTGTATTCCTTCCATCTTCTTTTCATGCTTCCTGCCTCATTCCATATTTTGTCCATAGAATCCTCCAGTATTGCATTTCAAGGGCTGACTGTTTTTCTACAGTTCTTTCAGCTGGAGAAATGCCAAACATGTCTCTCTTAGTTTTCTAGCTCTAGTTCTTAGCACATATCACAATATTACTTTATCTTGTCTGCCTGAGCTGTTCTTTTGAAATCTTCTGTTCAATTCTTTTGCTTCATCATTTTTTTCTATTCACTTAAACTATTCCACACTCTCTAGCAAGTTTCAGTTTCTTCTAACATCCATTATGGTCTTTTTTTTTTTTTTTTTCCCTTTCTTGTCTTTTTAATAACCTTTT
>NW_006921857.1:3145553-3152774 GCF_000298275.1 Orycteropus afer afer | reverse complement strand
CTTTTGCTTTCTTCATGTATTATGTTCTTGATGTCATCCCACAACTTGTCTGGTCTTTTATCATTAGTGTTCAATGCATCCAATCTATTCTTGCAATGCCTCTAAATTCAAATGGGATGTACTAAAGCTTGTGCTTTTGCCCCTATGGACTTGTTTTAATTTTCTTCAGCTTCAATTTGAACTTACATGAGTAATTGATGGTCTGTTCCACAGTTGCCTAGTGGTCTATTCTGACTGATGATATTGAGTGTCTCATTGTCTCTTTCCACAGATGCAGTTGAAATCTTTCCTGTACATACCATTAGATGAGGTCCATGTATAGAGTAGCCATGTTTTTTTTTTTTTTTTTTAAAAGCATTTCCAATTAATAAGTTGTCAGTCTTGTAGAATTCTCTCTAGTGATCTGTTGCTTGGAACACTTTCTTTCAGCACCATCATCAGATTGGTACCATCGTGTGCTTTCTATCACCAGGGCCGTATTTTCCAACTATTGATCCTTCCTCTTTGTTTCCAACATTTGCATTCCTGTCACCAGTAATTAAGAACACATCTTGAGTACATATTTGATCAATTTCAGACAGGAAAAGTTGGTAAAAATTTTCAATTTCTTCATCTTTGGCATTAGTGGTAGTTGTGTAAATCTGAATAATAGTCATATTAACTGGTCTTCTATTTAGTTGTATGGATATTATACTATCATCGAAAGCCTTACACTTCAGGATAGATCTTGAAATGTTCTGTATTTACAATGATGAGATGATGTTCCTCATCAATTTGTCATTTTCAGCATAGTAGATCATATGATTTTCTGATTCAAAATAGCCAACACTAGTACATTTTTGTTCACTAATGTCAAAGATATTGATTTTCAAACGTTCCATTTATTTTCTGACAACTTCCAATATCTGTTGATTCATACTCTGTGCATTCCATGTTTCGATTACTACCAGATGTTTTAAGCTATTTCCTTTCATTTTCAGTGGTACAACATCAGCAAAGGTAGGTCCTAAAAGTTTTATTCCATTAGTCTTTAAGGTCATGTCTACTTTGAGGAGGTAGGTCTTCCCCAGTAGTATTTTGAGTGCATTCCAACATGAGGGGCTTATCTTTTGGCACTATATCAGAGAATACTTCACTGCTGTTCATAAGGCTTTCAGTGTCTTTTTTTTGGGGGGGGGGTGAGTAAATTATCAGGTCCTTCTTCCTTGTCTCTTTGTAATCTCCACTGAAACCTGTCTGCCTTGGGTGACCCTACTGTTACTTTAACTACAGGAGACATGTAGTTGTTGTTGTTGTTAGGTGCCGTCGAGTAGTTTCTGACTCATAGCGACCCCATGCACAGCAGAATGAAACACCACCCGATCTCACACCAGCTCCATGATCCCTGCTATACTTGAGCCCATTATTGCAGCCACTGTGTCGATACATCTCGTTGAAGGCTTTCCCCTCTTTCGTTGACCCTCCACCTTACCAAGCATGACATCCTTCTCCAGAGAATGATCCCTTCTGACAACGTGACGAAAGGAGTTGAGACAAAGTCTGGCCATTCTTGCTTCCAAGGAGCATTTCAGCTGCACTTCCTCCAGGACAGATCTGCTAGTTCTTTTAGCAGTCCAAGGCACTTTCAGTATTCTTCGCCAGCACCACAACTTAAAAGCATCAACTCTTCTTTGGTCTTCCTTATTCATTGTCCAGCTCTCACATGCATATGAGGTGATTGAAAATATCATGGCTTGTGTCAGACACACCTTAGTCCTCAAGGAGACATCCTTGCTCCTCAGCACTTGAAATAAAGTGTAAGTTTACACATAAGCATAGCTTCCATTATCACAGCAACATAAAGCCATCACAGTAGGACAGACTGATAGACAAGTGATGACTGTAAAGTGGAGAGTCAGCAAAAACAAGTGAACCCCTCAATAAGATGGATTGACCACAGCCAATGAACTTAAATATACCCTCAATGTTTCATTCTGGGTAAGGTTTCATTCTGTTATACATATAATTGCCCTGATTCTGAGCCACCTGGATGACAACCAACAACAAGAACAAAATAACAATATGTAAGTATTATTATTTTATGTTCCATACCCCATTTCTGTGTGACACTTCAAAGCAACAACACTGCTTACACTGTTCACCGATATACTTCATAAGTACTGGTGGCTTAGATGAGTTTTTTTTTTTTTTTTCTTAACTCCAAACTCAAAATCAAATTGAAATTTGTGTTTATGTATGTAGAAGTAGAAACTTTGCTGTTGTTAAGTGCCGTCGAGTAGGACCCAACTCATAGCAATCCCTCCTTGGGCTTCCGGGGCAGTATCACTACGGAAGTAGATTGCCCCATCTTCTTTCCGAGAAGTGGCTGGTGGGTTTGAACCGCCTTCTGGTTAGCAGTCAAGTGCCTTAGGTACTATGCTACCAGAGCTCCCAGAAACTTAGATAAGGTTAAATAGTTTTGTATTTTTCCCTTATACAAATCTACCTGGGAAATCTAGTAATTATCTAATTCATTGTCTCTTCTAGAGACTTTGGATATATATAAATGTTAGACGGACTACCATGAAGTTTATTCCAATTCATAGCAACCCCCACAGGGTTTTCAAGGCTACGAATCTTTACGGAAGCAGACTCCCTCATCTTTCTCCTGCAGAATAGCTGGTGGGTTTGAACTGCTGACCTTTTTGGTTAGCAGACTAATGCCTTAATCACAGTGCCACCAGAGCCCTTATAATTGTTAGAGCCCTAAACAAAGAAAATGTATATTAAATGACTCTGTAAACCCCTAATGCCATTGCAAATATTATGTGGAACACTTTCCTAAATATTTTTAACTAAAAATGAGAAAATTTTATATAGGCCAAAACGTCTCTACATTGTTTTTCTTTAGACCAACACAACTAGAATTATATACAGTAGAATGGAGATATAAGTAGAGAAAGAGCAAGCAGCAGAGAGAGAAAGAGCAGTCCACTGTGTTTGATAACTCTTCTTAAATGTCAGGAATGAAAAAACTTACATTAAAAAGTACTTTCAATAAGTCTAGTAAATTAATGTCTGGTTTGACTTTCGTTTGAGAGTCTGCTCCTTAGTTTACACATATGTTTGACAGAATGTAGAAAGCCACCTTATGCTTTCTAGCTCAGACATTTGAACATTAATGAGTATTTCTGAAATTAAGGTGATGGGCTTCATAATTAATTGACTAGATTAGAAGATCCTCTCATTATAATCTAGGCCCTAATATATGGCAGCTGGACTCCTAATTCACTCACACTGTCACTTAATCAGAACCCAATCTCAAATCCTGACCATCAAGCTCCAGAAACTATTGGTCTAATTATTGACCGGCCATCAAGACCCACAAGTGAATTAGCCAGCACAATCTAGAAAGCTGAAACCTCCATTAGCACTGTCTTTCCAACTGTGCTCCTAATACATTATTGATTTGTTTTATCTGGAAGTTCTCCTGACAAGCTTATGCGTGCAATTAACTGGATTACATGGAACATGTTAAACAGCCTAAGAACTTTTTAGGCTGGGAAGGCTTTGAGCGTCATCGCTGATTCCCTCATTCAACTCACCCACTCACAGGCAGGACCTAGGAAGTTAATTGCAAGCATACAGCATCCTGCACTTCATGTGAGAGGAGCTCTCTGCATGGGTGGCTTTCTCTTACTTTGAAAACAGTTAAAGGGGTTTGACTATAGACTGTTGTAATAGATGAAATATAGTCCAATACCATTGTGTATTGTACTAGTATTAAAAAAAAAAAAGCATCCACCAACTAATCTTTACTATTTTTGTCTTCTTTTTAAAACACATTTTATACTATTTAAGTATTTGATGTTCAGTATATTGAAAGCAGAGTATCAGAAATATGTTTACCTGGGCTTTATTGACTATGCATGGACATTTGACTGTGTGGATCATGATAAATTGTGGATAACATTGTGAAGAATGGGAATTAAAAAAAAATTCATTGTGCTCACATGGAATTGAAACATAGGCGAAGAAGCAGCTGTTTGAACAAAAGAAGGGGATAGATACTGCATGGCTTAAAATTAAGAAAGGTGTGCATCAGTATTTTATCCTTTCACCACACTTATTCAATCTGTAAGGTAAGCAACTAATTCAAGAAGCTGAATTACATGAAGCAGAAAGCAGCATCAGGATTGGATAAAAGCTTATCAACAACCCGCAATATGCATGTGACGCAACCTTGCCTACTGAAAGTGAAGAGGACTTGACATACTTTCTGATGAAGATCAAAGACTACAGCCTTCAGTATGGATTACATCTCAACATAAAGAAAATAAAAATCCTCATGTCTGAACCAAAAAGCAACATCATGATAAATAGAGGAAAGATTGAAAGTGTCAAGGATTTCATTTTACTTGGATCCACAGTCAATGCCTATGGAAGCAGCAGTCAAAAATCAAATGACATATTGTATTGCATTGGGAAAATCTGCTATGAAGAATCTCTTTAAAGTGTTAAAAACAAAGATATCCCATTGAGGACTAAGGTGTACCTAACTCAAGTCATGGCATTTTCAACCGCCTCATGTACATAGAAAAGCTGGACAATGAATAAAGGCCAAAGAAGAATTAATTTATTTGAACTGTAGTATTGGCAAAGGATATTGGAAATACTACCATGGACTGCCAGGTGAATGAACAAATCTTTCTTGGAAGAAGTACAACCAGATGCTCCTTAAAAGTGAGGATGGAGAGACTTCATCTCACACGCTTTGAACATGTTATCAGGAGGGATGAGTTCCTGGAGAAAGTAGAGGGCTAGTAAAAAGGAGGAAACCCCTCAAAAAGATGGATAGACACAGTGGCTTCAACAATGAGCCCAAGCATAGCCATGATTGTGAGGATGGCACAGAACTGGGCAATGTTCCATTGTTTTACATAGGGTCACTATGAGTTGGCACTGACTTGACAGCACCTAACAGCAAGGACTAGAAGAAGTTATGACTACCTTGCTCTATTACAAGGCTGACTGTAAGCTTTGTTAGGCCAGGGAACGAGCTTTTTTTTTTTTTTCCCCCCATCACTGTGTCTCTTAAAGGAAGATTTTTTCTACTAGAAGAGGATGAAGCAAATATTTTTAGAATATATATTATTCCATTACATAGACAGAAGTTGACTGAGCCACAGACTTTTGTTTTCAGAAGTTTCTCATTTTCAACTATGGCTTCCCATTGAATGAAACTGTTGAGAATATTTTGATTTAATGAGTTATTTTATACCTGTTTCTGAAAAAATATCCATGTCTTCACAATCAGTTAAGACTAGTACTTGAGAGAAAAAGTGGGAAAAAAAAATTGGGGTAAAAAGAATCTGTAGAGTCAGACTGTTCTGGTTACCTAGCGCCACTCTAACAGGAATATACCACAAATTAGATGGCCTTAACAAACAGGAATTTAGTCTCTTACAGTTTGGAGGCTTTAAGTCCAAGTTCAAAGTGCCAGGCTCTAGGGGCCGGGGAAAGCCCCTCAACCTTGGGGTCCAGCTCTGCCTCCTGCTCCCAGCCCACTGGAGATAGAGGCATTTCTTCACTCAGACAGCTTCTGGCTGATGAGGCTGACAAGCCCAAGGTCGACAAATAGAATGGCACAGTCCCACTGTTACCAAGCCACACAGCAGGCCATTAGTTCAAGTCCCTTGTAAGTCCCAAGGTCGGCAGAGCATGGCAGGCTGCTGAACAATGGCACGGCTACATGCAGGGTCCAAGCCTGCCATAAGCTAGAGACTGTCCCCAAGGCTTCTCCTTATATACAGGAAGCCGACCACATCCCAAAGGCAGCTACTCAGATGTTTGTGGTAGATCCAACTATGGAGTTGATTGCCAGTCTCATCATGAGGAATAACTACCACCAGCTGCCCAGCCACTCAACCAGGCCCAGCCA
This sequence comes from Orycteropus afer afer, assembly GCF_000298275.1. NCBI lineage: Eukaryota > Metazoa > Chordata > Mammalia > Tubulidentata > Orycteropodidae > Orycteropus > Orycteropus afer. Next base: position 3,146,854 of record NW_006921857.1, on the reverse strand, counting down.
ACTTGACATACAAATTTAACTACCACACAGACCTAAAAATATGCTTACTTTACTTACCAAACAGAATGAAAATCAATGTTGATACAGAATTATGCTAGGTTTGAAACAAATATATTCTTGGAGCTTTTCTGTCTTTGGTCTATATAAGAATCTGCCTAAAGTCACAACAATGATGCACATCTATTTAAAGGCTTCAGGAAACATTACCCAATACTCATCAGCTTCTGCCCCAATTTCTCTCAATTGACTTTCATAAAACTGAACAGTTTACAGAATCTAGTTGTCTTGTCTATCATATTTAAGCACACAGTTGTGTTTCATGAAAAATGTGTCTGGTTACATATTCTGGTGATAAGTCCAAAACCAACTTTCACTCCACATGTATTCAATGGGCAGGAAGTCATAAACTCTGTGAATTTTGTTCTTTTCTGCAAAGTAGTAATAATAATATGCCCAACAAATAGGTTAGTGTGAGGATAAAATGAGGCAAGGTATGAAAAGAATTTAGCACATGAACTTGTATAAAGTCATCTCTATCTCAGTAGTAAGTTCTCAATAATTATTTTTTAATTATTTCTAAATATTTATTTGATAGATTTTTCAAAAGTTATTTCTCTGAATATTTCAAGCCAAATTCTACTTGTTCCATATTATGTGATGACTTGGAGAAATGGGAAAATAAAAACTTTCATTTTTTGTGAGGGGGGAAAAAAAAGTTGAGCTTATGTTACCCTGAAGAGCTTCTTTCATATTATATTTTTTAGAAGTACAATATAATCATATTTTCATTCAAGGCTCTGAGTAAAATTGGTTTCATTTCATTATTTTAGATAGGTTTAATAAAATTTAGAGAAAAATGTCTATTCATGAATAATGTTTCCATTATATAAAAATTTTAAAGTCAAGCTTGTTGTTAGTGCCGTTGAGTAGATTTTGACTGATAACAACCTCATGTGACAGAGTAGAACTACCTCACAGTGTTTCCTAAGCTTTGATCTTTATAGTAGTTCATGATATCTTTCTCCCAAAGAGCTACTGGAAGCATTCAAATTGCCAACCTTTTTCAGTTAGAATCCAAGTGATTATCCATTACACCACCAGCACTCTTTCAAGATAACACAATAAAACAATTATAGGTGAGAATCAGATGTCCTAAGAAAATGAGAATTGTTCCAACATACTTTGCATAAATTAGTCAAACTTACTCAAGAACTTGATTTTCTGAGAAGTTAAAACAAAGGGTACCCGTTAAGATTTAGCTATTTATTTTATTAGTAAGATAAAATATTTTCCTTAATAAA
>NW_006921857.1:3122963-3125758 GCF_000298275.1 Orycteropus afer afer | reverse complement strand
TTCTTCATGGATAATGTTCTTGATATCTTCCCATAATTCATCTGGCTTTCGGTCATTGGTGTTCAATGCATCAAATCTATTCTTTAGATGATCTCTAAATCAGGAGGGATATATTCAAGATCATACTTTGGCTCTCTTGGACTTGTTTTACCTGTATCCCTGGGGCTGACTGCTCTTCTATCTGGTTTCAAGGCTTTTATCTCCTTTCTTGTTTGCCCCATAGGTCTCTATTATTTGGCTGAAAGTGGAGCCATGGGAGTGAGTTAACTTCCAGGCCTGAAGGATGATTAAGGGCCATAGTCTCAGGGGTTCTGTTCTGGTTACCTAGTGCTGCTCTGACAAGAATATACCACAAATGGGATGGCCTTAACAAACAGGAGTTTATTCTCTTACAATTTGGAGACTTAGGTCCAAGTTCAAAGTGTCAGTCTCTAGAGGCTGGGTGAAAGCCCCTCAGCCTTGGGCTTCAGCTCTGCCTCCAGTTCCCAGCCCACTGGAGCTAGAGGCATTTCTTCACTCAGACAGCTGCTAGCTGCTGAGTCTGACAAATCCAAGGTTGACAAATAAAAAGGCACAGTCCCGATGTTACCAAACCACATGGCAGGCCATTAATTTTAGTACATTGTAAGTCGCAAGGTCAGCAGAGCATGGCAGGTTGCTGAACAATGACATAGCTACATGCAGGGTCCGTGAATGCCATAAGGTAGAAACCATTCCCAAAAGGTGCTTCTTATATGCAGGAAGCAGACCACATACCCAAAGGCAGATACTAAGCTGCTTGTGGTAGATCCCACCATGGAACTGATTGCCAGTCTCATCATGGGGAATAGCTACCACAAGCTGAGCAGCCACTGAACCAGGCCCAGCCAAGTTGACACAAATTTAACTACCACAGGTTCCACCAGTTTTTATATGACCAGTAAGCCTGGTTCTTTGCATGATTTATACTTTTGTTCCACATTTTCTTCCACTTTGTCTAGGATCTCCAATAGTAATCCCTTTCTAAGTGGTTGGCATCAGTAGCTGTTTATCATATAATTCTTCTGGTCTCAGAGTCATGAAGACTGAGGTTCCCACAGTCCACTAGTCCCTTGGATTAATTGTTTCCATGCATCTTTGGTTTTCTTCATTGTTCTTTGCTCCAGAAGAAGAAAGACCAATAGTTGCACCTTAGACAGCCACTTGCAAGCTTTTAAGACACAACCACCACTCACCAAAGTAGGATGTAGAACATCGTCTTTGTGTGTTGCTATTCCAGCTAACCTTGATGTTCTCACTACTATGGTTCTAAGCCTGCAGACTCTGCAACTCACTCTCTCAAAATGTTTAGTTTTGTTTAAAAAGTTATCATAACTTAGCTATATTACATATATGGACATCTTTATAGCACGTACAAAGATCTATGCAAAAACATCTTCTGCCAAACCTATATATGGTCACCTGCATAGTCCTGTTTGCCTCCCATACTTCATCATCTTGCCTGTCTACCTATGCATCCACTCATAGATTAATGTTTGTTTTTACTGAAAATATATGATTTTGTATGTAATAACATTTACCCTTGTTGTCTCTAACTCTGCACCTCTCTGTGTCTTCCTTTTTCTTAGAGATATTGTATTGGTCACCCATTTTTGTCATATTGGCTTTCCCTTCACCCAAATCAATACATGTATCTTACCTAGGTAGCAATATTCCCTCCCTACCTCTTCCGTCCCATTCAGGTGATCCCACCAAATGTGGAAATTATTGAATAATATCATTAATATCACATGCAAGTAAAATCTTGCTGAAGATAATTGAAAAATGGTTGCAGCAGTAGATTGACATAGAGCTTCCAGAAATGCAAGCTGGATTCAGATGAGGATTTGGAATGAAGATATCATTGCTGATGTCAGGTGGATCTTGTCTGCAAGCGAAGAATAGCAGAAAGATGTTTACTTGTGTTTTATTTACTATGCAAAAGCATTCAATTGTGTGGATAATGACAAATTATTGGTAACACTGACTGAGAGGAACAGGAATTCCAAAATACTTAAGTGTGCTCATGAGGAACATGCACATAGACTAGGAGACTGTCATTCAAACAGAGCAAGGGGATACTGCATGGTTTAAAATCAAGAAGGGAGAGCATCAGGGTTGTATCCTTTCACCATACTTCTTCAATCTGTATGCTGAGCAAATAATCTGAGAAGCTGGACTTTATGAAGAAGAATGTGGCATCAGGATTGGAGGAAGAGTCATTAACAACCTGCAATATGCAGACGACACAACCTTGCTTGCTGAAAGTGAAGATGATTTGAAGCACTTACTGATGAAGATTAAAGACTACAGTTTGCATCTCAACATAAAGAAAACAAAAATGCTCAAAACTGGACCTATAATAAGCAGCATCACGATAAATGGAGAAAAGATTGAAGTTCTCAAAGATTTCAAATAACTTGGTTCCACAATCAACACCAATGGAAGCAGCAGTCAAGACATCAGACAACATATTGCATTCGGCAAATCTGTTGCAAAAGACCTCTTTAGAAGGTCCCATTCATCTAATATATCTTCAGCTGTTCATGAATTTTGGATGATGCTTGACAGTCTATTTATGCCATAAATTATTGTTGTTGTTGTTACGTACCATCAAGTCGGACCCAACTCATAGCGACCCCTCCTTGGGTTTCTGAGGCAGTATCACTACGGAAGTAGATTTCCCCATCTTCCTTCTGAGGAGTGGCTGGTGGGTTTGAACCACCAGCCTTCTGGTTAGCAGTCAAGTGGGGCCCCTAAATTTATCCCTATTTTTT
>NW_006921857.1:3109232-3122738 GCF_000298275.1 Orycteropus afer afer | reverse complement strand
CACTGGTCTATGTGTCTGTCGTTGTACCAGTACCAGCCTGTTTTGACTACTGTGGCTGTATAGTAGGTTTTGAGATCTAGGAGTGTGAGGCCTCCTACTTTGTTCTTCTTCTCCTTCGATAGTGCTTTGCTTATTCGGTGTGTCTTTCCTTTCCATATAAAATTAGTGATTGGTTTTTCCATATCCTTAAAGAATGCTGATGGGATCTGGATTGGGATTGCATTGAATCTATAGATTGCTTTGGGTGGTATTGACATTTTCACAATGTTCAATCTTCCTATCCACAAGCATGGTATGTTATTCTATTTATGTAAATCTCTTCTGGTTTCCTAAGTAGTGTTTTATAGTTTTCTGTGTGCAGGACTTTTGTGTCCCTAGTGAGATTAATTCCCAAGTATTTTTTTTTTTTTGGTAGCTATTGTAAATGATATGATTTCCTTATTTTCTTTTCAGCAATCTCTTTGGTGGTGTAGAGGAAATCCAACTGATTTTTGTATGTTGATCTTGTATTCCACCACTATGCTAAATCTCTCAATTAGCTCCAGCATTTGTTTTGTGTGTGTGCTTCAAAAGATTTTTCAAAAAGAGTAAAAAGAGAACTTACAGATTGGGGGAAAATATTTGGCAATGACATATCTGAGAAGGGAATTATTTCTAAAATTTATAGAAAATTCCAACACTTCAGCAACAAAAAGATTAACAATCCAATGAAAAATGGGCAGAAGACATGAATAGACACTTCACCAAAGAGGATATTCAAGGAGCCAACAAATACATGAAGAAATGCTCATGATCATTAGCCATTAGAGAGATGCAAATCAAAACAACAATGAGGTAACATCTCACCCCAGCACTAATTGCAAAGTTCAACAAGACAGAAAATAACAAATGCTGGTGAGGTTGTGGAGAGATTGGGACTCTCATACACTGCTGGTGGGACTGTTCAATGATACAACCACTGTGGAAAACAGTATGGCGATTACTTAAAAAGCTGGAATTAGAAATACCATTTGACCCAGCAATCCCATTACTAGGTATTTATCCTAAAGAAGTGAGAGCCAAGACAAGAACATATATGCACATCCATGTTCATCACAGCACTATTTACAATAGCAAAAGGATGGAAACAACCTACATGCTCATCAACAGAAGAATGGATAACCAAACTATGGTACACAGACACAATAGAATACTATGCAACACTAAAGAATGATGCAGAATCTATAAAACACTGTATAACATGGATGAACTTTGAGGACATTATGCTGAGTGAAATAAGTCAATCACAGAAGGACAAATATAGTATTAGTTCATTATTGTAAAAAGCCAAGGAAAAGTTTATATATGAAAAGAAACTTTCTTTGTTGGTTACACTCGACGGCACATAACAACAACAACAACAACAACAGGGGTGGGAGGGGAAGCGAGGGAACACCACACACACAAAAAAAGTGCATTGACCCATGTCACTTTAGTTTTGTGTATTTCACTGTACATAAATTATATTTCAATAAAATGTATTAAAAAAGAGACATTTTTAAAGGGCTGAAGAGCAAAGACATCTCTTTGGAGACTATGGTGTGCCTAACCCAAGCCATAGTATTTCCAGTTGCCTCATATTCATGTGAAAGTTGGACAATGAATATGGAAGATCCACAAAGAGCTGGTCCTTTTGAGTTGTGGTGTTGGCAAAGAACAGTGATAGTGCCATGGACTGCCAGAAGGTCAAACAAATCTGTCCTGGAAGAAGTGCAGCTAGAGTGCTCCTTGGAAGTAAGAATGGCCAGACTTCTCTCACCTAATTTGGCCATGTTGTCAGAAGGGACTGTTTCCTGGAAAAGGATAATATGCTCAGTAAAGTGGAGGTTCAAAAAAGGAGAAGGCCCTTAATGAAATGGATTGACACAGTGTCTTCAAAAATGGGCTCAGGTATAACAAGTATTGTGAGGCTAGCACAGGACCAAGGAGTGTTTCAATCTATTGTACATAGGGTTGCTATGAGTTGGAGCCAACTCAAAGGCATATAACATCATCAACCCCTCCTATTCTTGGTAGCCTTCAAAGAATATTTCTTTCCTGTGTTAACCTTTCCATGACTTTTTATAATAGTAGACTCATATAATATTTCTCTTTTTGTGACTGACTTATTTCACTCAGCATAATATCCTCCAAGTCTGTTATGAGGTGTTCCCTGGAGTCTACATTATATTTTAATATTACATAATATTCCATTGTGTGGATGTTCCCTAGTTTGCTTAACCGTTCATCCATTGACGGGCACTAAGTTATTTCCATCAATTTGCTATTGTGAATAGTGCTGCAGTGAACATTGGTATGCATATATCCATGTCCTAGCTCTCACTTCTTTAAGATATAAACCTAGTAGTGGAATTGCTGGATCAAATAGTATTTCTATTTCCAACTTTTTTTAAAAGTGCCATACCATTTTCCACAGTGGTTACAACATTATACAGTCTTATCAGCAGGGCATGAGAGTTTCAACCTCTCCACATCCTTCCTACTATTTGCTGTTTCCTGTTCTGTTGAATTTTGCGGTTATTTCCAGGGAGAGATGATACCTCATTGCTGTTTTAATTTGTATCTCACTAAGAGCTAATGATTAAGAAGCTCTCTGGTGCAATGGTTAAGTTCTGGTGGTGCAAAAGCTCAGTGGTTTGAACCCACCAGTCACTGCATGAAAGAAAGTTGAGGCAGTCTGCTTTCATAAAGATTTACAGCCCCGAAGATCCTATTGGGGTCACTATCAGTCAGAATAGACTCAGTGGCAGTGAGTTTGATTTTTTGGAATAGCTAATGATCATGAGCATTTCTTCATGTGTTTGCTGGCCATCTGAATATCTTCATAGTTGAAGTGTCTGTCATGTCCTCAGCCCATATTTAAATTGGATTGTTTGTCTTTTTGATTAAGAGAAATCTCTTGTTGGTATATCATTGCCAAATACGTTTTTCCCAATCTCTAGGTTCTCTTTTCACTCTTTTGGAAAAGTCTTTTGAGGCACATAACAGTTTAATTTTTAGCAGGTCCCAGTCATCTAGTTTATCTTCTGCTGTTTGTACATTTTTGGGGGAGGTAGTTTTTTATTTTTTTTTCCTCCCAATGATCTGTTCAATTTCTTCTTTGTTACGGCCCTGTTAAATTTTCTACCTCAGTATGTGTTAGTATGTCAGTATGTTCGAGGCTGCTTTTGACTTGGGGATGGCTCTTTATTAAAGCAGGGGCCTGAGGTAGATGGGCCTGGAACATGGAGGCTGCTTTTTGCTTGCGTGTGGCTCTATATTAAGGCTGGGGCCCAAGATAGATGACCGGTGGCTGGGGGCTGCTCTTTGCTTGGGGGTAGCTGTTTACTAAGGCCAGGCTCTGAGGAAGGGGGGCCCAGAGCTTGGAGGCTACTTTTCACATGGGGGTGGCTGTATTTTAAGGCTGGGGCCTGAGGTAGGTGGGCCCAAGGCTTGGGGGCTGCTTTTTGTTTGGAGGAGACTCTATTAAGGCTGGGCCTGAGGTAGGTGGGCCTGGGGGCTTGGAAGCTGCTTTTTGCTTGGGGGCAGCTGTAATGTAAGGCCTGAGGTAGGAGATCCGGGGCTTGGGGGCAGCTTTTCACTTCAGGTGGCTCTATTTTAAGGCTGTTGCCCAATGTAGGCAGATGCAGGGGGGTTATGAACAACTAAGGAAGACAAATTCGTCTGTGAGTTTGTTGTCCTGTGGTGGCTTACGTGTTGCTATGAGGTTGGAGGCTAGACCACCATGTCACAAAATGCCACCAGGGTTACCCATGGTTTCAGTGCACTTTGAGACTAAGGCAAACTCGGAAGAAAGATGAGGCCATCCACTTCTCAAAGAACTGGCCACTGGAAACCTCATGAATAACAGTGAAACACTGTAGTCTGATATATTAATGGAAAACTTTATGAACAGCCATGAAACATTTTCCAATATAGTGTCAGAAGATGAACCAATCAGGTCAGAAGGCACTCAAAATTTGACTGGGGAAGAGCTGACTCCTCAGAGTAGAGATGACCTTAAAGATATGAATAGAGTAAAACTTTTGGGACCTGCACTGGTAGATGTAGCACAACTCAAAATGAGTAGAAATAGATGCAAACATCCATTAATAATTGGAACATGGAATGTACTAAGTATGATTGAGGAAAACTGGAAGTTATCAAAAATGAAATGGAATTCATAAAGATCAATAACCTAGGCATTAGTGAGCCGAAATGGACAGGTTTGGGCAATTTTGAATCAGACAACCATATGATCTACCATGCTGGGAATGACAAACTGAAGAAGAATGGTGTGGAATTCATCATCACAAAGAGTGTTTCAATATCTGTCCTAAAGTACAATGCTGTCAGTAATAGTATAATACCCATATGCCTACAAGGAAGATCAGTTAATGCTACTATTATTCAAACTAATACACTAACCCTCAAAGCCAAAGATGAGGAAATTGAAGATTTCTAACAATTTCTGCAGTTTGAAATTGACTGAACATGCAATCAAGATGTGTTGATTATCATTAGTGCCTGGAACACAAAAGTTGGAAACAAAGAAGCATTACCAGTAGTTGGAAAATATGGTCTTGGTGATAGAAATAATGCTGGAGATCGCATGATAGAATTTGGCAAGAAAAATGACTTATTAATTGCAAATACCTTTTATCAACAACATAAGTGAGAACTATACACGTGGACTTCACCAGATGGAATACACAGGAATCAGATTGACTACATCTGTGGCAAGAGGCAATGGAGAAGTTCAGTATCTTTGGCCAAAACAAGGCCAGGAGCTGATTGTGGAACAGAACATCAACTGCTCATATGCAAGTCCAACTTGAAGTTTAAGACAATTAAAACAAGTCCACAAGAGCCAAAACATGACCTTGATTATGTTGTTGTTGTTGTTGTTATGTGCCGTCGAGTCGGACCCAACTCATAGCAACCCCTCCTTGGATTTCCGAGGCAGTATCACTATGGAAGTAGATTGCCCCATCTTCCTTCTGAGGAGTGGCTGGTGGGTTTGAACCACCAGCCTTCTGGTTAGCAGTCAAGTGTCTTAGCCACTGTGCTACCAGAGCTCCTGACCTTGATTATATCCCTCCTGAATTTAGAGACCATTTAAAGAATAGATTTGATGCATTGAAAACCCAGTGACTGAAATCCAGAGGAATTGTGGGATGGCATCAAGAACATCATCCATTAAAAAGACAGGAAAGGAAGAAAAGACCAAAATGGATGTCAGAAAAGACTCTGAAACTTACTGTTGAACGGAGAGTAGCTAAAGGAAATGTAAGAAATGACAAGATAAAAGAGCTGGACAGAAGATTTCAAAGAGCAGCTCAAGACAAAGTCAATTATTATAATGAAACATGCAAAGACATGGAGTTGAAAAGCCAAAAGGCAAGATCGCATTAGACATTTCTCAAGCTGAAAGAACTGAAGAGGAAATTTATGCCTCAAGTTTCAATATTGAAAGATTCTATGGGCAAAATATTGAATGATGCAGGAAGCATCAAAAGAAGATGGAAAGAATACACAGAGTCACTGGACCAAAAAGAACTGGTCGATCTTCATCTATTTCAGGAGGTGCCATATGATCAAGAACCAATGTTATTAAAGGAAGAAGTCTAGGCTGCACTGAAGGACTTGGCAAAGAACAAGGCTCCAGGAATTGACAGAATACCCATTGAGATGTTTCAACAAATGGATGCCCCACTGGAGGCACTCATTTGGCTATGCTAAAAGATTTGGAAGACAGCTATCTGGCCAACTGACTGGAAGAGATCCATATTGGTACCCATTCCAAAGAAAGGTGTTCCCAGAGAATGTGGAAATCATCAAACAATATCATTAATATCACATGCAAGTAAAACCTTACTGAAGATATTTCAAAAATGGTTGCAGCAGTATGTTGACAGAGAGCTTCCAGAAATGCAAGCTGGATTCAGAACAAGATGTATAATGAGGGATATCATTGCTGATGTCAGATGGATCTTAGCTGAAAGCAAAGAATACCAGAAAAATGTTTATTTATGTTTTATTGACTATGCAAAAGCATTTGATTATGTGGAAAAATAAGAAATTGTGGATAACATTGAGAAGAATGGGAATTCTAGAACACTTGATTGTAGTTATGAGGAACCTGTACATATATCAGGAGGCTGTCATTTGAATAGAACAAGGGGATACTGCATGGTTCAAAATTAAAAAGGGAATGTGTCAAGGTTGTATCTTTTCACCATACTCATTCAGTTTGTATGCTGAGCAAAGAATCCAAGAAGCTGGATTATATAAAGAAGAATGTGGCATCAGGATTGGAGAAAGACTGATTAACAACCTGCAATAGGCAGATGAGAGCACTTTGCTTGCTGAAAGTGAAGATGACTTGAAGCACTTACTGATGAAGATTAAAGGCTACTATTTGCAGTATGGATTACACCTCAATATAATGAAAACAAAAATCCTCAATAAACAGCTTCACAGTGGATGGAGAAAAGATTGAAGTTGTCAAGGATTTCATATTACTTGGTTCTATAATCAACTCCAATGGAAGCAGCAGTGAAGACATCAGACAATGTGTAGCATTGGGCAAATCTGCAAAAGCTCTCTTTCAAGTGATGAAGAGCACAGATGTCTCCTTGAAGACTAAGGTGCACTTAACCCAACCTGTGGTATTTTCAATCACCTCTTATGCATGTGAAAGCTGGACAGTGAATCAGGAAGACTGAAGAAGAGTTGATGGTTTTAAGTTCTGGTGTTGGAGAAGAACACTAAGAGAATCATGGAATGCTAAAAAGGACTAACAAATCTGTTCTGGAGGAAGTGCAGCCAGAATGCTCCTTGGACAGGAGAGTGGCCAGACTTTGTCTCACCTATTTTTCTCATGTTGTCAGGAAGAACCATTCCTTGGAGAAGGATATCATGCTTGGTAAATTGGAGGGTCAATGACGAAGGGGCAGGCCCTCAATGAGATGGATAGACAGTGGCTGCAACGATTGGCTCAGGGCTAGCAAGCATCGTGAGGCTGGCACAAGACCAGGCAGTGTTTTGTTCTGCTGTGCATAGTGTCGCTATAAGTCGGAGACACCTCGATGGTACCTACCAACAACATGTACTAGTTTAGATAGGATGTGTGTTTCTAGAAATTTGTCATTTCTTCTAGATTTTCACATTTTTGGAGTACAGTTCTTCATAGTATTCTGTTATTATCCTTTTTATTTCTGTTGGTTCAGTTGCAACATTACCAATTTCATTTCTTTTTTGTGTTATTTGCATATTTCATTTCTTTCCCTTAAATAAATTTGCCACTGATTTCTCAATTTTGTTAATCTTTTTGAAGAACTAACTTCTAGTTTATTATTATTATTATTTCTATTGTTTCCCTGTTTTCTGTTTCATTTATTTCTGCCCTGATCTTTATTATTTCTTTTCTCCTGGTGAATTTGGGCTTTTTTTTTTTTGGACTCTTCTTCTAATTTTTGGAGTTTTAGGATAGTGTATTGATTTTGGTTCTTTCTTCTTTTATTATGTTTGAATTTATTACTATAAACTGATCTTTGAGTATTGCTTTCACTGTGTCCCAAAGATTTGGTATCTTATGTTATCATTCTCATTTGCTTCTATGAATTTTTTTTTCTTCACATTTTATTTCTTTTGTTATCCAGTAATTTTTGAGCAAGCTGTTATTTAGTTTCTATGTATTTGATTTTTTTTCCCCTGATCTTTCCATTACTGACTTCTAATTTTATAGTACTGTGATCCAAGAAGATGCTCTGTAGTATTTCCATGTTTTTTCAATTTATTGATATTTGCTTTGTGGCCTAATATATGGTCTATTTTGGAGAATAATCTATGAGCACTGGAAAAGTATGTGTATTGCATTCTTGTCAGGTAGAGTTTTCTTTACATCTATGAGGTTGGTTGACTGTTGTGGTAGTTTAGGTTGTGTGTCAACTTGGCCGGGTCTTGTTGAGTGGCTAGGCAGCTGCTGGTAGTTATTCCCCATGATGAGACTAGCAGTCAACTCAATTGTGGGATCTACCACAAGCAGCTAAGTAACTGCTTTAGGAATGAAGTCTGCTTCCCGTATATAAGAAGCAGCTTTGGGACTGGTCTCTAGCTTACGGCACACTTGAACCCTGCATGTAGCCATGTTGTTGTTCAGCAGCCTGTCATGCTCTGCCAACCTTGGGACTTTCAATCGACTTTAATTAATGGCCTGTCGTGTGGTTTGGTAACATTGGGACTGTGTCTTTTTACTTGTCAACCTTGGGCTTGTCAGCCTCAGCAGCCAGCAGCTGAGTGAAGAAAACCTCTAGCTCCAGTGGACCAGGAGCAAGAGGTGGAGCTGAAGTCTAAGGTTGAGGGGCTCTCATCCAGCCTCTAGAGCCCGGCACTTTGAACTCAGACTTAAAGCCTCCAAACTGTAAGAGAATGAACTCCTGTTTGTTCAAGCCATCCCATGTGTGGTATATCTTTATGAGAGCAGTGCTAGGTAACCAATACAGAATATGGTACCAAGAGAGTGGGGTGCTGCTCTGACATATACCTAAAATGTGGAAACAGGAGTGGAGTGCATTCTTGGCCTGATACCCTGGCAGAGAGACCCCAGCATGTGACATGACAGACAGCAGCAGCTGAGCCAAGAGAACTGGCAAGAGACAGCAACAGCCTTACCAGCTCACAGAGGAGAAAGCTGGATGCCATTGGTTAGGCAGTTTCCTGGTGGAGTAGTTTGCTTTCGGGCATTAGTTGGTAGAAGAGACCAGCATGAGATGGAGTAGCAGGCTGGCCAGCCCACGAAGCAAGAAAGCTAAGTGTTCTTTGGGCAGGAAGAGTCCTGGCGGAGTGGGTTGCCCTTGGGCACTAATTGGCAAAAGCAGATAGACCAAGGAAATGGGAAGCGGAGCTGCCTCATTGTCAAGGGTAGGACAATGTTCTTTGAGGGTGGAACCACCATAGCCACCTAGGTTTCAAAGAGCCAGACCTTCACCAACTTGTTTCTGGAGTGTGGGGGCTGCACATTCATGTGAGCCAATGGGATGGAGTCATAGCAGCTGTACAAGAGAGAGGGGGCAGGGCTGCTATGCCCAAGAGGGAGATGAACAGGGCCCACGAGGCCAAGGGTATGAGGTCGCCATTCAGAGAAACTAGGGGACTGGATCCATCCAGTGAAGGAGATCTGTACAGATACCACCCTTTGAACATCTGTACAGATGCCAAGTTGACAAAGGGTGGAATTGTGGTAGTTAAGGTTGTGTGTCAACTTGGCTGGGCCCAGTTGAGTGGCTGGGCAGCTGGTGGTAATTATTCCCCATGATGAGACTGGCTATCAACTCCATGGTGGGATCTACCACAAGCAGCTGAGTAGCTGCTTTAGGAATGAAGTCTCCTTCTCATATTTGAGAAGCATCTTTGGGACTGGTCTCTAGCTTATGGTATGCTTGAACCCTGCATATAGCCATGTTGTTGTTCAGCAGTCTGTCATACTCTACCAATCTTGGGACTTTCAATAGACTTGAATTAATGGCCTGCTGTGTGGTTGGGTAACATCGGGACTATGTCTTTTTGCTTATCAACCTTGGGCTTGTCGGCTTCAGCAGCCAGTGGCTGTCTGAATGAAGAAAAGCCTCTAGCTTCAGTGGGCCAGGAGCAGGAGGCAGAGCTGAAGTCCAAGGTTGAGGGGCTTTCACCCAGCTTTTAGAGCCTGGCATTTTGAACTTGGACTTAAAGCCTCCAAACTGTAAGAGAATAAACTCTTGTTTGTTAAATCTATCCCATTTGTGGTATGTTCTTGTCAGAGCAGCACAAAGTAACCAAGACAACTGTGTTGATATCTTCTGTATCTTTGTTGAATTTCCTTTCAGTTGTTCTGTCTGATATGTTAAATTCTCCTACTACTATTGTAAAATTGTCTATATCTCCTTTCAATTCTGTTAATGTTTGCTTTATGCATCTTGGGGCTTTTTCATTGGATACATAGATATTTATTATTGTTATGTCCTCTTGCTGGATTGACTCTTATTATTATATAATGTCATTCCTTGTCGCTTATGCTGCTTTGTGCCTAGAAGTCTATTTTATCAGATATTAATATTGACACTCCTATTATTTTTTTGGTTGCCATTGGCTTGGTGTATACTTTTTTCCATCCTTTGATTTTTAATTTATTTTTATCTTTGTATCTAAAGTGAGTCTCATAGTCAGCATATTGATGGGTCTTGTTATCTTATCCACTCTGTTACTCTGTTTCTCTTGACTGGTGCATTTAATCCATTCATTTCCGTGTAATTATCTTTGTTGTTGTTGTTGTTGTGTTGACAATTTCTTTGTTCCTAATATTTTTCATTTTGTTATCAGCTTTTCTCTTCCTTTTCTTCATTGTTGATTTTGTGTTTAGTAATCCTTATGATTTTCTTCCTTCTTATTTTGGTTAGAAGGCTTATTAATTTTCTTTATGGTTACCCTGCATTAATTTTTATCTTCCTAAGTTTGAAACAGCCTGTTCTATAATGATATCATCCTGACTTATCCATTTGGAAGTTCTATAAGAATGCTGAAAGTACCATGGACTACTAAAAGAACTAACAGATCTGTCCTGGAGGAAGTGCAGCCAGAATGCTCCTTGGAAGCAAGAATGGCCAGACTTTGTCTCACCTATTTTGGTCATGTTGTCAGAAGGGACCATTCCCTGGAGAAGGATGTCATGCTTGGTAGGGTGGAGGGTCGACGAAAGAGGGGGAGGCCTTCAAGGAGATGGATTGTTACGGTGGCTGCAATGATGGGCTCAAGTATAGCAGGGATTGTGGGGCTGGCGCGGGATCGGGCAGTGTTTCGTTCTGCTGTGCATGGGGTCGCTATGAGTCGGAAACGACTCGACGGCACTTAACAACAACAACAACATTCCCTCTTTTTACTTTGTAGTTGTCATTTACAGATTAACACCTCTGGTCCTCTATTTTCAGTTTTATAAATTTATTTTAATCTTGAGAATTATTTTTCTACATTGGATTCTGAATGATGCTTTCATGTGTATTAATCTTAGGATATTTTCTTCTGTTGTTAGTTTTCTGTCAGAAGGACTCCTTTTAGCATTTCACAAATTCCTTAATTTCACTTTATCTGGAAATGTCATAATTTCTGCATTGTATTTGAGGGACAGTTTTGTTGGGTACATAATTCTTTCTTGGCAGTTTTTTCTTTCAAGGTTTTATATATGTCATCTCATTGCCTTCGTCCCTGCTTGGTTTCTGCTGAGAAATCAGAGCTTAGACTTATTTTTTGTCCTTTGTAGGTAATGTTTTATTTTTCTGGAGCTCTCTCAAGATTCTTTGTCTTTGGTTTTTTAAAGCAATACTATGATATGTCTTGGTGACTCTCTCTTGGGGTCTATCTTGTAAGATGGTTAGTTGAGCTTCTTGGATGGATATCTTTTTACCTTTCATGATATTAGGGAAGTTTTCTGCTAGCAAGTCTTCAACAACTGACTTCTTTTTTTTGTTTTTGTTTTCCTCCTTTGAGCTCTGGTAGCGTGGTGCCTAAGGCATTTGATGGCTAACCAGAAGGCTGGGAGTTCAAACCCACCAGCTACTCCTCAGAAGGAAGATTGGGCAATCTACCTCTGTAGTGCTTACCGCCTCAGAAAAACAAGGAGGGATTGCTATGAGTTGGATCTGACTCAATGACAGTGAGTTTGTGTTTTAGGTTTATGTTCTGGAATTCCAATCACTTGCAGATTATTTCTCTTATTCTTAGGGCTTATTTCTTTTTCTTCATTGTTTTTTTCTGATTTTTCCTCATACAAACTGGTCTCAACAGATTTGTCTTGTAGTTCATGAATCTGTTTTTCAGTTGCTTCAATTCTACTCTTTGGCCCTTCCAATGTGTTATCTATAAGTGTTAATTTTCTGGATTTCTAATTGCTCTTTCTGTATGATTTCTAATTGTCTGTTGGCTTTGTCACTTTGCTTTTATATTGTTTTCATGTATTCTTCTAGGATTTTATGGTAGTTAAGTTTGTGTGTCAATTTGGCTGGGCCTGGTTGACTGGCTAGGCAGCTGGATGTAGTATTCCCCATGATGAGACTGGTAATCAATTCCATGGTGAAATCTACTGTGAGCAGTTGAGTAGCTTTCCTAGGAATGTGGTCTGCCTCCTGTATATAAGGAGAAGCCTTGGGGAACAGTCTCTAGCATATGGCACGCTTACACCCTACATGTAGCCGTGTTGTTGTTCAGCAGCCTGCCATGCTCTGTCAACCTTGGGACTTTCAATGCACTTGAATTAATGGCCTGCCATGTGGTTTGGTAACATCAGGACTGTGCCATTTTCTTTTTTGCCCTTGGGCTTATTAGCCTCAGCAGCCAGTAGCTGCCTGAGTGCAGAGATGCCTCTAGATTCAGTGAGCCAGGAACAAGAGGTGGAGCTGAAGCCCAAGGTTGAAGGGCTTTCATCCAGGCCCTAGAGCCTGGCACTTTGAACTCGGACTTCTAGCCTCCCGACCTGCAAGAGAATAAACCCCCGTTTAGTCAAGCCACCCATTTGTGGTACACTCCTGTCAGAGCAGCACTAGGTAACCAGAACAGGTATCATCTGTCTTTTCCTTAATTTTGTTTGTGGTATTTTGAGTTCTCACAAGGGTATAAATATATATATATATATATACATATATATATGTCCTGGATACCTAGTGCCACTCTGACAAGAATATACCACAAATGGGATAGCCTTAACAAACAGGAGTTTATTCTCTTAACGTTCAGGAGGCTAGAAGTCAGAGTTCAAAGTGCCAGGCTCTAGGGGCTGTGTCAAAGTCCCTCGACCTTGGGCTTCAGCTCTGCCTCTTGCTCCCAGCCCAGTGAAGCTAGAGGCATCTCTTCACTCAGGCAGCTAGTTGCTGCTGAGGCTAACAAGCCCAAGATCGACAAATAAAATGGCACAGTCCCAATGTTACCAAACCACATGGAAGGTCATTAATTTAAGTCCATTGAAAGTCTCAAGGTCAGCAGAGCATGGCAGGCTTCTGAACAATGACACGGCTACATGCAGGGTTCAAGCATGCCATAAGCTAGAGATCATTCCCAGGTCTGCTTCTTATATACAGGAAGCAGACTACATACCCAAAGCAGCTACTCAGCTGCTTGTGGTAGATCCCATTATGGAGTTGATTGCCAGTCATCATGGGGAATAACTACCACCAGCTGCCCAGCCACTCAACCATGCCTAGCCAAGTTGACACACAAACATAACCACCACTATATATAGTTCTTGTTCTTATTTGTTGATATTTTT
The DNA here is from genome assembly GCF_000298275.1 of Orycteropus afer afer. Taxonomy (NCBI): domain Eukaryota; kingdom Metazoa; phylum Chordata; class Mammalia; order Tubulidentata; family Orycteropodidae; genus Orycteropus; species Orycteropus afer. The sequence continues at coordinate 3,109,429 of NW_006921857.1, read as the reverse complement.
GGTTTGTTTCATCTTGCTTTTTTGTTTTACTTTATTTTCATATATCTGGATGGGCAGGCATACTTCTTGCCTGTTAGCTTTGTAGCACTGGGGCACTCCCTACCTGTCTCTGGGTAGGTGGAATAACTGATAGGAATGTGAGTGCAGGTCTCTGTTGGTTTGAAGAGGACCTGTGGGTGGATGAGCAGATGTGTCTA
>NW_006921857.1:3098514-3108917 GCF_000298275.1 Orycteropus afer afer | reverse complement strand
TTTTTTTTTTTTTTTTTTAAAAAGGAAGAGCAGAAGGACTTTGTAAATATGGTCAGTTGGCAGTGATGGCAGCAGGCAGCTGTGGTGCAATCCATAGGAGCATGTGCTTGCAGAGGTGGGAGGAGCCTGGTGTGCATAAGTGTCTTTGAGAGAGGTGGCCACAGGGGCAAACCTCTTGCTTTCAGTGAGACGAAGACCTACAGTGACACATGTATGGGCAGGGAGAGCTGCAGATCTTGGCCCTGTCTTCTTATAGTATGTTGTAATGAGTGGCTGGGTTGCTGAGGAAGCAGCCAAGAAACTGGTTGGTGGGAGATGGCCAGGGAGCATACCTACCCACCAGGTTTATGGGGGCTGGAAGAGGGTTCACCTCTAATCACCAGGAAGGTGTGTTTATTAGAGTAGATTATTAGTTGTGTTTCACTGGCTTGCATCCAGAGCCATTGAGTGCACATGCAGCTGATTTTCCAGTTTCTACTCAGACTCAATCAAGTAGGGAGCTGCCTTCAGACTAGCATCTCCAACTGCCTCCTATAGACTTTTCTCCTCACATGGGCCCTCAATCCAAATGACTAGTATCACTAGGGGTAAGTTGTTTCATTCCCCTTTTGTGGCTCCCTTCTCACTCAGTGGTCATCCATGCCACTAAAATCTAGCCTTTTTCCCTGCACTTTCTTCTCCAAGATCCAGTACATATTCTACTCATATTTATTCCCTCCAGATATGACTGTGCTGTGTCTCTATCAGTGTGGATTCTGTGAAGTTGATTTCTCTTTGCTGGTATATGATGTCTTTTGTGCCTCAAAATGGCATGCTTAGTTAGGTCCTGGATTCTTCTCTCTTCTCAATAACTGTCCTTGCTCCATCGCCCTTTCTAATCAGTGCTCAGTCTAATTTTTTATCATCTCATTTGATGCTCAGAATTCCAGAATCAGTAATTATATCTGTTTCCCTTGATTTTTTGGGTCTCTGTTATAGAGGGATCGAGTAGATTGTGTTACCAGGACATCATCTTGTCTTCTAACACACTACTCACCCAAAAACATTCCTAATATTTTTTTATAATATACATATATATTTTTTTAATATACATATTGTGTTTCTATCCTGGACTAGATGTACATATGATTTTGGAGACACACATATCTGTGGAACAAAGAAAAAAGAATTGTATTTACATCGGATATGCCAAGTTTTCGGGCCTTCTCTAGGATTTGAAGATGGAAATTAGCATTTGAATCATATTTACTGTGGGGCTAAAAAAAATGTCAATTCTGATTCAGTATCAATGAATGCCACCATTTTCCAAGTAGTTAGAAATCATGGCACCAGGTGGAAGTGAATATTTCCCTTTGCTTACTATAATCAAATCTCCAAGCTTATTTTTGTGGTTGTAATATGTGGTTGGGAGCTCTGGTAGCATAGTGGCTAAAGCACTTGACTGCTAACCAGAAGGCTGGTGGTTCAAACCCACCAGCCACTCCTCGGAAGGAAGGTTGGGCAATCCTACTTCCGTAGTGATACTGCCTCGGAAACCCAAGGAGGGGTTCGCTATGAGTCGGGGCCGACTCGACGGCACATAACAACAACAACAAAAAAACAAGTGGTTATTCCTGGTCCTTTCCATTTTGAGCCCAAGGAAAATCTCATTATTCTCCACCACCTAAAATGGAGAGACTTATCAAGTCCCAATTCTCCTCTAGCAATCATTTGTCCATACTTTTCCTTTTTCTCCTGCCTTCAGTGCTTATTAGAGAGCACAACAGAATGATCTATTCTGCTTCTATCAATTATTGGTTCCCTAAAGTCCTCCATCATGAACCCTCATGAATTGTGCTTCTCCATGACTTAGATCCAGTCACGTATATGCTGGGAAACCACAACAAATGGACCCACACACCAAAGCCATACATGCACCTTATGTCATCCTTTCTTTCTCTATTCTCAACCTGATTACTGCTCTGTTGATGGAGAGAAAAGAACAGGAAAGCTATAAAGAGACATTAAGGATGCCATTAACCAGTTTGAATGAAGCTGTAGATTGTGTTGTTGATGTTTTATTTTAATTAAAAGAAAGAGAGCAAGGTACAAACCTATGCAAAAGACCGAAGAGACCCTAATATACCCTTAATCTATAAATATTTAAACAGACTACTCACGCCCCACTCTACAACAACATATGCCAGTGTCTCCTTTAGATTGTAAAAGCCAATTCCCTCCTGTGGTTCCCGAGCATCCCAAGTCTCTACGTGGTGATTAGTAAATTCCGTGCAGCCCCAGGCCTGACTCCAATCACTTTCTCCTTGAAAATTGCTGAACCTTGATGCAGCAGCACAGCACAGAGCAGGCCATGTCGCTGGGGCTTGGTCCTCATTACAGCCCAGAGACTTCAGGAGTTTGTTTTTGAGGCTGGAACATCTTCCTTGCGGGTGGCTAATTAGTGTTTCCCCAGGGCTTCTGCTCTGTGAATACTTAAGGGTAATCATCACCAGCTAACTGCACGGGGAGTGTATCTAAGCAATTTTACCAAGTCAACTGACAACAGCTTGAAGTAATATTAACCCTGTTACATGAATACAAGTACTCTCCACCCAACGAAGTCTGAGACTGGCACCACTCAATAAATCACTGCGGCATCCTTGAAAGCTTAGTATTGGTTCTGAGCCATTAATTTCAGCGAGCTCTTTTGACAGGGTGTTTTGAGAGCTCTATAATATGCTCCTTCTTGAGCTAAATTATAAAGAGCAAATTCTTCTAAGTTGCCAACCTGGCAACCCATTTAACTTCTAGAATAATCAAATAAATCTTTTGACATTTTCTCATCAAAAAGTCTTATCACACAGGATATAGGAGATAACTTTAAAAAAAAAAAAAAAAAAAGCTTCTGTCTTCCATAAAATTGCTTGATGTTTCTGAAACATGAATCTGAATAGTTGATGGAAGTAGAGATCTTCGAAAGTTCCGATTCTATTTGCCAAACACCTGAAAATTTCTGGGAAAGTCTAATTAGAAGACTGCAAATTCTGGAACTGTTTTATTTAGTTATTTAAAACTTAAATGTTTACCCAAACATCTATTTGCTTAAATATCCCCAAAATTGCCACCTGATGATAAAATAATTGCAACCAGAAAAATGAAAGTGGAATGTAGAACAATACCCTTAGCAAAGTTATAATATGAACGCATCAAAGATGACAGAAGTATCAAGTTCTTAATTTGAGTAGCATTTATTCTTCACAAAAGAGCTCTGGTGGCACTGTGGTTAGAGCGTTTGGCTGCTAACCAAAAGGTCAGTGTTTGGAACCCACCAGCTGTTCCATGAGAGAGTGACAAGGCAATCTACTTCCTTAAAGATTTACAGCCTTGGAACACTATGGGAGTCTCTATGATCAGAGTTGACTCGACTAGATGGCATTGGGTTTTGGGGTTTTTTATTCACAAACATTAGAGGTCCTACCATCAACAGGTACTCTAATAGGTACTAGGACATCAAATGCTTCAGGGAATATTTATGCATTGGCGATATGTTCATCAAGCAGGTGGCATGACAACTTTCTCTGTTAAATAGCCAGTTTCTCATTTCATGAAACTTTTAAAGATAGTGGTTATTGGTCCATACCCTGAAATGGGTGGTAATCTTAGTGAAGGAGAATGGGAGTTTTGTAAAAAGAAAAATAAAGAAATAAATCAGAGAAACACGATTCATATCTATCTGCCTAGCTATCTAGCTATTGGTTTATCTATGAAAGAAAAGGGATGAGAGATACTAGCCTTAGAGACTTAAAGAGTATTAAGTACATATAAAATAATTTATATGTATTTTTCCTTTTAAAGGGAGGTATAATTGGCCTGCAGTTATTTTTTTTTAAATGATATAAGCAACTTCTTGTTCTACTTAATGACCAAAAATAATTTAAAATATGAATCTTTTCTCTGAAGTAGGTAGGTTGTTGTTGTTGTTATGTGCCATCTAGTCAGACCCGACTTATAGCGACCTCTTGGGTTTCCGAGGCAGTATCACTATGGAAGTAGATTGCCCCATCTTCCTTCTGAGGAGTGGCGGGTAGGTTTGAACCACCAGCTTTCTGGTTAGCAGTCAAGTGCCTTAGGCACTATGCTACTAAACAAAACAAAACAAACTAAACTAAACAAAAATTTTAACAAAAATAAATTATTAGTAGTATTCTAAGGAGCCTAAAATGGAAGAAACCTTACCATCAACACTTTATAATATACACACAATGAAGCAGGTCTGAGACTCAAGTGAGGAGAATGACTGGCTGAATCTAAGCACTGTATGTATTAAGTTGTAAATAAGTAGGAGTAGGGAGCCCTGGTGGCGTAATGCCTAAGGCATTTAACTGCTAACCAGAAGGCTGGTGGTTCAAACCCACCTGCCACTCCTCAGAAGGAAGATGGGGCAATCTACTTCCATGGTGATACTGCCTCGGAAACCCAAGGAGGGGTCACTATGAGTCAGGTCCTACTCGACGGCAGTGAGTGCGTGAGGGTTTTTTTATTTTTACTTTTAAAGTAAGAGTAACACTTCAAATACTATGTAAAATTAATAAAGTTCTAAGGTGATTCAGTGGCTTTGATGAATTTAAGATATACTTAACTATGGTAAAATCAAGCTTATGGGATCATGGTTTTATCAAGTCTGTTAAATCTTGCACATACTTAGTCATTTACAGGTTATATTCTTGTGAGTACTTGCCCTATAATCATTTACCAGATTTTTCCAAATAAATGATCATTCCAAAGTACATTTTCTATAAATTCCAAAGTCATTTTGTATAAATTAAATTAAGGAGCTCTGATGGCACAGTGAGTAAAGCTTTGGGCTACTAACCAGAAGGTTGGTGGTTCAGACCCACAAGCTGCTCTGAGGGTGGAATATGAGGTAATCTATTTCCATAAAGATTTACAACCTTGGAAACCCAATGGGGGATCACTATGAGTCAAAATCAAACCGAAGGCAGTGGGTTTAGTTTTAGAAATTTAATTAGTATAACAAATTAACAAACAGTAACAGTTTTGTTATTTTAATAAAATGTATTAAAATTAATCTTTAACCTGTTTTTATCTGTTTCAATTTTTTCTTTTCAAAAAGGTTTACAGTTATTTTCAGCATAATTTCTTCATTGTGTCCAAAATAGTTTTAAATCTGTCATTCTTTCTTTCAGGTACCAAACAAGATTATTTTCAGATTTTCAAACTAGAAACTTTGAACACAAAAGAAAAGCATACTGCTAAAGCACTTTTTGTTCATAAACATTACTTGTCTTACTTATTTTTGCAAAGACTTTCTATAATACTTCCTATAATAAAGAAATCTTAACTTTATTTGAATTCAAATTTGGAAATCAACATCACGTACCACTTGATTCCATTTGAGGGATTTTGAACATAACTTAGCACATGTTTTGATGACATTGGGGGTCTCTTCCATCACTACTAATAGTGTATATTGGGTGCAGTGTGTTTTAGCTCCATTTAATGTCTCTGTTCTAATACATGTTTCATAAAACTCTCAACTGATTTAGATATGTGTAACTAGTGACTTACACAACAATAGTGACAGCATTTCAGAGTTCTATCACTTCCCTACATGCATCATTATAAAATTCAAAACGCTATAAATGACCAAGTATATATGATGCCCAATCATTTTCTTACATAAATTTGTCTATAATTCAATTAAATTTTTCACTGATCTGCAGGCACCGTTGAACACGGCACAGGACTAGGCAGTGTTTTGTTCTGTTGTACATAGGGTCTCTGTGAGTCAGAACCGACTTGATGGCACCTAAAAACATTATAACTCAAATCCTTCACTTTAGGCTGATTAATTTATGCAGCTGTATTTGCTGAAGATGCATTTTATAACTGTAAGTTGAACTGAGATATGTAATAAAAAATCAATAAAACCAAAGAGTATTAATTTAATTGACATTTTTATATGACAGCTATTATTTTATTGCAAGATCAGTTGCTTGTCTCATTACATATTACTGAATAAGCTGTGGATACACTGATCTCATTGAAAGCTTATGTCTTACAACATTTCCTTCTTTATTATTCAAAATATTTAATTAAGAAATTGAACACTTTTCAGGAATAAACTATGAATTCATAAGTAGAATTATTTCTTATTCTTTCTTTTTTTGCTTGGATTTCCAGAAACTCCAAAAATTTGCCTTTAACACAGTTAAAATAGATTTGTCTGCACTTTTAAGAGAAACTGCTGTTTTACAAGAAATAAACTATTTTCAACTGTGAATTTCAAATAAATTTAATTTTTCACTTTGTTTTGAGGAGCAGATGATAATTTAGTAGCAGATTTCTTTGCAAAATGCAATGATTTTAAGTGCATTTCACTTCTTTTATGCATTCTGAATTTTCTAAAGCTTTCATTCCAATTATAAACTCCTTATGCTTGTATTTAATCTTCTCCATAACTGAATTTTTGTTTGAGACAGTATAATGCCATATCCTTTAGGTGACCATATGTCCAAATTTTCCTGGGACAGACCCAGATTTTATCTATTGTCCATGATGTACCCATATTGGCATACTTCCTAGATTTTATATTTTTAAAGCATGTATTAACATTAAAAGGTACATAAAATAATGCAGGATAGGTTATACCTCTACCTTTTTTTCTTTTTTTTTTTTTAACCAGCTCTCTCCATGGTCTCACCTACTTTGTGAGAAGCATGTGCAGTAAAACTGTGGTTAAATCTGAAAGCTTATTTTCTACATGCAATATAGCTAACAGCTCTCTGTCAAGGACAACATACTAAGTACTCAGAGATAAATGGAGTTTAAGTCAAAATTCCAACAGCTAGGGACAGCCGAATCTTCTGGTCTTGGGTGATAGTGGGGAAAGTATTTGAAATCCAATTGGCATTCTATCAATTGTTCTGTAACCCACAACACAAATGGAGAGATACATGAAGTAATCTAGTTGCCAGAAGATGGGGTCAGAGAGAAGATATAGGTTAGATGTGCATGCAATTAACAGGTATCTACAATGTGTATAGGAAATACAGGCTGAGAGCCTGTTGTTGAGTGTAAAGAAGTATGTTTTCAAAAAGGCAATCACTAGGCATGATTGTTCTGCTGTTCATGGGGTTGCTATGAGTCGGAAATGACTTGATGGCACCTAACAACAACAACAACAGGCATGGTTATTAAAATTTAAATTAAATAAAATTAAGAATTCAATTCCTCAGTAATAACCCTAGTCACATTTCAGGAGCTCAACAGTCACATGTGCCTATTGGTTTTTGTATTAGACAGTGTCAATATAGAACATTTTCATCATTGTCAAAATTCTATACTGCAGGGTTAGCGTAAAGAATAGTATGTACCCTTTTTCTACAGTAGTTTTGTAATATATTGTATGTTTAAATCTATAATGATTTATTTATTTTTTTATTGTGCTTTGGGTACAAATTTACAGAGCAAAATTTTTTTTACATTCAACAATTTGTGTATGTTTGATTTCACACCCTGATTGACATCACCAACCATAATCCACTCTCTTCCCCTCCCTTCTCTGTGATCCCCCCTCCCTGTGCCCTTCTTAACCATGTACTCCTGTCTGTCCAGCTTTCCCTCCATGTGAATGCTACCCTTCTGGTGCCCCATGGCTGATCGCTCCAAGGGGGGTATCTGCATAGAGTAGGTGGGTGCATTGCCCTGGGATGGGTGTTCTGCATGTAAGTCTTCCTACTGTTGGGCTGAGAGCCAATCCTTAGGAGTGAGTCCTAACCCAGTCCCAAGGGATATTCCAGAGCTATAGTTGGGGGTTCCACCAGACTCCATCAGACCAGTAATTCTGGTCATTATTGTGTTTTTTAATTTTGTTCCACATTTTTCCTCCCACTCTATCCAGGATCCCCAGTTTTTGATCCCTTTCCAAGTGATTGGCATTGGTAGCCAGGCACCATCTAGTTCTTCTGGTCTCGAGGTCCATCATATCCTTGGCCTAATTGTTTCCAAATGCCCTTGATTTTCTTTACTCTTCTTCACTTCAGATGAGAGGAAACCATTAGCTTCATCTTAGATGGCTGCTCGAAAGCTTTTAAGACCCAAGTTGCTACTCACCAAAGGAGGCTGTGGAACAAAATGTTTATGTTGTGCCAATTGAGCTTGGTGTCCCCCAGTACTATGGTCCTGAGTCAGTAGGCCTGGTGGTTCACTCTCCCAAGGTGTTTGGCTGTCTCTGAAGGATTACTTGAACTCTTGCTTCCGTTACTTCTATAATGATTATGATCATTTTATATCACTAGTACCTATGCAAGATTATCTTCAGCTAAATCTATCATTGGTTTAGGGTATATTCCTGCTTGCCAATGCCCATCTGATCTTCTCTGTTGTCTATGCATTTATCTGTAGCCTGGTGTTTGGTGTTAGTGGTAATGCAGTATTGTGCATATACTAGTATTTGCCTCTGTTGTCTATATCTTATGTGGACGTTTCGGTGTCCTTCCTTTCCCCAAAGTTCTCATGCTGGTTACAGACTCTTTCCATACTGTCCCTCCCCTTACCTAAGTCAACATGTGGACCCCAACTAGTGAAAAGGGTAGCATCCCCTTCCCTCCCATCCCTGGTAACCTACAAAGTGAAGTTCCCTTCCCTGAGTAAACCCTTCCTTGACTTTTTACAGTAATGGGCTCATACAAAATTTGTCCTTCTGCAATTGACTTACGTTACTCAGCATAATGTCCTCCAGATTCACGTACATTGTGAAATGATTTATGTGCTCTTCATTATTCTTTAATGTAGCATAGTATTCCATTGTGTGAATGGAACATGGTTTGGTTATCCATTCATCTGTTGATGGGCATTTAGGTTGTTCCCATCTCTTTCCAAAGTGAATTGTGCTGTGATGAATATGGATGTGCATATGTCTGTTCATGTCCTGTCTTTCACCTCTTTTGGATATATTCCTAGTAATGGAATTGCTGGTTCAAATAGTATTTTTATTTTCAGTTTTTGAAGGAAACGCCATGCCATTTTCAACAATGGTTGTACCTATCTGCAGTCCCACCAGTAGTGTATGAGAGTTCCAATCTCTCTGCAACCTCGCCAGCATTTGTTATTTTCTGTCGTGTTAAACTTTGCTATTATTGCTGGTCTGAGGCAATATCTCATCCTTGTTTTGATTTACATCTCTCTAGTGGGCAATCTTGGAAGGAAGTTTGAGCAATCTACTTCCGTAGTTATACTGCCTCGGAAACCCAAGGAAGGGTCGCTATGAGTTGGGTCTGACTCGATGGCACATAACAACAACAATGGGTAATCTACTTCCTTAGTGATACTGCCTCAAAAACCTGAGGAGGAGTTGCTATGAGTCGGATCTGACCCAACAGCAGTGAATTTGATTTTTGTTTTTTGGTAATGGCTAATGATCCTGAGCATTTCCTCATGTGTTTGTTGGCCACCAGTATATCATCTTTAGTGAAGTGTCTGTTCATGTCCCTTGACCATTTTTGAATTGGATTGTTTGTCTTTTTGGTGTTGAGATGTTGAAGTTTTCTATAAATTTTGGAGATAAGTCCTTTGTCAGATATGTCATCAATAAATATTTTCTCTTAATCTCTAGGTTCTCTTTACTCTTCTGGGGGTCTTTCACTGTCATAAGAGTTTAATTTTTAGAAGGTCCCGGTCAGCTAGCTCCTCTTTCACTGCCTGTGCATTTTGGGTTATGTTTGACAGTCTAGTTATGCCATAAATTAGGGCCCCTGGATTTGCCCGTATTTCATCTTTGATGATGAGCTTTATAGTTTTGGGTTTTACATTTATGTTTTTGATCCAACTTGAGTTATTGTTTTTGTGTATGGGGCAAGGTATGGGTCTTGTTTCATTTTTCTGCAGGTGATATCCAGTTTTGCCAGCACCATTTGTTGAAGAAGCTATCTCTCCCCCATTAAATGGGTTTTGATCCTTTGTCAAAGATTAGCTGTCCATAGAAGGATGGATTAATTTCTGGGTTTTTTATTCTGTTCCATTGGTCTGTTTGTCTATCATTGTACCAATACCATGCTGTTTTAACTACTGTGGCTGAATAGCAGATTTTGAGATCCAGGAGTGTGAGACCTCTCACTTTGTTTTTCTTCAGCAGTGCTTTGCTTATCGAAGTCTCTTTTCTTTACATATGAAGGTAATAATTGGTTTTTCTATATCCTTAAAAAATGTTGATGGTATCTGGATCAGGATTGCATTGAATGGGCAGATTGCTTTGGATAATATTGACATTTTCACAACATTCATTTTCTTATCCAAGAACAAGGCAGGTTCTTCCATTTATGTAGATCCCTTGTATTTTCTTGTAGTGGTGTTTTAGTTTTCTTTGTATAGGTCATTAATGTCTCTGGTAAGCTTTATTCCTA
>NW_006921857.1:3087539-3097935 GCF_000298275.1 Orycteropus afer afer | reverse complement strand
CAGTTGGTTTTGTTGTGATGCCACCCTTTTCACTTATTATATGTGGTATTTGTATCTTCTCTTTCTTTTCTTTTGTCAGATTTGCCAATGATTTTTCAATTTTCTTAATCTTTTTGAAGAATCAGCTTCTTTTTCTGTTGATTTTCTCTATTGTTTTATTGTTTATTTCTGCTCTGACCTTTATTTTTTCCCGTAGTTCTAGATACTGTATGTTTCTTTTGGTGCTCTTTTTCTAATTGGTGGAGTTGCTGAGTTACTGTTGATTTTATTTCTTTTCTCTTTTTTGATGTGTATATTTATTGCTATAAGTTGATCTCTGAGTACAGCTTTTGCTGTGTGCCATGGGTTTTGGTAAGATGTATCTTCATTTTCAATTGTTTCTAGAATTTTTTTTTTTTAATTTCACGTTTTATTTCTTCTGTTACCCAGTAGTTTTTCAGTGGTGTATTATTCAATTTCCACATGTTTGATTTTTTTTCCTTGATCTTCCTGTTATTGATTTCCAACTTTATAGCATTGTGGTCTGAGATGATGCTTTGTAGTATTTCAATTTTTTTTTTTTTTTTAATTTATTGAGGCTTGTTTTATGTCCTAACATATGGTCTATTCTGGAGAATGATACATGTGCACTGGAGAAGAATGTGTCTTGTGGTTTTGTTTGGTGGAGTGCTCTGTATATGTCTATGAGTAGAATTTGTTGATTGTGTTGTTGAGTTCTTCTGTATCTTTGTTGATTTTTTTTTCTAGTTGTTGCATACCTCCTTGAAAATGGTGTGTTAAAATCTACTGCTATTGTAGAGTTGTCTATTTTTCCTCTCAATTCAGTTCAAATTTGGTTTAAGTATTTTGGAGCACTTTCACTGGTTGCACAGATGTTAATTGTGATGTCTTCTTTGTCAATTGACCCTTTAGCATCATATAGTGCCCTTCTTTGTCCCTTATTCTGTTTTTCACTTTGAAGTCTATTTTATCAGAAATTAATATTGCCACTCCTGCTTTTTTTGGTTACCATTGTCTTGGTATATTTTTTTTCCACCTCTTAATTTTTAATTTATTTTTATCTCTGTGTCTAAAGTTAGTCTCTTGTAGGCAGCATATCAATGGGTCTTCTTTTGTTATCCAAACTGCCACTCTCTTTCTCTTGACTGATGTGTTTAATCCATTCACATTGAGTGTAATTGGTGATAGGTAGGAATTTATTCTTGTCATTCTATTGTGTTCTTTGTTGTGCTATTGGTGATTTCCTGGTTCCAAATATTTGTCTGTGCTGAGTTCATTTTCTTATCAGATGTTTCTTCTCTTTTCTTCATTACTGTTACATTTGTGCATACTAAGCCCATGTGTTTTTCTTCTTACTGAGTCCACTTAGGAATGATTGCTACTTTTCTCTGTGGTAAATTCTTATTTTCTTAAATTTGGAACAGTCACTGCTATAAAGACATTGTCCTATTGTGATGGTTATGTTTTTGTGTCAACTTGGCTGGGCCTGGTTGAGTGGCTGGGCAACTGGTGGTAGTTATTCCCCATGATGAGACTGGCAATCAACTCTATGGTGGGATCTACCACAAGTAGCTGAGTAGCTGCCTTTGGGTATGTGGTTTGCTTCCCATATATAAGTAGCAGCTTTGGGAATGGTCTGTAGCTTATGGCACAGTTGGACCCTGCATGTAGCCATGTCATTGCTCAGCAGCCTGCTATGCTCTGCCAACCTTGAGACTTACAATGGACTTAAGTTAATGGCCTGCCGTGTGGTTTGGTGACATCGGGACTGTACCTTTTGACTTGTCAACCTTGAAGCTTCTCATCCTCAGCAGCCAGCTGCTGTTTGAGTGAAGAAACACCTCTAGCTCCAATGGGCCAGGAGCAGGAGGCAGAGCTGGCCCCCAAGGTTGAGGGGCTTTCACCCAGCCCCTACAGCCTGGCACTTTGACCTTGGACTTAAAGCCTCCATATTGTAAGAATAAACTCTTGTTTGTCCCATTTGTGGTATATTCTTGTCAGAGCGGTACTAGGTAACCAGAACACCTGTCTTCCTCTCCATTTGGAAGTTTTGTAATTAAAATGTTTATTCCTTCCATTTGCTTTGTTGTTGGTGTCCTCTGCAGATTGACTCCCTTTTCTCATGGTGTACATTATTTTATGAGCTTATTTTAAGCATCTATTTCTGGTTTGGTTTCTAAGTGGTGATGTCAAGTGTCCTGATTTTAATTTGTTGTTCTCTGTTGTGGGTTCTCTATTGGAAGGACTCCCTTTAGCATTTCTTGTAGGGTTGTTCTGGTTGTCACAAATTCCCTTAATTCCTGTTTGTCTGAGAATGCCTTGCTTTCACCCTCATATTTGAGGGACAATTTGGCTGGATATACAATTCTTGGTTGGAAGCTCTTTTCCTTCAATGTTTTATATATGCCATCCCATTGTCTTCTTGACTGCATGGTTTATGCTGAGTAAGCAGAACCTAGTCTTATTGTTTGGGCATATTGGGTGATATTTCTTTTTCCTGAGCTGCTCATAAGATTTTTCTTTGTCTTTTGTTTGGAGAGTTTGGTTATGATACATCTTGGTGACTTTCTCTTGGGATCTATCCTGTATGGGATTCATTAAGCTTCTTGGACAGATTTCTTTTCTTCTACCATGATATGGGAGAAATTTTCTGTTAGCTTGTCTCATACAATGTTCTCAGTGTTTTCTTTCTTTTTCTTTTTAACCTCCTCTTGTTCTGGTATTCCAATGAGACATATGTTGTCTATTTTCATGTCATCCCATCTAACTCTTAGGTTCTCTTCATTTCTCTTAAATCTTTGTTCTGATTTTTCTTCATACAGGCTTGCATGAAGGTATTGGTCTTCTAGTTGGGAAATGTATTCTTCAGCCAGTTCTAGTCTACTCTTTTGTCCTTTCACTATGTTGTCTAACTTTGTAATTTTAGTGTTCATCTTCTGGATTTTTAACTACTATTTTTGTATGGGTTTTAATTGCATATTTATCTTGTTATTTTGTTCTTGAATGGTTTTCCTGAATTATTCCAGTGTACTGTCTCTGTTCTCCTTGATTTTTTTGTCATTTTCTTGAGCTCTTGTAGAGTTCTATATACATATCTTCTGAATTCCTTCTCAGATAATTCTATTGTCTGTTCTTCTTCCATGATAAATAATTCTTTAGCTTGGGGTTTTATTTCTATTGTTTTGTCTTTTTTTTTTTTTTTTTTTAGGTTGGTTGTTGTTTCTTAGACATTTTGAAATTGTTGTCTTTAACTGTTAGTTATGTATTTATTTGTTTCACCCTGATTTTAGGTTTGTGTATTTGCAAGTGTGGAACAGGTATACTTTTTTTTTGGTTACTAATTCAGAGGTATTGAGTCACTCTCCAGTCTTCTTTGTGTTGGTGGAATCACTGTTGGGAATGATACAGGTCCACACTGTTGTGAAGGGGATTTGGAGTTGAGATGACCAGGTGTTGTGGTGGTTTAATGTGCTCTTTTTATTGGATGAGGCAGTGTAGAAGAAGAAAAAAGAGAAAGAAAAAGAAAAATAAAGGCCCCAGTAGCAAGTCCCTATTTTCTGCGTTTGCGCAATTGCTACTGGCTCTGGGAGTTTGGTTTGAGTCTGTTTGGGATGGCTACAAATGATGACATTTTGTTGTCATTCATAGACCAGTGGTTCAAAATTGACAGAGACCCCAACAGTTAGGGGGCCACTACTTTCTACTTGGGTTAGGAAGCTGCAAAATCCCCACACCCTGATTCACCCCATGCTAAAACACAGAAGAGTTGAACCCCAACCCACTGCTGTGAGCTCACTCCAGCGTTCTGCCTGCTTGTGGCAATTTTCCTCCCTTTCCCCTCTCCTTTCTGAACTCCACACAAGCCTGAGCCAAGGGGTTTTTTGCTCTGTTCTCAGTAAGGTTATTTACTCACTCAGCTCAGCTCTCGAGGTTATTGTCAGAAACTCTTGGTGTGGTTATTCTGAGTCCCAAAAGCCTCTGTGGGTTCCGTGTTTTTTTTTTTTTTTTAATCTCATCTCTTTCTCTCTTCCATTCTCTTTTGTATTGCTATTGAGGTTTCTGCTTCATCTCTCTGTCTCCCCACCAGCTGGGCAGATTTATTTTCCCCTCAGCTGTTTAATTTTCTCTTTTTCTCTGTCTCCACTAAATTTGGTACATTTTTTCCTCCTCTGCTGTTCACAACTCCAGTATCACTGTTTCTATCTGTTACAACTAGTTTTTCAATAATTAAGATGCTAGAGGAATCAAACATGTGGACTACAGGTATGACATAATCTTCCTCTGGATTTGTTTTAATTTTAATAATTTTGTAATACACCCTTTGGCAGTAGTGGGTTCAATGAAACCAAAGTGCACTGTGATGGAAAATTAAGAATTAAACTTCTCTAAGAAAAGTTGCTCTCAGCATAGTGGCTAAGGCACTTGACTGCTAACCAGAAGGCTGGCGGTTCAAACCCACCAGCCACTCCTCGGAAGGAAGGTTGGGCAATCCTACTTCCGTAGTGATACTGCCTCGGAAACCCAAGGAGGGGTCGCTATGAGTCAGGGCTGACTCGACGGCACATAACAACAACAACAACAACAAGAAAAGTTGATGAGGAACATGTAACTTTTTTTCTTAACTTTTTATTGTGATTTGGGTGAAATTTTACAGAAGAGAGTCATTTTCCATTCAACAGTTCATGCACATTTTGTTTTGTGACACTAATTACAATCCCCCCAATGTAGAAGCTTTTTCCCCCTTCCTTCGTCTGTTTACTTTCTCCCTGTGTCCTTCTTGCCTGTGCATTCCTACCTTCCTAGCTTTCTCCCTGTGGAAATGCTGCCCCTGGGATCTCTTATGGTTGATTGTTCTAGAGTTCACCTTCCTGATGATTATTTATTTCATAAGCCTGTCTAATGTTTGGCTGAGTTAAGCCACAGAAGTGAGTTCAATTCCAGGCCCAAAGGATGACTAGGGGCCACAGTCTCAGGGGTTTCACAAGTGTCTAACTGACCAGTAAAGCTGATCTTTTTATGTTTTGGAATTTTGTCCCAGATTGTTCTCTCACTCTATCCGGCATCTCCAATTATGATCTCTTTCCAGGTGGTTGGCAGTGAGAACTGGGTACCATCTAGTTCTTCTGGTCTCAGGGTCATAGGCTGAGGTTTCCATGGTCCATTATTCCCTTAAGCTCATTGTTTCCAGGTGTCTTTGATTTTCTTCACTCTTCTTTGCAGTAGCATATAACTTTCACACATAAATAAATAAATAAATAGAATGCCAATTTCCATCTACTATGGAGATATCACTGACCCCTGAACAAATTTGGTGGAAAGTACTACTTTTAGTTACTTCTAAAAGAATGTATCTGAACACATTTTTTTAAAAAATCTATGTATCTGCAAATGTTACATTTTGTACAACTCGATGAAGCATGAATTTTCATTTAGATCAAACAACTGTTCATCCAAATTAATTTACCTCACTTTTAATTTTAAGTTATCTTGTATATGCAGGTGGCTAAAGTGTTCAGCTCCTAAGAAAAGGTTGGAGGTCTAAGTTCACCTAGAGGCACCTCAAAAGAAATGCCTAGCAATTTACTTTAAAAAGGTCAGCCATTGAAAACCCTGTGCAGTTATGCACGTGGAGTTGCCATGAGTCAGATTTGATTGGATGGCAACTGTTTTCTTGTTGTTGTTCCTGTTTTGGTTTGTTTGTTTGTTTGTTTTGTTTTTCAACATGTACTAAAAATTAAGACCACTAGCTATTAATACCCCAATAGTAGAACTTTGCAAATAGTTAAACAATCAAAACCAAAAAAAAAAAAAAAACCCAAACCCATTGCCTTTAAGTCTATTCCAACTCTTATCAACCCTATAGGACTGGGTAGAAATTCCCCATGGGGTTTCCAAGGCTGTAAATCTTTACTGAAGCAGACTGCCACATCTTTCTCTTGTGGAGAAGCTGGTGGGTTCGAATCACCTACTTTACAATTAGCAGCTAAACACTTAACTGTTGAGCCACAAAGGCCCCTAGTTAACAACGCCAGAGCTAAAATTAAATCCCATTTTCTGCATGTATAAGGATTTCATTCATATTTAAGGCTAAGCAATAATGTATATAAAGAATCCTGGTGGCACAGTGATTAAAAAATTGGCTGTTAAATGAAAAGTCAGCAGTTTGAACCCATAAGCGGCTACACAGGAGAAGGTGTTGCAATCTGCTTCTGTAAAGATTGCAGCCTTGGAAATCCTGTGGGGCAGTTCTATTCTATAGGGTCACTGTGAGTCAGAATCAACTCGATAGCAATGGATTTGGTTTCAGGTTCAGTAATCCACATACAGTACTACAATTTGTTTAACCATTTACCTATTAATAAATACTTGCATTATTTCCTAACTTTGTTTTCATGAATAAGAACATTCTTGTAAAATTCTGTTTTCTGTACATACATTTGTATATCTCTTAGATAAATGCCTAACAGTGGAGTTGCCATGTCATAGGGCAAATGTAATGTCCCATTTTACACTCTCACTATCAATGTATGAAAGTTTCAGTTGCTATATATGCTTATCAACATTTAGTGTCATCAGTCATTCTAGTGAATGTGAAGAAGTATTTCCTTGATGACTTTTCATGTACTATTGGCTATTTGTTTATCTTTTTGTGTGTGTGTTCAAGTCTTGGCCCATTTATTTTAAAAAAATTGAGTTGTTTAAATTTTTATTGTTGACTTAGAGAAGTTCTTTACACTTTCTGCTTGTAAAACCTGGTATATTTATTTTCTTACTGGTTTATTTTGATGAACAGAACTTTTTAAATGCTATGAAATTTGATTTATTGATTTTTTCTTTCATGGTTTGTGCTTTTTGTGTTTTGTCCCAACAATATTTAGACCAAATTTTTCCGATACTGAAATTGTGAATATATTATCTTATGCTTTGTACTAGAAGATTTATTATTCTGGATATTACATTTAAGTCTATAATTTATTTTAAATTATATTTTGTGTGTAAAGGATGGCATAGGAGTTTTCCATATAGACATCTAATGAATGCAGCTTTGTTAAAAGAGACCTTTCTTTCCCCATCAAAATTAACATTTTGATTTCTTCAAAAATTAGTTGATCTTAAATATGTCCATCTACTTTGTGACCCTTTATTTTATGTGTGTGTGTGTGTGTGTGTACCACTTAACATTCATTCATGCAACATCCAAGTGTGTATATGTCTGTGGTCTCGTAAGATGTTTTTTGTTGTTGTTGTTTGTTTTTTATCATTTTCCCCTAATGTTTTTAAAGTGAGACTCTTGCAGTACTGGCCCAAAGGTGAGCTACATGCCAATGAGGTAGAAGGCATCAGTTCTAGGGCTTTGTCCAGCAGGCCAGCAGGCAGTGGTGGTGGGGGCTGTGAGGCCCAGGATACACAGGTGGACGGCACAGCATATAAGGCTGGGCACACTCCACTCCTTCCTTTCTTGTTATCTCTCACTCTACTCCTACCTTCTCAGCTGCCACAACTGCTGCTGCCTATTCCTCCAGCCTTCACCAGTAGCTTCAGCAACAGCAACAGCAGCAGTAGTAGCAGCGGCAATAACAAGGCTGACCAGAAGTGAGCTTCCATAACATTTTAATCTGGTGTTCACATAACGTGCAAATCATATAACATCCTATTTCACCCTATTTCATATATATATAGATATATAGATGATATATAGATATAGTTATGTGACTAACATATTTCTTAAATAAAAACAAATTAATATATAGAGTTAAGATATATTTTCTATTCTACCTAGGAATCCAACAAGTGTTCTCTTATTCCTATGATTCTATAATAGCATATTTTATGAACAATGTCCCTTGGTGGTTGTTGTTGTTAGGTGCCATAGAGTCATCTCCAACTCATAGTGATCCAATCCTTAGCAGAAGGAAACACTGCCTGGTCCCTTGCCAGCTTCTCAATCCCTGTTATACTTGAGCCCATCACCGCAGCCACTGTGTCAATCCATCTCACCTTATGAAGCATGACATTCTTCTCCAGGGAATGATCCCTTCTGATAACATGACCAAAGTAGGTGAGACAAAATCTGGCCATTCTCACTTCCAAGGAGCATTCCAGCTGCACTTCTTCCAGGACAGATTTGTTAGATCTTTTAGGAGTTCATGGTACTTTCAGCATTTTTTGCCAGCACCACAGCTCAAAAGCGTCAATTCTTCTTCGGTCTTCCTTATTCATTGTCCAGCTCTCACATGCATATGAGGTGAATGAAAATATCATGGCTTGTGTTAGTTGCACCTTAGTCCTCAAGGAGACATATTTGCTCTTCAGCACTTGAAAGAGGTCCATTGCAGCTGACTTGCCCAGTGGTATATGTCATCTGATGTCCTGACTGCTGCTTCCATTGGTGTCAATTGTAGAACTAAGCAATGTGAAGTCTTTGACAACGTCAATCTTTTCTCCATTTATCATGATGCTCCTTACAGATCCAGTTGTGAGAAGTTTTGTTTTCTTTATATTAAGATGTAATCCATACTGCAGACTGCAGTCTTCAATCTTCATCAGTAAGTTCTTCAAATCATCCTCACTTTCAGCAAGCAAAGTTGTGTTGTCACCTTATTGTTGTTGTTGTTGTTATTATGTGCCATCGAGTCACCTTATAGCAGGTTGTTAATGATTCTTCCTCCAATCCTGATGCCACTTTCTTCTTCATACAGCCCAGCTTCTCAGATTATTTGCTCAGCATATAGATTGAATAAATATGGTAAAAGGATATAATCCTGATGCACTCCCTTCTTGATTTTAAACCATGCAGTGTCCCCTTGTTCTGTTCAAATAACAGCCTCCTGGTCTATGTACAGATTCCTCATGAGTACAGTTAAGAGTTCTGGAATTCCCATTCTTCTCAGTGTTATCCATAATTTGTTATGATCCACACAATCAAATGCTTTTGCATAGTCAATAAAACACACAACTAAACATCTCTCTGGTATTCTTTGCTTTGAGCCAAGATCCATCTGACATCAGTAATGATATCCTTTGTTCAAAGTCCTTTTCTAAATCCAGCCTGCACCTCTGGAACTTCTCTGTCAATATACTGCTACAACTGTTTTCGAATTATCTTCAGTAAGATTTTACTTGTGTGTAATGTTAATGATATTGTTTGATAATTTCAACATTCTGTGGGATCACCTTTCTTTGGAATGTGTACAAATATGGATCTCTTCCAGTCAGTTAGCCAGGTAACTGTCTTCCAAATCTCGGGGTGTAATCCAGTGAGTGTCTCAGTGGGGCATTCATTTGTTGAAACATCTCAGTGGGTATTCCATCAATTCTTGGAGCCTTGTTCTTCATCAATTCCTTAAGTGCAGCTTTGACTTCTTCCTTCAATACCATTGGTTCTTGATCATATGACACTTCCTGAAATGGATGAAGATTGACCAGTTCGTTTTGGTACAGTGACTCTGTGTATTCCTTCCATGATGCTTCTTGCATCATTCATAGAATCTTTCAATATTGCAACTCAAAACAAAAAAACTCAAAACAAAATTTCAATAATGCAACTCAAGGCTTAAATTTTTTCCTCGGTTCTTTTAGCTTGAGAAATGCCAAGCTTGTTCTTCCCTTTTGGTTTTCTAATTCCAGGTCTTTGCATATTTTATTATAGTAATTAACTGTGTCTACTGGAGCTGCTCTTTGAAATCTCCTGTTAAGTTCTTTTATCTTGTCATTTCTTCCATTTCCTTTAGCTACTCTCCACTCAAGGGCTAATTTCAGAGTTTCTTCTGACATACATTTTGGTCTTGTCTTCTTTTCTCATTTTTTTAATGACCTCTCGGTTTCCTCATGGTTGATGTTCTTGATGTCATCCCACATCTTCTGGCTTTCAGTCATTGGTGTTCAATGCATCAAATCTATGGTCTCTAAATTCAGGAGGAATATATTCATGATCATATTTTGGTTCTTGTGGACTTGTTTTAATTGTCTTCAACTCCAAGATGAACTTGCATATGAGCTGTTGATGGTCTGTTCCACAATCAGCTCCTGGCCTTGTTTTGGCTGAAGATATTTAGCTTTTCCATAGCTTCTTGCCACAGATGTAGTCAATCTGATTCCTGTGTATTCCATCCGGTAATGTCTACATGTATAGCTCCCATTTGTGTTGTTGAAAAAAGGTGTTTGCCACCGCATAACATGGATGAACTTGGAGAACATTATTCTGAGTGAAATAAGTCAATCACAAAAGGACAAATATTGTATTACTCTGTTATTGTAAAAGTTAAGGAAAGGTTTACCTATAGAAGAAAATTTTCTTTGTTGGTTACCAGGGTTGGGAGAGGAGGATAGGGAATGCTGTTAGATAGATAGAGATAAGTATTGATTTGGGTGAAGAGAAGGGCAATGTACCAAATGT
>NW_006921857.1:3084994-3086292 GCF_000298275.1 Orycteropus afer afer | reverse complement strand
AGGATGAAATTTAGAATAGGAGTCATTTTAAGACTTCTGGGCTGATACGATGGAGTGGATGTATTTTGCATGTGGCAAGGACATGAATTTGTTGGACCAAAGGTGAAATGTCATGGATTGAATTGCATTTCCAAAAAGATACATATCAACTTAGCTAGCCCATGTATCTGAGTGGTTTGTTAGTTATGTAATGCTGTAATCATCCTCTATGATGTGATTTGATGTAATTATCCTCCGTTTGTGATGCGTTGAAAATCCTGACCTCTATGGGTTAATGAGGCAGGATTACACTATGTTGAGCATGTTAATGAGGCAGTATTAGGGTGGGATGCACCACCCTTACTCAAGTCATAGCCCTGGTTTGATAGGAGGGGAGTTTTCCTGGAGTGTGGCCTGCACCACCTTTTACTTACATGAGATAAAAGGAGAGAAGTGAGCAGAGAAGGAGAGACCTGAGTATCACCAAGACAACAGAATCAAGAGCAGAGGTCATCCTTAGGACTTTCAGTCCCTGAGCCAAGAAATTCCTAGACATAAGATTGAAGCCCAGACCTATGGTCATCTTCAAGAAATGCTGGGTCCATAGATGAAATGAGGCAAAGACCTTCTCAAGAGCCAACTGCTAGAGAAACACAACAGCCTGAATTCTGACTAGTACTCTCCTAAGCTATGAGAGAATAAATGTCTGCTTTTCAAAGCCATCCACTTGTGGTACTTCTGTTATAGCAGCACTAGATGACTAAGAAAACCTCTAAAGTGACTCCCTAATGATTCCATCTTCTGGTATTCCCAACTTTGAGTGCCTCTCTTCTAATATATTGTTATTTTTGGGTGCTTTAGTGTCGATTCTGACTCATAAAACCCCTATATGACAGAGTAGAATTGCCCTTTCAGCTTTCTTAGGCTGTAAACTTTACAGAAGCAGATTACCAAATCTTTCTCCTGGGTCCAAGGATCAGATGTTTGATTAGCAGCCAAGCTCTTAACCATTGTGCCACTTGATCTCCTCCTTCAAATACATAATGTTTGACAAAAGTGATGAGATCTGACTTCTGAGATGAGTTTGCAGATGAGATGAGAGACTATGGTTTCTGTCTTGCTCTCCTTCTCTCATTTCTTGCTAGCTTGCTCTGTGGGAAGACAACTTTCATGTTCTTAGCTGCTCTTTGAAGAGGTCCATGTGGCAAGCAACTGAGGAAGTCTTTAGTCAACTGCCAGAGGGATACCGAATACTGCCAAAAGCCGTGTAAGTGATCTTGAAAGCGGATCTCCCCAAGCTGAACATTTAGATGAGACTG
>NW_006921857.1:3074226-3084410 GCF_000298275.1 Orycteropus afer afer | reverse complement strand
TTTCATTTTTGACAACTTCCAACTTTCTAGATTCATACTTTGTACATTCCATGGTCCTATTATTAATGGATGTTTTCAGCTGTTTCTCCTCAATTTGAGTCATGCCACATCAGCAAATAGAGGTCTGGAAAGCTTTACTTTATCCATAGCAGTAAGGCTGGTCCTACTCCAATGATGCAGCTCTTTTCTAGTCATATTTTGAAAGCCTTCTTGCCTAAGGGCTTGTACTCCTGTGCTGTTTTCCGGGCTATTCATTAAGTTGCACAGTAATGTATCATACAGTGTTTCTCTGCTATTCATAAGGTTTTTCCCTGGCCAATTCTTTGAGAAGTGGATGACCTCTTCCTTCTTCCTAGTCTGTCTCAGCCTGTAAGCTGCATTGAAACCTGTGTACCAAGTGCAACCCTGCTGGTGTTTGAAACACCAGTGGCACAGCCTCAAGCCTCATAGCAACATGCAAGCCACCACAGGAGAACAAACTGACAGACAAGTTTGTCTCCTTTAGCTGTTTGAAACCTTTCCACCCTCTTCTTACCTGGATTCCTGGCATTGCTCTGCTCTGTCATCCCCCTGGCTTCTCTTTCCCCTGCATTCATGTCTGGTAGGAATGGGGTCTGGGTCCCTCCCCTTCCCTGGATCCCTGGCTGCTCCTCTGCTCTGTCATTCCCTTTAGACAAAATTCTAAATTTCCCTTTAGAATTGAGAATATCACTTGGCAAAAGTTGCTAAATATTTAGTGAATCAATTCATGAAATAATGAATTATAGGAGGCATACTTGAGTATGATCAGTGGCCTGCAAATTATCTCATGGAAGATCAATCTTTAATTTGCTATTAACTCTTGAATTTATAGTCACATGAAACAACATATATATACCTTTAGTTGGAGATGAATCTTAGGCCCAGAAGTAAGGAGCAGAGGTTATTAGATGAGATTCTCTATGGTCATCAATAAAGCACTGGATTAATTACTACAGAAGGCATACTATTCTGGGCTTCTGCTCTCAACTCAATCACTAAGAATCTATGGAATCTCATACAACAGGCTTATATAGGGTTTTATTTTTTCATCTACAAGATGAAAGGTTGGGTTTATGTGACAAAATTTTCCTTTCAATTTTTTATCAACTAGAATGAGAATAATAGAAAACCCAACCACAACTGACTGAAACAAAATAGACACAGAGATGGAAAGATAGATATATAGGTACACAAATACCACTGAGACAACTCTGACTAATGGTTTCTTTATGTAAAACAGAATGAAAATTTGATCAGTCCTGCATTCTCACAGTCCCTGACATGTCCATGTCCATCATTGAAGCCACTGTGCCAATCCATCTCCCTAAGGTCTGACTCCCTTGCCCCAGTTGGCCTTTTGCCAAGGATGATGTCCCCTGGCAGCAATTGATTCCTCCTGATGAAATGTTCAAAATAAGTCATAAGGTTTTCATTGACTAATTCTTGGAATTAGATTGGAAGACCTTTCTTCCTTAATCTGCCGTACTCCAAAAGCTCTGCTGAAATCTGCCCACCATGGGTAACCCTGCTGGTATTTGACATAATGGTGGCATAGCTTCCAGTATCACAGCAATATGCAAGCCACCACAGTATGATAAACTGGCAGATGGGTGGCAGAGGGTGGGGGAAGGAATGCATTATTTTCCATAAGAAAGAATACAGAAGTAGGCCACTTCCAAATTTAGTTGATTTAGTGGCTGCTGACTTAAACAAAGGAGCTCTGGTGGCATAGTTCCTAAGGCATTTGACTGCTAACCAGAAGGCTGGTGGTTCAAACCCACTAGCTGCTCCTTGGAAGGAAGGTTGGGCAATCTACTTCTGTAGTGATACTGCCTCAGAAATCCAAGGAGGGGTCGCTATGAGTCAGATCTGACTTGACAGCAGTGAGTGAATGAGTGTGTGACTTAAACAAGGACCAGAAGTTTTCTGTTTTTCTCATTTACCATTTGAATTTATTCTCAGGTTAATGCTTCTCATTTCACGAGGTGGCTATAGAAGTTGCTAGCATATACCCAGACATAACAACAGAATAACACTCAATTCTCATTTGCCAGAGTTATGTCACATGCTCATGCCTATTCTAATCATTGGTAAAGAGTCTGGGACTGCACTAATTTATCTAAGCCAGTAATGATTTATCCCCATAGGGCTGGAGATTGGGAAGTCTCCTCTAATTCTCACAGCCTCAGGATAGAGGAAGGATACCTGAACAAAATTAGGATTCTATTAACAAAGAACAATAAATACTAAATAGGAAAATAATAGTGTCTGCTCTACAATATATACTATTGTACATTGCTTTATGCCTGTTCTCCTTTGTGAGATGTAAATCTCTTCAGGGCAATAACTCACAGCTACCACACAATAGTCCACAGTTAATGTTTAATGAGGAGCTCTGGTAGCATAGTGGCTAAGAGACTTGACTGCTAACCAGAAGGCTGGCAGTTCAAACCCACCAGCCACTCCTTGGAAGGAAGGTTGGGCAATCCTATTTCCGTAGTGATACTGCCTCGGAAACCCAAGGAGGGGTCTCTATGAGTCGGGGCCGACTTGATGGCAAATAACAACAACAACAACAACAATGTTTAATGAGCACACATGTCTGGGTTAAACTCCCAAGTTCTGTCACTGATTAGCTGTCTTTCCTTGGACAAATTACCAAATTTATCTGTGTTCCAGTTTTCATATCTGTAAAATGGGGTTAATTAAAACCTCAAAAATTTATTGAGGATTAAATGACATCATCTACATGAAGCTCTTAGAATACTATCTGACAAAGAGTAACCCCATAGTGAATGTGAGTTGTTATGGTTGCTAATATTTTTATTCTTATTGTTAGTTAACTTGCCTAATCCTTCTCCCATCCTTCAGCAACATCTGAAACCATCCTGGAATCTTAAAAACTTCCAGTTACAAAGGTACAGGTTTGTTTTTTCTTTTCAAGAATTGCCAAAGGTATAGCTTAACACTGCAATGATAACAGTTTTAGATCTTTTTTCATTAAAGGTGACTAACTCTTTTCAAAAGTTATCTTTCACTACTTTACATTAAAAAAGATGGGCATTATTATTTGATTGTCACAATCCATGATTGCTCATTCTTCCATTTCTCAAATGAAACCATTTCTCTGATATGTTAATTATAACAGAGCCAACATTTTGTTAGAGTTTAGCATTCATTAGACCCAGCTAGATAATAAGTATTTTCTCATGGAGGTACCATTCAATTTGGGATTAAATAATAGTCACCCTATTAGAGCAAAGAGTAATCAGATGTAAAAACATTGGAAAGAAATGATGAGCATCTGAAAAGGTGCCAAAACCAAAAATCCTGCCTTGAGTAAAAAGGAACCAGTGAATTTGTAAACACAGAAGTTGTCAACAATACTCCATACTGCTTCGTAAATTGTAAAACGCCTGTGATGAAGTTGTGCCAAAAACAAGCATTTCAAAGTAACAGTTTACATTGAGTCTCTACATGAATTGACTGTATTTACTGTATCATGCAAGTAAGTATCCCAGAAATACCAGTGGGCTTTATTCTCCCAGCTGTACCTCTAACTATGTGAACATGAGTTATATTTCTTGTCAAGGTATTTCAAGGAGCACAATATAGAAAAATGACCATCCAAGAGGGTTTACTAACAGAACATCAACTTATTTTGGTGGAAATGAGGAATTTCAAGAAGGGTTTATCACTTTTTTAGGGGAAAAAATACTTGAGAATCTCTTTCTTTCTCTCACTCACTCACTCAGTGTATGTGTGTCTCTCTTTTCTTAAGACAGAATTGCACACATATACATGTTTTGTGGAAGTGATATGTATTCTACTATCAGATTTATTTAATATAGGTAATCCCAAATGAGAGGAAAAACTAGTGTTGAATATTTCCCTATGGGTTTTATTCTCTTAATGTCTCATCTTTAATATTCTTCATAGAAAGAAGACTGGTTTGGAGCTGAACTGTTACTTATAGTACTATTCTACAGTACTTGAAAAAACACTGGACTTTCTCTAAGTCATTGTTAATTCATATTTGTGAGGAGAATAATAATGCTTTCCCTAGTATCTTTATGAGAGCTCTGGTAGCATAGTGCCTAAGGCACTTGACTGCTAACCAGAAGGCTGGCAGTTCAAACCCACCAGCCACTCCTCGGAAGGAAGTTTGGGTAATCTACTTCTGTAGTGATACTGCCTCAGCAACACAAGGAGGGGTCACTATGAGTCGGGGCCGACTCGACGGCACACAACAACAACAACAAGTATCTTTATAAAATAATCATGAGTTTCAGTTAAAAGCACAAGTATTTGAATTTTTTTTTTAAATGCAGATGAAGAAAATATTTTATTCTCAGAATTTAGGAGCACATGTTTCACCTAGACCAGTGACTAGCACATATAAAAATCAAAAACCAAACTCACTGCCATTGAGTTGATTCCCACTTATAGTGACCTCCGTTGGGTTTCTGAGGCTGTTGTTCTTTATGGAAGTAGATTGCCCCACCTTCCTTCTTTGGAGCAGCTGATGGGTTCGAACTGCTGACCTGGTTAGCAGGCAAATGCCTTATCCACTCTGCCTCCAGAATTCCGTTTTTATTAAATTGCACATAGTGACCACTTAATAAATATTTATTGCCTGAATGATTAGCTCTCCAACACATGATTTACTACTAATATTTGAGAAAAATCGAGTTAAATTATTTCTATATTAGACTCTCTGATGATATTATATCTTTTGGCAAAATCAGTGAACAGTGGGGCAATTATTCAAATGCAGGCCTAAATGAACAATTCCTCACAAAAAGGAACTTTCTGTCTTTTGATCAATTTTCTTCATAAATTTAATTTTAAATTCTTTAACCATCCACTTATTTGGTGACTACCAGGTCAATATAACTGAAATCTCGAAAATGTGAAATTGCATCAGATAAGGCCAGGATGAAATCTCTCCCAATTGGAGAATCAGTTTACAAGCAGGGATGTATAGGAAGAAGCAAGACTAGATCATTGTTAGACAGATAGAGATGAAAATTAAAAGGCGGGGGTTGGAGAGGCTCTTAAACCATATCAGGCTGTAGATGGTGGGGCAACAGGTAGTTGGTTGAGAACACTTACCAAACATCCCTAAAGGCAGTAAAAGCTAAGATGCACTATTTGCCAAACAAGATCAGTAGCTAGGGATGTTTTAGTAATAGGCTGTATTAGATGAGATCAAGCAGACAGCAGGAGTTGGATAAAACTGGAAAGTGGTAACCAGATATTCTAGCCAAAAAATAATAACTATCACAAGAATTAGGACAAGACAGAAGCACAGTGATTAAAGAAGTGGGAGTATGCAGCAAGTAAACTGTTCAAAACTATATGAAACTTTAGTTGAAGTGTACATGAGAATACATAATACAGTAAAACCTATGAGAATGAAAAGTCAACAGAACTGCCTTTTTTTTGGCATCTCACTAGTTTTCTGCCTTTGAAAGGGTGCAATTTTATCACTTTTCATCACTTGTTTAAGTGGAAAAAAAATTGAGTTTTACTTCTCTGCCAGGTTTCCACTTTACACAGGTTCTACTTTCTTAGGTTTTACTGTACAAAGAAAAGAGCCCTGATGGTGCTATAATTAAGTGCTTGACTGCTAATTGAGAAGTCAGTGGTTTAAACCTAGGAGCTCCACTGGAGAAAGATTTGGCAATCTACTTCCATAAGGATTACAGCCATGGAAACCCTATAAGACAGTTCTACTATGTTTTATATGGTGAATATGTGTCAGAATAGACTCAATGACACACAACAATGTGAATGATGTGGTAGAGATTATAATTTATTGGGTAGAGTGGAGTTTCCAAGACTTCTCCATAATTCTCTTGGATATTTGTTAGGCCAAACCACTGAATCAGAATCTCTAGAGGAGGGATTAGAAATTTACGCTTTAGTCAGCTACCTGCACTGTAATAGTTCTTCCCATTAGTTAGGTTTGGGAAAAAACAGTGTAGTAGAAATGTCATGGTGAAATATGAAACTATTGGACTATAGTCTTTCTTCTGCACTGGCAAAATTGGTGATGCAGAACACAGTCCAATCCCTGAGATTATGGGACGAAGGGCAAAAGTTTGAATGGAAAGCCATACCATAGCCTATATATTTAAAAAAAAAACATAAATCAAATTAAAAAACTTGACTGCTAACCAGAAGGCTGGTGGTTTAAAACCACCAGCCACTCCTCATAAGGAAGATGGGGCAATCTACTTCCCTAGAGATACTGCCTCGGAAACCCAAGGAGCGGTTGCTATGAGTCGGGTGTGACTTGACGGAGTATAACAACAACAAAATAAAACATACTTGTATATCAATTTATTATAGTGTGGAGGCTGCATGCTGCTGTGATGCTGAACGCTAAGTTACTGGTATTTTAAACACCAAAGGGTCACCCATGATCGACAGTTTTCAGCAGAGATTCTAGACTAAGACAGACTGAAAAGAAGTACCTGGTGATCTATTTCTTTAAAAATTTAGCTAGTGAAAACCTTATGAATAGAAGCAGAACACTGTCTGATATTGTGATGAAAGATGACCTCTTAGGTCAAAAGGCACCCAAAATATCACTGGGGAAGAACTGTCTCCTCAAAGTGGAGTCAACCTTAATGACATGGATGGAGTAAATCTTTCAGGATTTTCATTTCCTGATGTGGCATGACTTAAAATGAGAAGGAAAAGCTTCTCATTCAAACATCCATTAATAATAATAACATGGCATATATGAACTATAAATATAGGAAAATTGCAAGTCATCCAAAATGAAATGAAACACATAAATATTGAAATCCTAGGTGTTAATAAGTGGAATTGGACTGGTTTTGGCTATTTTGGATCAGACAATCATATGGTTTACCATGCTGGGAATGACAAACTGAAGAGGGGTGGCATGGCATTCATCATCAAAAAGATCTTTTCTGTCACTGATAGGATAATATCTCTATGCTTAAAAGGAGGACCAGTTAATATTATTATATTCAAATTTACACAATAACCACTAATGCCAAAGATGAAGAAATTGAAGATTTTTACCAACTTCTACAGTATGAAACTGATGAAACATGCCATAAAAATACATGAATAATTACTGGTAATTGGAATGTAAAAAGTGAAAGAAGAAGGATCAGTAGTTGGAAAATAAGTCCTTGGTTATAGCAATGATGCCAGAGGTAGCATGATAGAATTTTGCAAGACCAACAACTTATTCACTGAAAATACTTTTGTCAACAATGTAAATGATGACTTTACACATGGACCTCACCAAACGGAGTATACAAGAATCAATCTGCCTATATCTGTGGAAAGAGATGAAGGAGAAGCTCATTATCATCAATCAGAAAAAGGCCAAGTACAGCCAAACAGTTTGCAGGAGCGAGTCACTGGGCCTTCTAGGACATCAAGCTCATTTGGCAAAACATAATACACAAAAACATTGTTCTACACCCTACTTTGATGAGAATCAGCTGGGGCTTTAAAAGCTGGTGAGTGACCATCTAAGATGCATCTATTGGTCTCTCCTCTTCTGGATTAAAGAATAGTGAAGAAAATCAAAGATTCATGGAAACAGCCCAAGTGACTAGTGGACCATGGGAACCTCAGCATACACAGCCCTGAAGCCAGAAGAAAGAACTAGGTGGTGCCTGCCTACCAGTGCCAATCACCTGGAAAGAGATCAAAATTGGAGATACTGGATAGAGTGTGAGAAAAATGTAGAAAAAAACCAAAAATCATTAAAAAAAAAAAAAAAGCAGGAATACTAGTCTGAAAGAGACTGTGGAATGCTTAAGACTATGGCTTCTAGTCACCCTTCCAGCCTGGAACTGAACTCACTCCTGTGACTTAACCTTCAGTCAAACAACAGAGAGTCTTAAAAATGAATAATTATACCAGGAAGTTACACTCCTTAGAACAGTCAATCATGGAAAATCAGAAAGACAGCATTTGTGCAGGGATAATCTTCAGAAGGCAGGAATGCATAGGAAAGAAGGATATAACGAAAAGATAACCACAGGGAGGAAGTGGGAAGAGAACCATTACATTGTGGGGATTGCATT
This sequence comes from Orycteropus afer afer, assembly GCF_000298275.1. NCBI lineage: Eukaryota > Metazoa > Chordata > Mammalia > Tubulidentata > Orycteropodidae > Orycteropus > Orycteropus afer. The sequence goes on along the minus strand of NW_006921857.1, from coordinate 3,076,305 downwards.
CAAGGTCACAAAACAAAATGCTTATGAAGTGTTGAATAGAAAATGAATTTTCTCTGTAAGCTTTCATGCAAATCACAATAAAATGTTTTTTCAAAGGCCAGGGCCAACTGCAGAATAGATCATCAATTGCTCATATGTAAGTTCAAGTTGAAGCTGAAGAAAATTAATACAAGTCCATAAGAGCCAAAATACAACCTTGAGTATATCCTACCTAAACTAAGAAAGTGTGTCAAGAGTAAATTGGCCATACTGAAAACTAATGACAGAAGACCAGATGAATTGTGAGATGAGATTGAAGACATCATACATTAAGAAAGCAAAAGGTCATTTAAAGTCAAGAAAGAAAGAAAAGACCAAAATGGTGTCAGAAGAACTCTGAAAACTGTTTATGAACATAGAGTAACTAAAGCAAATTTAACAAATGAAGTAAAATAGCTAAGTAGAAGATTTCAAAGAGTGACTCAAGAAAACAAAATAATATGAGGAAATGTGCAAAGACCTGGAGAAAACCAAATGAGAGGAACCCACTTGCATTTCTTAAGAAGAAAGAACTGAAGAAAAAATTCAAACTTTGAGTTGAACACGAAGATTCTATGAGCAAAATATTGAATGACACACAAATCATCAAAAGAAGATGAAAGGAATAAACACATTTACTCTGCCAAAAAGAATTGGTCAATGCTCAAACATTTCAGTAGATAGCATATGATCAAGAACCAACAGTATTGAAGGAAGAAGTCCAAGCTGCACTGAAAACATTGGTGAAAAACAAGGCTCCAGTAATTGATGGAATTCCAATTGAGATGTTTCAACAAAGCAATGCAACATTGGAGGTGTTCACTTGTCTATGCCAAGACATTTGCAAGCCACCTACCTGGGCAACTAACTAGAAGAGATTCATGTTTCTACCCATTCAAAAAAAAAAAGTTGATTCAATAGGATATGGAATTTATCAAACAATATCATAAATATCACACACAAATAAAATTTTGCTGAGGATAATTTGAAAGCTGTTGTAGCAATACATTGACAAGGAATTGCCCAGAGATTCAGGCCATATTCAGACACCAGAAAGCTAAGTGTCCTTCGGGCAGGAAGATTCCTGGCAGAGTGGATTGCCCTTGGGCAATAATTGGCAGAAACAGAAAGACCAAGGAAATGAGAGGTGAAAGCAGGAATACCAGAACAATGTTTACTTGTGTTTTATTGACTATGCAGAAGCATTTGACCATGTGGATCATAACAAATTGTAGATAAGGTTAAGAAGAATGGGAATTCCAGAAAACTTAACTGTGCTCATGCAAAACTTGTACATAGACCAAGAGGCAGTTGTTAGAACAGGACATGGGGATATGGCATGGTTTAAAATCTGGAAAGGTGTGAATAATGATTGTGTCCCTTCAACCACATTTATTCAGTCTGTACACTGAGCAAATAATCCAAGAAGCTGTATTAGATGAAAGAGAACATATCATCTAGATTGGAGGAAGATTCATTAACAACCTTGATATTCAGATGACATACCTTGCTGAAATTAAAGAGAACTTGAAGCATTTACTTATGAAGATCAAAAACTACAGCCTTCAGTATGGATTGGAGGTCAACACAAAGAAAACAAAAGTCTTCACAACTGGACTATTAAGCAACACCATGATAAATGGCAAAATATTAATGATGTCAAGTAATTTGTTTTATTTGGATCCACAATTAATGTCCATGGAAGCAGAAGTCAAGAGATCAAATGACCTATTACATTGGGCACATCTGCTGCAAAAGATCTTTGTTGTTGTTGTTAGGTGTCATCTAGTAGTCTCCAACTCATAGCGACACCATGCACAACAGAACAAAACACCGTCTGGACCCACAGCAGTTCCATGATCCTTGCTATACTTGGCTCATTGCCGCTGCAACTGTGTCAATCCATCTTGTTGAGGGCCTTTCTCTCTTTTGTCAACCCTCCACCTTACCAAACATGACCTTCTTCTCCAGGGAATGGTCCCTTCTGACAACATGACCAAAGTATGTGAGATGAAGTCTAGCCATTCTCACTTCCAAGGAGCATTCTGGCTGCACTTCCTC